>NW_012115844.1:2942273-2991827 GCF_000951035.1 Colobus angolensis palliatus | reverse complement strand
AGCCAGGATGGTCTCGATCTCCTGACCTCGTGATCCGCCCGTCTCGGCCTCCCAAAGTGCTGGGATTACAGGCTTGAGTCACCGCGCCCGGCCTCTTACTAGTTTTAATTCCCCTAATAGAACAACTTGTAATCCACTCAAAATACACTATTTGCACTCAAAGTTGTGTATCAGGATCTGCTTGAGGTAAACAGCCTGTAGTAATTGCGAGTATGATTACAAGCCATAGGAACTGGTTTCTGGGATCAGATTGCTAAATGAGCAGGTAATAACATGGCACCGAAGTGGGTGGTAAATCAGGTGAATAAGACTGTCAACCATGGTGGATTTTGATGGGGTATAGGTGTGAGAAGATGTACTCGCTTATGGGGCAATGGAAAATTCAATAATTCTGGCTGTTAACAATTGTCATAGAGCTCTAAAGGAAGAAAATTCTAGTCTTGATTTTGATAACTATTAAATTCAGGAACATTTTAAAACCGAGTAAGCCTCAATAACACTGTTTAAAAAGATTTCATCAGCACCTGAAAGGCAGATGTTGCTGGATATCAAATCCAAGGTTTAATTACCAGGGTTTTGGAGTTGGGATGAAGGCTGAATTCAGAGCTCCAACAAGTCTTCTGCAGTAAAGTGGGGTTCATGATAAGAAGATAGAACACTAAGACCCAAGACAGCAACACTGGACATATATGAATGAGAACCGTGAATCTTAAGACTTTTCTAAACACTATAGGTGGGCACTATAGCCTGCCAATATTTACCAGAGAAGAGCGGTCTCACATTGCATGAAGACTATACATGGGCTTTGCCCAAGATGAATACTAACCAATGTGATACTTGCCCTTCTCAAAATCTTCCCTGACTCCCTTTATTGTTCTAAATCAATACTGAGCATGAGCATGGTCCAAGAATTAAAGGGCGTATCATGAACAGAGGTAGATAATACATACCATCATGGAGATAATATGTTTAGGGGTAGCCTTGGAGACTCCTGAAGAATATGCTGGCTATGGGGGAACGTATTGATATGGAGACACACTGAAGTGTTTCAGAACTCAACATCCTTGCAAGGGTGCCTTACATCAACCCTAACATGCTTTTGGAATAGGCCCTTGAGGTTTGGAAAGAATGACTGTCTACAAGTAAATGAAGTAGACGTCAAAATGGCTTTAACAGATAGGGATGGACAATTTCAGAATCACTGAGGTGAAGTGGTGCATACAATTATTAAACAGAAGTTGGACACATACAATGTTACAGGCAGCAAGTCCGAGGAGCCAACAAGAGAGTTTGGTGATGGCATTTCAAGGGGCAAAATAGGCAGACAGCTAATGAGAATCATGTTTTACTTACATAATTAAAAATAAGAGCATGACAAGGCTATGTCAGCTGCTGTAAGAGAAAATCACTATCCTTTGGTTCCTAGACTTAAATCACTTGTTGGACCGAGAGTCTATTGATTGAAATAAATGACTCTGTAATATCACAGCAACAATGAACAATAACTATGTCTTCTTAAAGCAACATACAGCCATTTATAATTGTAGGTGTTCACTAGAGAAAAAGGACTATCTACCTGTTTGGAAAATTGTTGAACATAGGTTCTGAACTACTGCCGGTAATAGAGGAATGTACAGCCCATCTTTTAGATTGTAGATGTATAAACCATATGTAGTAATTAGCCTCCTAATCCAAATATATCTCACCTCAGCTTTCAAGTGCATAGTGATGGGGTCATTCTTCAAGCCTCTAAGAGCAAAATAGTCATGGATATATTTAGCAGCTTGCATTACCATCACCTAGTTCCCTCATCTGTGGATGAAGAGTTATTACGCTATAAAGGGCAAAGTGGAAGCGTGTGAAACTGTCCCATTTCCCATTTACAGTAAATCACAAGACTACTGAAAAGTGGCAGAGATTAATGCTACCATTTAAAGCTTAAAGGACATGAATCTGGTGTGACTCATCATATCACCACTTAATTCAATGATATGGTATCAAAAATAAAATAAAATTAAAAAGATGGATATTGACAGATGATGGTAATCTTTTATAAATGTAGCAAAGAATGTCACAAAGTAGTAGCCCCAATAATATTTTCTGTGTTGGAATTATGTAGAAGAAACCACCCTATCTTGCTGGTTATTGATATGTTGCTATTGATCTGAAAAAAAAAAAATGACATTTTTCCATCCAGGAAGGGTGAAATCAGGAAGGATGGCATCGTTAGCATTCACTTGGAAAGACAGTAGTACACTTTCACACTGTTGTCTGAAGGCTATGTTAACTCTTCTGCTCTCTGTCACAAGGTAAACAAAAGGGACCTTGATCATCTAAACATGTTACCATGTATTCCAGTATTACACTATAACAGGGTTCAAAAAACTTTTAAAGAGACAAGTAGGAAGTGTTTTTACACTTTTCAGGCCATAGACTATTTGTTAAGACTATTAAACTTTGCCATTGAGCTTACATATATTATTATATAAATTAATGGATGTGGCTGTTTCCTGATAAATTCTTTTTTTTTTTTTGAGATGGAGTTTCACTCTTGTTGCCAAGGCTGGAGGGCAATGGTGTGATACCAGCGCACCACAGCCTCTGCCTCCCCGGTGCAAGTGATTCTCCTGCCTCAGCCTCGTCAGTAGCTGTGATTACAGGTGCCTGGCACCACACCTGGCTACTTTTTTTTGTATTTTTAGTAGAGATGTGGTTTCACCATCTTAGCCAGGCTGTTCTCAAACTCCTGACCTCAGGTGATCCACTTGTCTCGGCCTCTCTAAGTGCTGGGATTGCAGGTGTGAGCCGCTGTACCTGGTCCTAATAAAATGTAATATGCTAATTCAGATGGGAGACTGCATTTGGCCCAGGGATTACAGTTCTTACGTCTCTGCAATATACAGATGACGTCATGTTGATTGTACCTGGGAACCACAAAATGGCAAGTTCTCTGAAAGTGCTGAAAAGGCACATACACATCAGAGGGAGGGATATTAAACCTTATAAACTTTGGGAGGCCTGACATGTCTGTGAAATTTTTAGGGGTCTAAGAGTTTCAGAAATACTAGGACATTTATTTCAAAGTTCAGGATATTTTACTTTGTACTTCCTACAACTAGGAAACTGGGACAGTGCTTGGACGGGTGTTTTGGATTTAGAAAACAGTATGTACCACTTTTAGCAATATAGCTCTGACTCATTTATCATCTGACTCATTAGACTTCCAGTTTTGAGTGAGGTAGGAGCAACAGAGCCCTCTACAGTAGGTTAAGAAAGTGCTTCCAATGGGTACCTTCAATGAGATAAATGTATTAATGTTTTATCTGTGGTGGTTTACTACAGGATGACTCTCTGAAAAGCCTCAAAAGGAGAGTTGCATTGAAAATCCCTAAGTTTCTGAAGCAAGCCTGGGCTCTCTGCACCAGTTCACTATTTACTCTCGAAAAGCAGCTCTTGAAAAACTGCACTAAATTATGAAACATCTAGCGTCTATACAATGGAATGTACCTATTATGAGCTGAACATTGTCAGGACAGCACTACAGCAACCCATCATATGATGGAAATCATAGTTTGAGAAGTGGGCAGGACATGAGGGGATAATTTCTACAAATGTGTAGTCCAGATTCCTACATCACTGCAGTCTTCTTTAGCAATGCCTCTCCTTAGCTCATGCCTATGGCCTTGTTGGGTATTTCCTAGGACTATCTGACATTGGAATAACCTGGGATGATTTAGGAATAGGTCAACCCAATATATTGATGTGAGCAGAAAATAGACAGCTGCTGCAGTACAACCCTAATTATGGATATCCATAAAAATGTAGTGGTGATGGCTACTCCTCCCTAGCGGGCCGATACGGTTTGCCTGTGTCCCCACCCAAATCTCATCCTGAATTGTAGTTCTTATAATTCCCATGTGTTCTGGGAGTGACTCCGTGGGAGATACCTGAATCATGGGGGTGGTTTCCCCATACTGTTCCTGTGGTAGTGAATAAGTATCACGAGATCTGATAGTTTTATAAAGGGTTTCCCTTTTCCTTGGCTCTCATTTTTCTTTCGTCTGCCACCATGGGAAACGTGTCTTTCACCTTCCACCATGATGGTGAGGCCACCCCAGCCACATGGAACTGTGAGTCTATTAAACCTCCTTTTCTTTATAAATGACCTAATCTCAGGTATGTCTTTATCAACAGTGTGAAAATGGGCTAACACATGGGCAAATCTTGAGCAGTACTTCTCTTCATCTACTTAGTGGTAAAGTGGTCACAGATAAGAATACAAATAGTGACACCTAATGGCCCGGAAGAAACTGGATGTGGAGTACAATGAAATTAAAAAGTCACTGGGAAGATGCTTGGGGATGGACCAACTGAATCATGATCAAAAGGTAATGATATTTTTCTGTTAGGTCAACCCCGTCCAAAAAGAGCATTCACCTGAACAGAAACCCTGAACAGAAACCCTGAACAACCAGATAAACAGGATGAACTTATTCCACGGATGCCAGCCAGCCTCTTGTCTTGTCCATTCCAGTGGTTGCACAACATGCCCATAAATTGAGTAGCCACAGTAGTAGAAATGAAAGCTGTTTGTGAGTCCAACATTATGGGCTTCCTTCATCAATTATGTAGTAAATGCTATTTTGCTGATGTCATACATACCACCAGCAGTCAGAAACTGAGCCTTTACTATGGTACTATTGAAGAAGATCAGTGAGCCATTTATGGACAAGCTGATTACATAAGAACTCTATCACCTGCACAGGATCAGTAACTTTTTTTCTATAAAAATTGCTATGTTTTCTGCAGCTGGAGTTTGACTTCCCTGAAAATGCTGTTGAGATGCCAAACACATCTCCTTCGCATTCAATGCTCCTGTGCACTACTGACTTGGCAGCTTCCTACAAGAACCTGGAAATTCTTTCCTGAGCATTTTATCTGGCCACTGAAACAGGCTTGGCCTCAACAGCAGACAGACTATAAACACCAGTGATATAGCATGGCAGAAGCAGCACTCAATCAATGATTAATAGGAGTTGGGTGCTTAGAATTTCAGCTTTGTTGCTTCTTGGATGAGAGAATTCTGTGGTTTATTCTTTGCAGTTTTCCAGAGGTCTCTAGCAAGATGGATGCCCTGTGACCCAAAATAGTAACCAATTAATTAACATACATTTTTAGTGACTTCATTCCCTTTCTTTTCACACTTCTCCACACTCCTTCCATGATTACTGGGATTACTTTCAAAAATAAAGCACCTGAATTCAGATCTTTGTCTCAGTTTCTTCTCAACAATTTCAACCCTGACCGGGTGTGGTGGCTCATGCCTGTATTCCCAGCACTTTGGGAAGCTGAGGCGGGTGGATCACCTGAGGTCAGGAATTCGAGATCAGTCTGGCAAACATGGAGAAACGCCATCTCTACTAAAAATACAAAAATTAGCTAGGAGCGGTGGCGGACGCCTGTAATCCCAGCTACTCGGGAAGCCGAGGCAGAATTGTTGGAACCTGGGAGGCGGAGGTCGCAGTGAGCTGAGATTGTGTCATTGCACTCCAACCCGGGTGACAACAGCAAAACTCTGTCTCAAAAAAAAAAAAAAAAAAAATCAACCCTAATACATTGTGGATTTATAACATTGTTCCTAAAGACGAGCTACTTAATTTAATCTATAAAATTTCTTTCAAAATATTCATCCATTTAACAAAGAACTATTGGATACCTAATATGTGAACAATCCAGGAAATACTGATTTGAGAAACAAATATATTAAAATTAGAATACAGCAGGATGAATCTTTAACATAAAATTCTAGAAGATACAATGATGGGACGGGGAGAGAAGAAAAAAAGAAAGGAGACAGAGAGGGAGAGACAGACCACACTTTACTTAGCTCAAGGATCAGGAAAAATACCATATTTGAGGCTGTGAGAGATTTGTATCAATGAGTGAGAAGGTTGCTTTTGCTTTGAGGACTTACAGGCTGACAAGATAAGGAAGAACATTTTATACTAAAGAAGGAATATATAGGAAAAAATGCATAGAGGTGTTGTCTGGAGAAATACAGGGAAATCATGCTATTGTTCTCTTAATTTATTTATTTAGGAACAGAGAGGAGGCATTGAAGGATTTATTATTTTAATATGTAATTTTCTGCCTTGGAGTCATGTTCAGTCAACACTTCTACTAGAAGATAAATGAGTTCTCAAAGTGGAACCAATGAATATACTTTTGAACATGTTAGTTTTTTTAATAATAAAAATTTTATGAGGTAGGAAGGAGAGCAGAAGATTAATGCTTCAAGTGGCAAATGTATATCTATAACTCCTAAATCTCAATGACATCTTTTGATTCTAGATTGTAAAGACCAACACTTTTTTATATAATTTTTGTTAAAATCAACCTCAATTGTGTGCTCTCTTTTGAATAGTTCTTGGGTGTATGTGTGTGTTCAGGATGGTGTCAGGGGAGGATTTTCTCCACCTTTTGCTCTTTTTTTGCCTGTAAATAGAAATTCCTCTCAATTATTTTACCTTTTCAGCAAATATTGGGTTGGATCTTTTCTCTTCTTGCTACCTATCACTCACTACTTTCTGCAGCAAGGGCAAAGGTATTGGTGTGTATGAAAGATAGACATTTATTGGTTATACTACTGATCAGAGTTAGAAGTAGCATATGTCCCTGCCTTTGGCTTTCTCTAAAGGAGTCTACACACAAGCTGAACACATTTCCCAATCTACTCCTGCTATGGAGTAATAAACTTCGTGCGTGCAGTCCTCTTGACTTTCCACCTGTAATGAGACTGAATTTACAAGAGAAGTGGTAAGAAATCCCTACTCTTATTTCATGTCAAGGCTGCATTTTCTAATTGAGATAGAAAAGAAATAAAGTGGATTTTGTATTTTTATCTTTACTTAGTTCCTCTGTGCTAAATGTTCCATAATCTGGTGGGTAGGGAAGAGAGATTATTAGGTTTCTCCAAACTTCAGCAGTTTTTATCTTTAATTGGATGGGCATAAGAACAGTGTCACATGTAGCACAGTGCATATTATAGCATGTTAGAGCTGAAAGAAACCATGGGAGCACACAATCACAGCCATGGTTCATAGCTAGAGAACTCAAGCCTGGAAATGTTCAATGACTTGCCTAGATCGACTTAGGGGAAGAACTGGTACCAGAGTCTAGGTCTATTGATATTCATCTCAGGATATTTTTTTTTTTTCACATGATCCGACTTCCTTTCATTAAATATTTCCTTAAAAATACATTAATATGGTATGAAATTATAGCAACACAGCATTGGTGGATTTAAAGGATACCATAGTGTGAACCCATAGACCTTAAGAGGATACAGCATCTTAGCAATTATTTCAAATAAGACTTTCTGACACTCAATTTCAGCAATATTACACCTCATGACTGTAAGATTGAGAGTGCTAGTGATAAACGGAAGTAATGAGCTTTACAAAAAAGGATAAAAATGGTTCATCAAGGGCCTCACACTACTTTGGGGGAAACAGTTGTGCAAACAAATCAGTACACTGCCTATAATTATCCCTTGATACTGTAGAGTTTTGGGAACAGCTTCAGGCCAATGTAAGTGAGTAAGCAGTGGGATCTCTCTCGAGAATCTGAGGAGGCATTGCAGAGCACGGAGCTGAGCTGTAAAGGTTGTGAGATGGGTAAGGATATTCTTGGTGGATGGCATAGAAAGAAACAGAAGAACAAGAGTGGGAAGAAAAGTGGGAAGAGGGAAAGGCAAGGAATCTTGTGTGCAGAGGAATGCAGGGGAAGGAAAGGAGTAGGAGAGCTTGGGGCTCTTTCTTCACAGAGGAAGGCTGTCACGACAGGCTGATTCTTATTTGAGAGTCACCAACAGCTCCAAAGGTTATACTAGAACTTGGATAAAAACAGGACATCTTGTTAAAGCACAGTTCTGATGTCACATCCCGGCTTTAATATTTATAGCTCTCCCATGTCTTCTGGATAAAGTCCAGCTTCCTAGGCCTATCTATTTTTAAACCTACTCAATTTTCCAATAATATATATGATTCTAGTCTAATACAAATTTATCTTTATCCTATATGTTCCCTTTTCCCTTTCAGTTGGCACCCTCCAACACGTTCATCATAATTTTCTGAATACTTTTGTGCTTGTCTTTCTGCCATTGTCACAAGATTCAATCCAATTGATATTTACGTCACAGTACAAATGTCATAAGACCTTTCTACCATATACTGACATTTTCCTCTTCTCTGAGCTCCTCTAACAACTAACTGCAACTTTCTTTTAGCTAGGTGCATACCTTATTGAAGATGATGTTATACAGAGGGAGAGGGAGACACAGCATGTGGTGTGTGTGTGTGTGTGTGTGTGTGTGTGTGTGTGTGTGTAGACTTATTTTTCCCTCTACATTCTTCAATCCTTTAAGAAAGGATCCACATAGGTTTCTAGCCTGTGACCTCCACAGCAGTTAAGAGACAGATTTGTAGACTCCTACCTCCTGAATTATGATTTGTCTTTCTGTAAGCAATAGGGTTGAGCCTTTAAGTCCATTTCATTCGAAAAAAAGCAGCATTTCAAGTAAGTGTATGGAAAGGTAAGCATAATATCTGTACTTTTTTCCTAGGAACAAATAAAAATGAGACAAATGAAAATGTTTTTCTCTTAGTAAATGTGATACAACTAACATTAAAATACCCCTTGGCCATTCTAAAAAGCAGTCAAGTTACACAAACTACCTCATTTGGAGTTCCACGGTGACCCTGATAAATGAAAATTATTGTTGTAATTTTCAGAGCATCTCAACTGGACCAAATAGTTTGTTCAGAGATAAATCAATTTCTTTCTATTTTTTGGTCTGGATTCAAACTCAATTTCTCTGAATTCAATACACTAAACCAAACTCCTCCCCAAAAAGATAAAAACAATTTTACCAAAACACTTCAGGCTTCTTTCCCTTTTATTGATTAGATGCAACAGCAACTAGGTAAGCTTAGGAATAGAGACAATCTCCAACTTTTAGTGGCTCAACTTACAATTTTTCAACTTTACAATAATGTAAAAACAATGTACATTTGGTAGAAACTATACGTCAAGTATCTGTAAAACCATTGTTTTTCACTTTCAGTGCAGTATTTAATATATTATATAAGACATTCAACAACGTACTGTAATACAGGCTTTGTCTTAGGTTATTTTCCCCAACTGTAGGCTAATGTAAGTGTCCTGAGCACATTTAAGATAGGTGAGGCTAAGCTATGATGTTCAGTAGGTTAGGTGTATTAAATGCATTTTCAATATATAATATTTCCAATTTACAATAAGCTTATTGTGATGTAATGCCACCGTAAGTCATGGAGCATCCTTATATATTTTCCTATTTTTTAAGAGAGTCTCTGATTCAGACAAATAAAGAGGCTTAATAATATCTGACTTCTCAAGAGGGCTTATTCTGTATCATTTTTTAAGCATTGCTCATAGGTACTGTTACTCTCCCCATTTTACACATAAAAATGCGGAGACACAGAGAGGTCAACTAACTTTCCCATAGCTTCAAAGCTAATGAATCCTAGATCTGGAACCCCAATCATGTTTTCTGACTTTAAACCTGTACTAATTTCACAATACTATACTGTCCAAAAAAAAAATTAAGAAAACAAACAAAAAGAAAAGAAGGAAGAAAGAGAAAAAAAGAAAAGGATGATATGAACCATTTATAGAAAGCAGGTAGGACACTTATGACAAATATTAAATCCTTCTCAAATTTCTAAGAGCTAAAGCTTCTCAATGACTAAATCTGTTCCTGGAGGTAACATATGTACTGAGAGCACCTCATACATTTTGTTAGGACACAGGAGAACTATGTAGAACAACACTTAGTAGACGGAACATTTATGACTTCCCCATCTAGAAAAAAAAAAAAAATGATTCTTCAGGAAACAGCAACTGAGACATCAATGTCAACACCAAAGTTACAAATGCTCCCCTGTGTAGATCCTTGTATTATTTCTATTTCATTCTTCTTCTTGGGACCAACTGGGTTATTCCCAAAGTCATTACCTTTCAATAACAAACTGTACAGTTATACAAATACTTCAGTAAATGTCTTTCGGGATCATGTAATTCCTTTAGGGAATATGTGAGGAAACCCTTTGTCTACTTGATTTACAATATGCAGATGGTTAGTAATTCTTGAATTGTTATTGATGCCTCCTAACATCTTTTTCAGCACCCTTAAAGAGAGTGGCATAATTCTTTAAGACATAATATTACACTTAGGAATTGCTCTAAAAGATCATCAATCTTTTGTGCATGACTCTAAGCACTCAGCTAGTGTTAAATAAACCATGACAAGAAATGAAATTCAAAATACTTTGAGTGATTTCTGCAAAATGCTCTCCATTTGCCAATTATGTCCTACCATATTTCATTTTATCAGTTATTCATTATTCTTGGCTAAAAATACAGTTATGACAGATAGTGTATCTCAGAGGAAGTTTCATGATTTTCCAAAGAAATATGATCAATATGTTTCAGCCAAGCCATTGCTTATATTTTTCACTTGGTGAAAATAATATTGTGAATGATGATGATGGTGATTTTATTTGTAGCTGTTGATAAATTTGGATTTTAGGAATATAAATACAACTAAAAAAATATAAAAACCAAATGGCACAGTTATCAAAAAGATGTTTGCTTAATACAGAGTGGACTTCTTTCACCAAGAAGAAAGGGAATCAGTGAAGAAAAATTATGTTCTTATTACATAATTTAGAATAACAAAAGCAATAAATTCAAGAAGCAAGAAAGGGAGCTCCACCCTCTACCTCCCATCTTCCAGGAACAGACTGACAAACATCAAAGCTTTAAACTTTAAATCATCCACTTTCTTCTCATAAAAGAAATATTGTGACCTATAGAGAGGGAATGGAACTGCTTATCAGATATTCTGATCTTGGGCCTTGGATACTGTGTGGCTTAAGAAAAACCACTTAACCTCTCTGAGCCTCAATTTTTTCACTACCTTAAGTGTTTCTAAGTAGTTCTTCAAGTATCAAATAAGATAATAAACTTTAAAAAATGAATACATATAAAGGACTTTTAAAATATAAAGAATCACTCATTATGGTATATTCCCTAGATAAAAAGTATGTTCATAGTATTAAAACAAGATTCAAATTAAAATCATGTATTATTCATGTCTAAAGCTGTAAAACCACATAAACACAAATGTACTAATAGTTTATATGTTAAAAACATACATATGAATCAATAAATTTATGAAATTAATTAACAGAAATTTATATATCATTATGCATCACCTTTATAAGCAATCTCTGTAACTAACAGCAGCACTTTGAGGTATTCAACAACATAATAAAATTTGTCTATACATCTTCTAACCTGCTGTGTTTCTTTAATGCTTCCAGCATTTTTCCTTTTTTTGGCATTCAAACCTATAAGCCGCTTGAAGTCAAAGATTCTCTGTATCTCCTAGCTATTGACACATCCACATTTATGGGATCCTGGTTCCTTTTTTATTTTCACAGAGAAGAACTAGGAGGGCTTTTTGATTAAAATCTAAACTTTTGAAGCTTGCAGAAAAGGGGCATAGGTTCAAAGGGTGGCGGTGAGGGCAAAAAGATGTCACAAGTAAAAGCCTTAGCAAAAAAGAGCATATAGTCAAATGTCATATGCTGGAGTATGTTGGAGGACCAGTCAGGCCAAGAGAAGGGATTCGGGTCTAAGACTAAGGAGTTAATGCTGGGATGGGTATGTGGTAACACCACAGTGAGGGGATACTGAATGCTACTCTAATAAATGCTGAATTTCCTTGTGAGTAGTGGGGAAATTTTAGAGCAAGATGGTGAGATGACCAGGACCTTGTCTGAGAAAGTTTGCTCAGGCCTCAGGTACAGGTTAGAATACAGCGGGAAGAGAGGAAAGAGAACTCAGGAAAGAAAGATCTGTAAGAAAGCATGTGGTTCTTTAATGTCTTCCTTTGCTTTGTACTGGTTTTCTTTTCCTAAGTGTTAAGCTAAGTAATATATCCTCTTCTATCCTGTTCCCTCATTCTGAGATTCCTATATTCACAGTAATATAGTCTAAAAAAAGACTGTAAATTTTGGGATGTAATATAACTACGTGCAAATCTCAGCTCTCTGAAATACTAGCTGTGCAAACCTAGACATTTTCCTGACTTTTCTGAGTCTTTCTCATGTACAAAAAGGGAATCATGGCAGCTACCCTTCAGGAAAAATATGAAACTTACATGACACTTAGTAGGCCCTTAGGAAAGTCTGGTTGCTATCATCTTCATTCGTGCTGTGCTCTTTAATCTAGTGTGATCTCTTTTTCCTACAGATGAGCAAGTGGGTCCACTGAGGGACATATTTGGACTTGCCCAAAATGCCTTAGCAAGTTAAAGAAGTGGTACTCATGGCTCCTGATCATTAGGCTGAGGTCTGCATCTTCACCGTTTCATATATTTTTCCTTTCTTCTCAGTGTGCTGATATGCAAATGCTCAAGTAAGCCACTCTCTGCTGCTTCTCTTCTGCTAATGCTATCAGCAAAGCCTCCAGGTCACGTAGCTTTATTCCTGCCATCACCTGCAGCTTGTATGTCATGCTTATGTGTGTGGAAGATATGTCTATACTTTGTTAGCATCAAGCTACATATTAAATCTTATCTTCTGTTTTGTTGACATAATTGCAAAGAGAAACTAGACTTGTATGTTATTTCTAAGTGTTTATAGATATAATTTTTAATACACACAATCTTGTCATGTATATTCTTCATTCTAACACTGGTCAGTTGGATTTTTATTTACTATCTAATTTTATAAACAACATAGTAATAGTTATCTTTGGGTATAAAGAAATATTGTGTATAGACAAATTTTCTTAATTTCAATTTCCTATATGATGATGGTAATAATACAAATTGCCATTATTCATTGGTTTTTTAATTCTAAGTTTGTAATGAGCACTTCACATGCTCACTGAATACAAAGAGAATACACACCCACTCACTGAATATGCATGACAATTCTGCTAGATTGTGCTATTGTTCTTCCCATTTTTAACAGATTAGAAAAGTGATGTTCAGAGATACTAAGGGCCCTGTCAAGGTCACTCAGCTAGTAAGTGGAAGTACCAGAATGAGGGCCAGGTCTGCCAGAGTTCAGGGTCCATGAATATACCTTACTACATCAGTGCAGCCTGTATGTTTTAAAAGACATGAAAATATAAAAGGCTTACAAAATGAAAACACAAACACACACACACACAACAAGAAGTGAACAAATTATCTGAAACCTACACTTGCTGTCATCATGGTCTCAATGGGATTTCCTCCCAGAACTCTTGCAAAATGGGAAGTACCTTTTAGGTTTCATTTGTAACTGGAAGAATAATGACGAGGATGCAAGACACTAACAGACCTTACTGTGAGATTCTTTGAGATGTAAGAATGTTACCATCTCCCTAGTAATTGTTAAATGTTTAAACAAACCACTGTATGGGTGTTACTCGCAAGGGAGAGAGTTCTGAGATTCTGTAAGTACTCTGAGAACAAAAACAGATTAAAAAAAAAAAATTTAAGGATGACAGAAAATAATGCAGCTGAAACCAATTATTAGAGTGCTGCTGACAATATTCAATTGAAAATGACCTTAATTAAAAAAACATATACAACCATTTATATCTGGTCAACAAAGCTAATATCCAGGCCTTCAAAAGACAAAACCCCTGCCCATTTAGAGGAAGATACAGGAATCACACTAACACAGCAATAGTGAATGACTGAATAAAATACAGAATTGAGTATTTGACAATGAACCATGCACTGTTTTTTAGGCTGAGGACTGAGTCATCAATGGAGCCTCAATAGCAGGAAAGTTTTATAGAAGAAGCAGAGATTACTTAGGTAATTCTGTAGAATTTAGGTATAAGAAAGGTAATTTAGGTTTACCTGGTCCAACTCACTCTCTGAGCAACATCAAACGCTCTGACACTGTGACTTGAAGATGTGAAAGGAAAAGAAATCTCAGGACCCCAAAATCATCAAGCCAAAGGGAAAAGTCAGCCTGGGAACTGCCTTGGGCAAATCTGCCTCCCATTCTATTCCTAAATAAGATAGCTACAAAGATTTAAAAAGAAAGAAAGGAAAGAAAAGAAAGAAAGAAAGGAAAGAAAGAAAGAAAGAAAGAAAGAAAGAAAGAAAGAAAGAAAGAAAGAAAGAAAGAAAGAAAGAAAGAGAAAAAGAAAAGAAAAGAAAGGAAAGAAAGAAAAGAAAGAGAAAGAAAGAAAGAAAAAACTACACATCTCCCTCACAATTTGCCCGCAAGGAAATTCCTTGTGGATAAAGGACTGACAGAACTCAAAGTCACTCCTCCGCTCAAGTGAGACAAATACATATCCGATTGCTTCCTTTACCCCATTGTTTCACTAAGTTAGACTATGGCACAAGTGGCTATTCCTGTAAATTGTGTATGCAGCTAAAGGCTAATCAGAAACTCAAAAGAATGCAACCATTTATCTATTTTCTGCCTATGATTTGAAGCTCCCTCTCTGATTCAACTTGTCCCTCCATTCCAGACAGAACCAATGTACAACTTCCATATATTGATTGATGTCTCATGTCTCCCTAAAATATAAGTAAAGCAAGCTGTGCCCTTACCACTGTTAAATATAGTGAACTCCAAGTTTATCTTCAAAGAATCAGTATGTCAGTATATTCAGCTGTCTTATTCTTTGTTCTCCATTTTAAAGTTTACCTTCCTAGTCCTCTTCGTCCCCTTGCCTCTAGTTTCAGTAAATGACTTTTGCACCAGTTCTAATCAGTAATTCACATCTGTTTCCCTAGTCACCTGCTTTGACCTGAGTCACCCCTGGTCACCTGCTCCATCCTGACTCATCCTGAGTCACCTGTTCTGTAACTGTGCTTCCTGCCAAACTACTCACCCCACCACTCCAACTGGTACCCCTGCGCTCTTTAAAATAACCAATTGTAATTAGCTTAGACTGCGTGGTCCAAACCTAGCCAGCAGGGGAACAACACAGCAGTAGGGTCTACCTGCATGGGGCATAAGAACCCCCTCCTTTCCCTTGTTCAGGAATTCTCTTGCCATTGTTCCATCCACAAGTCACACCTCCTATAGAAGTAAAATTGCCTTGCTGAGAAAATTCTTTGAGCGCTAGTTCTTCTTTTTGGCACCGAGGAACAAGCATTTATTTCTAACACCACCTTAACCTTGGCAAAATAAAACTTCTAAATTGACTGAGACTTGTTTCATACATTTTGGGTTCAGAAATTGGTGACAAATGGAAGGGACTCTGAGTGGAGGTGGCCCTAACCTTTGGCAAATCTCCTATCAGTGCTTGGTACCATTTGGAGCTATCTTTATGACTCAAATCAATAGGACAAATTGCTGAAGCTTGGGAGCCCCCCCCCACCCCTTTCCACCAGAGAATCTTTAATCTCCCTAATGTAGTTGAGATCAAAAGTTTGTTTTGCTATACAATTCCTTTTCTGGAGTCAAGAGACTTCATACTTATCTCTACCAAATACTATAAGTGGCCAAAATTTGAAATAAGAGTTATTAAAATATAAACCCAGACCAAAACAGAATGACCTTTGCTTCTGTAATTTTTGATAAATAAGACATTAATATTGGTTTAATGAAAACAGCCAAATCTTGAATTATTTCATAAAATAATCATATATCTAATCTTAAGGTTCTCACTTAGGTAAACACCTGAAATTCACAAGCTATAAAATAGTTGACAGGAAAGTAGCATTAAATGATAACTATTGCAGTTTCCATAAATAATCTAAGTAAACTATTAAAATAAAATAATTAGGGAAATGTAGTGAAATAAATACTCCTAGATAAACTTGTCATAATTTAGGATCTAAACTTATATTCAATTAAATAATAGACATTTCATTAAATGGGTATTTTTCAATTAAAAATGTATACCTGTAGGAAAACATTCTTAAAAAATATGTGGACTTGTTAAAAGGTGAATATTCTTTGTCTACTTCAAAGCTTATTTAAACGTTATATATAAAACAAGATAAAAGGAACCAGGAAACAACAGAGATGTAAAGAATGTTATAGAAATAAAGAGATATTTTTGTTAAGAAAGTGTAAAGAAAAATAATTTATATGAGAAAGATCTCATAAGGTAAATTTTTGTCCTAGAACAAAATGACTGGCTGTTTAAGAAAGAGGGATGTTCAGGGCAAACCAGAAAGTCCAAGCACGTAATAAATGGTTTGTATCAATCATAATAAGAGAACTTACAGGGAAAAAAAAACTTACATAATCAAGTTGTCTATAATTAAAGGGAAATTATAATGGTCTTTCTAGAGATTGGGTTTGCTATTAAAAGAACATGTATTCAATAAATAATTGGCTAGAACAAAAGAATTTTCTTAAGGTATTGCTTTATTCTTAAAAAAATTACTGGGTATTATTTTTTAACGCAAAGTTCAAATTTATCTGTTTCAGCTTTCTCTCCCCTTACAAAATGTCTGAAATAATAATTCTATCCTTCAACTCATTTTCAGCTCCTGTAAGTATTTTTCTCCACTTTGGGTTCTAACTGTTCACTGTAGCCTGATGCCAAAAATGGTTTTATCTTAAAGGTCTAAAGGAAATGTTTTGTTCTAACATAATATTATTTGCTTTTGGCTTAATTTGTTCTATAAATCTGAAAATGTGCACCTATGACCCAGGAAATACTCCTTCTGTGTCTAACTAATTCAAATATCATTTTCACAAGTTTTAATTTGCAGGTTATCTAAATGGACTAACCATAGGGAAGAGCAGTAGTACTATAGAAGGTCTTTTATTTTGCCTTTGGGGTCTAATAGCCAGATTTATGCTTTATCAAAATAATCCCTATGTCATTATTATTAGCTTTTATTTTGCTTAGAAAAAAATGAGAATAAAAAATTAATTAAGGTTATTACATCTATGTAACTTTTAAAGTCACTGTGCTTTTAAAGTCATTGTGCCATTAAGTTACAGGGCTTTGCTCCTGGGTCTATAAAGGACAACTAGTCCTGCTAAATCTTAAACATTGATAGCGGTTAAAGGCTCATCTTCATAACTGTTAGAAGATGCCAATCAAAATAACTGTGTTTGTGAGACACAGGGCAAGAAATTAAAACTGACTCCTCAAGGTCCAAGGACTATTGTAGAAGTGGGCATGTAAGATTATAACAGATGATATTGAGAGATAAAATAAGTTCAGTGTCTCTACAAATTAGCCATTAGTGTCAGAGGCACACTGATGCAAGCCAGCATGAGTGCTTGTGTCAAATTAACAAGGCTTTCTTAAAGCATCAACCCACTCCTTAGTAAAAGGTTCTAAAGATTATTAAAAGGCTTATAAAATTGTATCATATGGTCAAGATGATTAAAATGTTACAGATTGTTTATAAAAATTTGAAAAACAAATTTAACTGGCCTCATGCTCTCTTTATTAGGGCTTATTGTTTGAGAAATTAAGTCTCCTCTCTCAAAGAATAAAGTTTTTCATCTTTTTTTGAAATCTTTATCACTTTAGCTAAATGAATGACTTACTTTAAAATGACCTATGATTCTATTTGTGATATCAAATATTTTAAAGGTTTTATATTTGGCAAACTTTGAAAATCAAATTCTTACTTAGGTCTTCACTAATTTTTGATATTTGTCTCTTGATGTCCCAAAAATACATATTTGGTTTATCTGATATATAATAAGATAATATAGGAAATATTGCCACATATGTAACAGTGTTTAACCTTCCTTGGAGTATACTTATATAAATATGTTATTAGTGTGTGTTCCAGAATTGTATGATTTGCCAATGATTCTGACATGCCTTAGCATATGTTATGAGTAGTAATTATGTTTATTTGGCAATATGTTATGAGTAGTAATTATGCTTATTAGGTAAAATTGTTGTATGCCACAGAAGTAACCACATTTCCTTATTGGTATCATTATGCCTGTTCCAAGACTTTTGTCATCTACAGTTGTTTTACTTATATTCTTTTCAAAAAGTGGTTTTATAATCAGCATAGGACTCTGGCAGGTGCTCCTGAATTCAGGTATCTGATAACTTTGGAGATTGTGACACTAGAATAGAGAAAAAGCTTGAATGACTCCCATGGAGAGCTGAAATGTTCATGAATATCAAGTAGAACAAGTTAACTGCATGGACTGAAATTACAGAAGACTGAAATTATCTTTTCATGACATTTTGCTTAAAATGTTGCTGATCCTTTGTTTTTCAGAGCCAAGGAAACTTTTGAGTTATTTACAGCTTTTAGCAATTAAGTATACTTCTATAAACAAAATGTGAAGCATATTTCTCTCTACCTGATTTCTCCAAAATTTGGAATCTAGTTATGGGTATTCTTAACTATGGTAATAGTTATTTGCATAAGTGCAATAAGAATCTGTTTTATCTTGTAACAGGACACAATTGGAGACACTGGTTATTTTACCAAAGTTTTTACTGGAATGAATGCTTTCAGATACAGGCTCCTTGAAGGAATTAAATTAACTTATAGAGCCAACAAAAGCAACTTGGTAAAGCTGGTCTCATACTTTGTCTACACAGTCCCTGTACAGGTTCCTCGCCTATAGTAAGTAAAGAATGCCACCCTTTAACAGGCCCAGGAGCCCCAAATTTTCTTGGGACTTCAAAGTAAGGCATTCACCCAGTTAATACAGGTCTTTGCAGAAACCAGTTGGGCTTAAAGCATTAACGTTGAATCTAGGATTCCTTATGGAATAATGTTCCTGCAAAACCAGTTAAAAACAAAAATACAGGATCCAATATGGCAAATAATCATTCTTGCTGACTTTATACAAATACTATGGCCAAAAATAATAAGACTAAAACTTATTTTGTAAGTGGATTTGTCCTATGATTTGTCTTTAGTGGAAATAGGACTGGAGAGAGAAAAAATTATATTTCAAAATATACTATAGTGCACCTGTTGTTAGATTCTAGTCTTGCCTAATGTTTTTCAATTTTTATTATTTTCTACAATTTCAACTGAATTCTAAGATTTTTCCTGGCTACAAGTCTCCAAAATAATGTTTCCATTTTTTTCTTCTTTCATTTCTTTTTTTTACCCTTTTTTTTTTCTCATTTTTACATCAGTAAAAATTAGGCTGTGCTTTCTTAAAGCCCTGCAAACTGAAACTACACAACTTAAACTTCAGAAGAAAATAACAGCCACCTGTTTACATACATAAGCCACTCTCATACTTCCCACTGATGTATGGACTTCAGAATAATAGGACTTTTATAAATTAAGTTTCATTGCTGCAAAGAAATAGCACTCGAATATAAAATTTTCTTTTTAATTCTCAGCAAGGCAAGTTACTTCTATAGAAGGGTGCACCCTTACAGATGGAGCAATGGTGAGTGCACACTTGGACAAGGGAGGGGAAGGAGTTCTTATCCCTGATCATGTGGCCCCTGCTGCTGTGCCGGTCCCCTATTGGCTAGGGTTAGACGGCACAGGATGAACTAATTCTGACTGACTAATTTAAAAAGAGTGACAGGGTGAGTGGTTTGGTGGGAAAAATGGTTATGGCAGAGCAAGAAATCGGAATGAGTCAGGATGGAGATTGAGCAGGTGATCTGAATGAGTCAGGGTACAGCAGGTAATCGGAATGAGTCAGGGTGGAGTACGTAATTGGAATGTAGTCAGGGTGGAGCAGGTAATTGGACTGAGTCAGGGTGGAGCAGGTAATCAAAAAAGGTTGCTTTACGAGGAAGTTAAGTTTAGAAGTAGAAGGCAAATAGTTGAACAAACTGACGTATTGATTTGTTGAAGAGAAATTTAGAACTCATATCTAAGAACCCCTCCTCTTGCATTTCCTTACAGCTCTTTCTCTTCAAACTTCTTTAACATGTCTTGGCTTAGTTGTTCTGCTTGATTTTCCAAAAGAAGAATCTTCTCTGGATAAGGTGGAGGATAGTTAAGGGAGGTTTTAGTAAGTGCCAGTTTTATGAGCCTCTGCACCAACCCACGGATACGCATTGTGACACAGCACCCGACAAGAATAAGTACACCCATTATGGCTGTGAGGGAAGTAAGAATTGAGGCTATTATTCTTTTCCATTTACTGAACCACTTCTCTAGCCATCCTGTAAAGGGGTCATTTACCCCCGAGCTGTTAGATAACTCATTGGATAGAGCAAACAGACCTTGCAATGTCTTTGTTATACTTCCATCAGGGATAGTGTTGTTTGGGATGAAAGTACAACACTAAGTTTTAATCATGATGCAAACTCCTCCTCTTTCTGCTAATATCATGTCTAAGGCCATCCTATTTATCTGAGCCATCTGGCTAGTAGCCCCTAATTGCTAAGCTATTCCTTTAACAGCATATCTAGTGTAGTTAATAAATTGCTGTTGGTTGTAGTAGATGTAGTTTATCCAATCTACATTTTTATTAATTGTCACCCACCAAAATATTGACTCAAATCCTGTAGCTATTTAATTTTGGGGCTTTAAATTCATCTGGCATTCCTCGTGGGACTCCAATTGCGTTTAAATAGATGTGAGACTTGAAAGACTCATAAGGGGCTTCTCTAGCTTTACAATGTCTTATTTTTCCTTCCTCTGGTTGATCAAATGCCAGAGTGAAAAGGATAGCCAATTGGACTAAAGCACAAGTGCCACTCCAGTTATTCAGCCTTGTCCAGTAAAAGTCCACCAAAATAGCACTACACATCCGCTGGGGGATGAACAAGGGCTGACTGATTGATAAAGCCCTTGAAAATTCTTAAGCTCACTGCATCCCTTCAGATTTCCAAGGAACGCTAAAGTTTCCTCCCTGTCATGACAGACATGAAGTGAACTTAGTATTGGGAGACAGAAGTCAGATGGCCTTTGGGGGCTGACCCGCAGGGTGCCCGACTTCGGGATATAGCAGAGAGAGAGAGCGTGGCATGACTTGTTACTCCAGGCTGTACAATCCTGGAAAAGAGCTACCCTGGAGCCCATGCCCAACCGACTGGAGGACCACCCTAGTGGAAAGGGGACAATCTGGGCTTCTGGCCTGTCATGCACTTTTGTTTAATGTGTGGACAGAACATTTGATCCCTTCCAACTGGGCATTTGCATCTTGGTATCCTTTCTTAATTGCCAAAATTTGTTTTAAGTCTTGAACTTCTATGATAGCTGTCTTGACATTAGACGGAAGAGCAATTGTTCTGTTGTGAGAGGTTTTGGAAGAGGGCTTAGAGGAAGGTGCAGGTGATGGGGGATCAAAAAAATGCATTTCAAAGAATCCAGTAGGGACTGTCCCTGAAACCTCAGCCCCCATACCATAAAACCAGTTTAAAGAAGGGAACTGGCTTAGAAAAGGGGAAGAACTTTGAGGATTCAAGATAATAACCTGTATAGGATTGCACTGGTTTAGTTGACAGTGTGTGTGTGGCAGGGGAGGGCTGTCCCTCTAGTAAAATGAATGTATGGTTTTAGGAAATGACCAAAAAAAGGTTGGGGCAGTTGATCCTTGCTCTTTGGTGGTCCACAGAATGTTGGACCAAGTACAGCATGAAAGCTCTACATCGGGGGGTGAGACTCCTGGTTGGCACTAGGGTCTTCATTGAGATCTCCCTACAGTAAATGGTCCCAATTCACTAATGCCCAGTCTGAGGAAAGTCAGGAGGGACAGAGGTACTTTTCTGAAGTAGAGAGCTGTCTTTGACTTGGCAAGTCCCCACAGGGTATAACAAGGCAAGCATCAAATGCAATAGTCTGAGGCAAAATTGACTTGGTTATGTTAATAACTAGATGGTCAGCAAGGAAAGAAGAAAGAGTAATAGAACAGATAAAAGAGAGTTAAGTTTTTCTTAGCTTTAGTTGGGTAGGGTTTTCCCCTGGGACTATGACCCATGACTCTGGGAGGGGCAGCGCTTTCTTGACTTGAGTGTGATGAGTCCCTCCCATTTCTGCTGTAGGAACAGCAGTCTTGGTGGTTAGCAGCACAAGGTAGGGTCTTTCTAGGCTTGCTGGAGTTTTCCTTCTTTTCACCCTTTGATGAGAACGTGATCCTCAGGCTGGTGCTGAGTTACTAGAAATTCTAGGGGTGGTACCTGTGCTGAAAGACTTTTAGTTTTGAGGGAAAGGAAAGTGGAAGATAAACTAAGTATATAATTTCTAAGAAATTCATCTTTTGTTTTAAATGTGGGGACATCAGCAGTGGACTTTATAGTCCTTGGTGCCGTCTTACTGAGAAATTTCCTTTAGCACCTATTTTTATTAGTTTTTACACCAAAGAAAGTGAAATACCATTTTATATTTGACACTGCTTCCTGTATAATTCGTATACCAGAAAAGCTAAATTTCACCTTTATATTAGTATGTTATTAATGTTAAACTTAATTTTAATAAAACCTTGTAGACATATTTATCCAATCTTTAATGTCTGACCATAAGGTAAGATTTTTATAGACTCTTTTCAACTTTGTATAATTTTTGTTAAAGAAGAGGTTAGTGCTTCAAGAAAAATCTGTTGTGCTTTTATTTTAATGTCCAGTTCCCAGAAAAACTGGATGATACCGCTTTAACTTTAGCCACTACATTTACAGACAGAATGTCCTTTACAATTAACATTTCAACACTTGCTTAAACCTTTAAAACAAAATTTTTTTTAACCTTTTAATGTAGGTAAAAATCCACATTCTTATGCCTCCGTATAATCCTTTTACCAAAGGTATATGTTACTTTCCTTAGGCACCTTGCACATAAACTGTTTCTTCAATAGTTTTACATTCAGGAGGCCTAATTACTTTTAAACTATACAACATTTCTCACATAAATTTCCTTTTATAACTTTTTTTCCCACAACTTTCACAGACGATTCTTCAACATGCTTCAAATTTCTGACTTGTTGCAAACTTTCTTTAAACAACCAGTTAATTTATTTTAGGGCAAGAATTTACCATACAACATTCCTTTTGACACAGATTCTCCCCCCGCCACCCTTTTTTTTCCCTAAAGATGATAAACATTTTTTTCCAAAATGAGAACTTCCTTCATGTCTGTGGACTAGACTGTCTAAGGCCACAAGATTAGAAGTCAGGATAATACATGTTACACTGTTAACTTTTAGCAAACTTTACTTTTGTGGAAAACCTTGTAAGTTTGGGATTTCAATTATCCTTTGCTGTTAATAAGACCTTGTTTACTCCAAATTAACTTAGATTGGTATAGATGGTTCCTTCCTGGTTCTGTAAGTACATTAAGGCTTGGCTGAGTGGAAACAGCTCACACGTTGGAGCAGCCCAGTTATCAGGCGATTTTCCCAACTCTGCTTCTACAAGAGTTTCCTTATCACTTACTGAATACCCATTGTGTCTTTCTCCCTCAGTCACTGGGAGGAACCTGTCCTGAAGGTAGTTCCTCCTAGGTGTGGTTGGACCCTTGTATGGTAATTAAGATTTAGATCCCCTGTGAGGAAACCTGCTGGGTTAAGGGAATTTTCAGTGGTTAATGTTAAATCATCTTTTTCTAACAGAATAACCTCATCATTTAAGGTTCTTGAGTCAGTAAGCTACACTTTTGTTTTTTTTTTTTTCTTTTTTTTGGACATAGGATAGTTCTGACCTGATGAGGTATGCTCACAATGAGGTTTCCTCTAAAAGTTATTTTTCTCCTTTCTTCTGTTAGCAAAGAAGTTGCCGCTACAGATTGAATGCATTTGGGTCATCCAGGGGTTACCGCGTTAAGGATTTTTGATTAGGAAGGCTACAGCTGTCAGTGGCCTCAGTCCTTCTGGGCTACGCCCTTGTTTACACTGACAACAAGGTGGTATTGGAGTGTTATAAGGTCACAGAGAGGACTTTTAATTATTAATTACAGGTTTCAAATTTACCCTGGCTTTTAAAGGAATAGGATACACTCTTTTCTCTACTATTTCTCTCTCTCTTTTCTCTCTCTCTCTTTGACTGTCTCTCTTTCTCTGACACCCTCTTTGTCTTTCTGGCTCTTTCGTGTTCTCTCTCTGCTTCTCTCTTTCCCTCTTTGACTCTCTTTCTGACTTCCTCTCCCAGTTTCTCTTTCCTCTTTGCTGGTCTTTCCCTGCCTCTGTCAGCCACTTATGCTGCTGTTTTCGCCTCTCCTTCCTCTTCCCCTTCCCCTAGGGGAGGGACCAGCAGGAGTGGAGCTACTCTTTCCTGCCCCAAGAAGAAAGGAGAGGGGAGTTCTGAATATTTTTCTTGCTACCAGAGATTTGTGTGAGGTTCAACCCCTCAAACCAGGGTTGTCTCGCCTTGCCTACCCCGGAAGGCTCAACCCCTCAAACCAGGGATGTCTCTCCTTGCCTGTCCCAGAAGGCTCAACCCCTCAAAACGGGGTGTCTCATTTTGCTGCTCTGGAAGTTTGACCTGTTTCCTCCCTTTCCCCCTCTTAAGTTCCTTTGCACACTTCCCAGTCATGTTGTCATCCCTGGCTGCTCCCTTAAGGGAGAATTAGGCCCCTCTTAGTGTTGACATGTTGATATAAATCCCACGGCAGGATCTGCCCTAAGCTATATGAGGTAGCTACGGAACAGTGGAGAGGACGCACTCACTCCGTCCAGCAGTAGGACTTGTCACCATCCACATGAACAACACTGCAAGTACGGTTGTTTGTGATCATTCACGCGCACACACAGTTAGCACTCCAGAATTTGACCACCAAGGAAGTACTTTACCGGCTCCTGCAGCTTCTCCTTCCTTGGTCTGTGCACAGAGTCGTCGCCACAGTACGTGAGGATCATTTAAGCTATTTTGCTGGCCAGTTTCTTGCCATGTTGCTGAGAGCTCGGTTTATTCCTCGCACTAGGTGGGTCCTGATTTCTCAGCCCTGAGGCAGCCACAAGTGGGTAGGGCGTGCCTCCTCGTGAGACAGAACGAGAGACAGCCCCCAGAGGGGAATGTAATCACGGGCGAGCCCTCAAACTATTACAAATAAAGATTTAGTGCCGCAAAAGAAACAGCACTTGAATATAAACATTTTCTTTTTAATTCTCAGCAAGGTAATGTAATCCTATTGAAGGGTGCGCCCTTACAGATGGAGCAATGGTGAGTGCACACTTGGACAAGGGAGGGGAAGGGGTTCTTATCCTTGATGCACGTGGCCCCTGCTGCTGTGTTGTTCTCCTACTGGCTGGTATTCGACTCCACAGGCTAAACTAATTCAAATTGGCTAATTTAAAGAAACTGATGGGGGGTGAGTGGTTTGGTGGGAAAAATGGTTATGGCAGAGCAGGAAATCGGAATGAGTCGAATGAGCAGGTAATCGGAATGAGTCAGGGTGGAGCAAGTAATTGAAAAAAGTTGCTCTACGAGGAAGTTTAAAAGTAGAAGGCAAAGAATTGAACACACTAACATATTGATTCTTTGAAGAGAAATTTAGAACCCATATCTAACATGACGTATATTGATTTTCCAGTATTGTTCTTCATTTTTTGTTTGTTGTTGTTCTCCCTTCCTCCTGCAGGATGTGAGACTTCACCATCTGCTAAAATTGAGCTTTCCTGCTAATGTAGGACCTACATGTATTAGAATAAACCATCCTGGCCACGAGAGATCAGACAAAATCTGAGACCAGAAACTCATTTACTTCTAAAATGCTTTCTCTGGAAGATTTTAAAAAGAAAAGAGGAGAAATGTGAAAGGAAAATAAATCTCAGGAGCCCAAAATCACTAAAGCAAGGGGAAAAGTCAAGCTGGGTACTGACGTGGATATCTGATTCTCCTTCTATTCCTAAATAAGATAGCTATGAAGACAAAAAAAGCTACATACCTCCTCCATAATTTGCCCACAAGGAAATTCCCTGTGGACAAAGAAGAAACAAAACTCCAAGTCATCCCTTTGGTTAAGTGAGACAAATGCATATCTGATTACTTTCTTTATCCTATTGTTTCACTAAGCCAGACTAAGGCACAAGTGACTGTGCCTATAAATTGTATATTCAGTGAAAGGCTAATCAGAAACTCAAATGAATACAACGATGTCTCTTATCTACCTATGATCTGGAAGCCACTTCCCTGCTTCCAGTTGTCTTTCTAAACCAAACCAACATATGTCCTACATGTGAGGACTAAACTCTGATTTTTTTTTTTTTAATTTTGCCCAAGTTCCTATCTAAGGGGCCAGGGGATTTATGCCCTACAAATCATAAATTCTCATCAGATAGGTTTTATTTAACCCTATATAGCCAGACTCTGGCATAACATTACGAGACAAAGAAGATAAAAATATTTTACCCTAAAACGTGATTCTTTGCCATATTTTGAAATGGCCCTGCAAAGCTGTTCTTTGTGGGGGAAAATTTGCATCTTTAAAGAATCTTTTTTAAGATAGCTAGACCTTTTTCTTCTAGACCCTCCCAATCCTAAAGAGATAAACTAAGGTCTGAATAGGAAACGTTTGTCATCTATTTCTCTAAGGGCAGTCACTGTAAGGCTTCAAAAGAACTTTGGTCTCGCAGTCTTTATCTTAACCTGAACATTCCTTTTCTAACAATCCCAGGTCTTTAGACAAACTCAACCAATTGTCAACCAGAAAATATTTAAATAAACCTATAGCCTAGAAGCCCCTGCTTTGAGTTGTTCCACCTTTCTGGACCAAACCAATGTATTTCTTCAATGTATTAGATTAATATGTCCTGCCTCTCTAAAATGAATAAAACCAAGCTGCACCCTGACCACCTTGGGCATATGCTCTCAGGACCTCCTGAAGGCTGTGTCATGAGCCATGGTCATTTATATTTGGCTCAGAATAAATCTCGTCAAATATTTTACAGTTTGACTCTTTTGGTTGAGACAAGTATTGATCGAGGTATCATGTCTCCCTAAAATGTATAAAACCAAGCTATGCCCTGGTCATCCTGGGCGCATGTCATCAGCATCTCCTGAGGCTGTGTCACGATCACATCCTTAATCTTGGCAAAATAATCTTTCTAGGTTGACTGAGACTTGTCTCAGATATTCTGGGATCACAAAGTCAACTCAACCGACAATTTCACCAAACCACTACTTTCCAAACCAGTCCTCAGAACAAGAGTGTAGGGAGATCTGTAAATCATTGCTCCAATTAAAATAAAATAATGGAAATTTGTAGGGTATATTTACAGGGGTGCTGCTTACAACAGCCCCTTTTTGGAGGTCACAAGTACTTTTGCATAGTACAGATCTGATCTGTAAAAAACATCACCTGGAACTGCTTACTTCTGTTTAATCCAGTTTAATCCAAGATGACACTATGAGTGAGAGTCTTTTTCACAGAATGGTTATGCAGATCTAGACACTCAATTTCTCTTGTGTTTGGCTCAGAATTGCTACCGTACCATCTTAGAAATCCAATGAACTCAGTTAAATGCAGAATATGCAAACTTTACAGAACTCACTCTTGGTTGCTGCTGAGTTTGTTATCAGCCAGGTTATAACCATATTGACCTTCTTTCTGTTACTGTTTTCTGTTTACAGTTGCACTCATACTATCCATTTACTTCTCTAAAACTTCTCACATACCAGTTCTCATCACAGTAAACTCTTTCCACCTCACAGAACCCAACATCCATGCATTTACTTCTTGTCTTTGCTCAAGCCATTTTCTCTACTCACTTATCTGCTGTTTCACACCCCATGTTGCCTAAAAAAACTCTGTTTTTAGGATTCAGTTTCCAGGATTAACAAAGTTGGGCAACTGTCCTGATGTGGTGGTTCACACCTGTAATTCCAGCACTTTGGGAGGCTGAGGCAGGTAGATTGTTTGAACCCTGGAGTTTGAAGCCAGCATGGACAATATGGCAAAACCACTTCTCTATAAAAAATACAAAAATTAGCCAGGCATGTTGGCGCTGGCCTGTAATCCCAGCTACTCAGGGAGATACGGTGCGATTATCCACTGACCTTGGGATTCTGAGGCTGCAGCGAAAACTGCTCTGGAGCTCAGAAGAAATATCTGCAAGTTCTGCTGGTGCTGCAGGTATGTCTGGTAGATAAAGATGCTCTGCTGGAGCTCTCACAAGCTTCAGGAAGAGAGTCACAACACAGACTCTACTGATTTGCATTCAATACTTGAAATGCAGCCTGTGTCATGCCAGGAGGCTCTGGTAGAGACTCTGTGCCTGACCATAAGAAATCAAGTGACTGAGAAAACACAGCTGTCTATCATAAGCCTGGTGTTTTTAGACTGACAAACTCCTAAGTTTGGTTCAGAACATACCATCCTTCTTGTACTGAAAATGGTGTATTTGAAATTGGGACTTAGCAGATGGTCCTGATGCTTATAATACCCATCTGTTTCACGGATGCCTGTCCCTCAATTCACACCTGTAGTCTCATAAAGAGCTCCCTGCAATGGGCTGATAGAAGAAAAACTCAGGCCTGGCTCATTGATTTGAGAGAAGCCAAAAATGGATCTCAGCATCAGCATATCCCTGCCTAGCATAGCTCCAAGAACAAAGGTAAAGAGAAACCTTTCCAATGGGTGTGTGTAGGTGGGTGTACAGGCAGAGCATTGGGCTGCTCAGTTTTTAAGGATGGTGCAGTGGCTTGAAGTAAGAATATATATGGATTCCTGGTCTGTGGTGAAAAGCTTCTCTGGTTGGTCAGGGATCTGGAAGAAGGAAGTTTTGAACATTCATGTTTGGAACATGAATCTAAAGGAGTGAGGACAAAGCATGCAGATTTTGCATACTCATATCATTACCAACTAGAGAGTATCCACATCAGAGACAAAAATTGTCAATCAGAAGAAGGAGATGGATTGTAGCCAACCACTGTCATTAGCTTGAGCAATAAACCCAAGAAAGGAGTAACCACAGGGTCAGGATGGAGCATGGGATCACTTTTATCAAAGCTGATCCAGCAGCTGCTGCTAAAAGCCAATCTGTCAGCAAAGAGCATGGAGCCATCCCTTGAGTAGAGCAACTGGACACATGATACAAGTTAAGTTTATTGGATTCCTTTCACTCTGGAGGAGACCACATTAAGTCTCTACTAGACTTAATAAACACTCCAAATATTAATTGATTCTTTCCTTCCTGCCTGACCTTTGTTAAAATTACTATGAGTTATTCATAAATGACTGAATACCATGGACCACCATATATAATTCCCCCACACTCATTTTCTCAGCAACAATTTGAAACAATTGTTTTAATACCCTATGATCTACTGATTCTAGGCTATATTACCATGTTATCCAAAAGTGGCTTACCTAAAAGAATAATGCAGATATTAATGCAATATTAATGTCTTGGTTAAGATGCTAGCTTCGGAATGGCATGTTGTGGGATTGGTGTGTGCTCTTCCAGGATACAGTAGAACCACTGAAATTGTGGCTAACTTATGTTTCTGTGTCCCCACTAGGTAGAATACGTAGATCTGAAAACCAAGAAGTCAAGTGAATGTGTGATTAATTCCCCACAACTTTAGGCTCTGATAGGTTAGATTACTATGTTCCGAGAAGTTGGGTGTGGGGGTAAAGGCTACACCAGTAAAGGTTCTACTGAACCTGAAGGTACACTACCACTTGGTAATTTTAGTCCTAAGGGCAGTCAAACACCAAGCAAGAGAGTTTCGTCATAATAATGGGACTATTGGACCCTGAATCTGATGAGGATCTTGAGTGTCTGCTGTGCAATGGAAAAAGTGGGGAGTATTTCTAAACCTCAGGGAAATCACTGGGGTATCATTAGGTGCCTTGAGATAGTAGAGGCTTAGAGGTAATAGTAAAGAGGCAATTGCAGCGAACAGCCTGACAAGGCAAAGAAATAAAAGGCTCGGGTATTCAGGTATAAGTGTTAGGCTCAACCCACCAGACTAGCAGTTTGGGGTAAATGAAGTGACAAGCAAAAGGAGGAAACTGTAAAAGTGGACAGTAGAGGAAGATGATTTTTTTAGAATAACATATAAAATAATGCAGAATACAAAGAAGATAATGAATAATTTTATTTGAGAACAAATTGATTAGGGGAGAGTAGAAAGGCCAGTAATAGAAAAAAAGAGAAAGTCTGTACGTTTTAACCAGATGGAAGAATGAGAACATGAGTACAGATGGATGTAAGCCAGAATCTTGATGGTAGGAAGAAAAAGTCATACTTATATATAGGCATCATGTAATGTTAGCTGTGGCCATTGATTACCATTGTGTGTGGGCATAGAGAATGCTGATGTTTTTAGGAGGGAGACAAATATGTGAAACAGTTTTCTGGGAGAAGACTAAAAGAACTTATTTAGAAAGCATGGTTTCTTATTTAGAAAAAGATGATTGTTGGAGAATGGGATACTTAGAATAGATATCTTAGAGGCTGAGCAGTTATAGATGAAACAAGATCCAGTGTAAGACTATGGGAGTGCACATCAGAAAATGGGAATGAGAAGGGACAAGGTCATTGGAGCTGGAATGTCTAGAAAATACAGTCCAGGATATTGGATTATATCATCATGGTTGTGGTTAAGACCACCAATAATGTGAGCAGGAGTTATTGGTAGAGAAAGACAGTCAGCCAAATGCTAAAGACATCAATGAACAAAGGTTACTGACTAGTGAGAAGTTGACGACAGCGATAAAAAAGAAGAGGAAAAATGGGTGATAAAATTTAATGACAGAAACTTAAAAGGAGCTTTTTTTTATAGCTAGTGAAGAAATAGTTTTGAAGTTGCAATGAGAAGCAGAAAAAATATTCCACTGCAAGAACTGACTAGAGCTTAAAGAAAATCAAAAAGCATTTTTTCTCTCACATCCCACACACACATATGTGTGTTTGTGGGTGTGTATATATTCACATATATGTTACCTGTGTGATATGCAATTAAGTGAATATGTATACTCTCACTCAAATAGAATTATGTAATGACAATAATTATTTTAAAAATATTTCTATGATAATATGGGATATTCATTTTCTACACCAACTATTGATAGGTACATTATTTCAATATTTGTAACTAATTTATAAATTATATACCTATCTAATTGATATATGCCTCCATATGCATTTACATGGATTAGGTGTATGCATGTGTCTGTATGTATATTTTCATTTGCTCTGCTAAGTTTTTCCTTTTCAAAACCGTGTTTGGACAGTTCAAGTAGATGAGCTGTGACTCCATTTTTTTTTTTTTTTTTTTTTTAGAAATAGACATGCAATGACTTGAACAGGACAGGTGAAAGAATAGCCTGAGAGCCTGGGGTTGGGGGGCGGGAAAGGTGGGCAGAGGGAGCGGGGTCAGGGGAGAGGGGCGGGGGAAGCAGGATACAGGATAAAGTGTCACTGACACCATTGGTTGCCTGTTTCTTTATTACTCTAGCCCCAATGTTTATTAGCCAGGCTTGGTTTCTGGAGCGTTTGTTCTTCTCCCCAAATCGAAATGTGAATCTTAATTGAATTAGAACATTCCTGATATTTTTCTTCCCTAGCCAATGACTAGTGGTCATATAATTCCAGCACGCAACCCAAGAGAAAATCCACGGAAGATACTTCTGAGAACGATTTTTGTCTCATCAAAAAACGAGTCTTTTGAGAGAATGCGGGGAGGGTGAAGATCTCTGGTTCTGGCTCCCAGGTGTGATGTCTGGAAGCACGGTAGCTACATTGGAAGCAGGGTTAGATTTTGCCCCATGGGAAAAGCTACACTATGAAGAGTAAAGAGTGTGAAAAGTAATTTTTGATATCAGGGATGGGTTCAAAATTGAAATAACAACAAAAAAAATGCCTTTTATCTGTATTATTTAGCACAATAATTTCCCATTAGTGTGTACTTCAATTAGTATTCTTTCAGTTGTACTTTCCCTTCTCTCTAGTGCCAATAGATAATCCTGTTATCTGTTAGTACTGGATACAATGTGTTAACCAAAATTAAAAGGCAATTATGTTTTTAAATAAACAGACATTTTTGGACTGAATATTAGACTGGTAATAATGTTTCCTTAAAACCTACCATTCTAGAGGAAATTTTAACTGAGGGCCTAAAGGCCACTCTGAAGTATGTATACATGTCATGGCAAAGAAACCCACATTATAATAAAAATAAAATAGTACTATTTTAACATTATATTGGTTATATTTTAATACAAAAATATGTATCAATTATAATTAATATAATGTATAATAATGTAATATGTAATAATATTAGATGCTATAACACATATAATGATATTGATGATTATATTATATTTAATAATAAAATGAGAATGAGGGTGCCTAACATGTATGTAGGACTTTTCACGCAAAGCACTTCTTAAATCATTTCCTTTAACCTAGAAACCAGTCTTCCAGCTCCCTTTCTAGTGATCTTTCTACTACTGCCTTCTGCTCTTATAAATCTCACAGTGTAAGGAGACAGGAAGATTGATAGAGCATGCAAATTTTTGTTTCCCTTCTGTTTGACTACAAACCATTATTATTTTTTTCAGAGCAGGTAGGAAGAGACTAAATGTAAATAATAGCAATGCTTTCAGTCTGTGGAACGCCTGAGAATTGTGAATCTGTCTCTATAAGATGATGAAGGATGAAACAGTGATACAGAGAGTGAGGGCTTGGCAAAGAGTCTCCTCTGGTGCCTTTTAGACAGGTAACACATCATCTCTGGATTTCGGATGACGGCTGATGTGCCAGAGCATACCTACATTGATAGTTCCTGCAGAGTAGTAAAAAAGACAGTGGGAGGGCAGGAGTGAGAATGAGAGGACATTTTTTCATTGACTCTCAGCACACGTGAAACAATATACGAAGTGATTTTATGTGTCTCCTGCGTATGTGTTTCTGTGTTTGTCTGTGTGTGTATATCTAAATTGACACTAATTATGTTTACAATTCCTGTTAAGATCCTCTCTTAAATACTGCCTCAGGACTGTTGGCCATTTCATCCACCAGCTGAGATGACCTCCTGGCACATAATAGTTCCAGAAAAGATAATTCTTAAAATAATGAGTGAGTATTAGATTTGGAAAGTGATTTAAAGGCTGTCTAAGCCATCTGTTTCACAGAGGAGAATTTAAGAGCTATCTGTATTGTCACTAGTCCAAAGTTACATAAATGGCAGCAGATCTGGGATTCAAATGACTTTAAGAGAATAAGCTGAAAACCTGTACCTCATTCAGGTTGTTCATATGTACTGCAAGGGTCACCTATCCAACAATAGCCACATGAAAAAAAGTGGTACAGAATGTAAGAGACTCAAGCATCTGAAGAAAAGGATATCCTGATGTATGAGAGGTGGTCATAAAGCTTTCATGAAAAATTAGATCCTTGGGTTGGTGTCTTGGAAGATTTCAAGTGGATACAGAGAAATAAGTGTTTTCCTATGCATGGGAAATGATATGGGCAAATGAACATTGGTTTGGCTGGAAAACAGTCTATTTCCCCAAAGATCTAATACATATCTTGCCCCCTGTTTTCCTATCCTCATTTGCCCTCTGCATCTCCACCACATACAAAGATGATTTTGGGAGTTGGAAAGATCCGAATTAAATTCTTTATTTCTTGTCCTCTCATGAAACAGAAAAATACCGTAACTTACCTGGCCTTGTATTTCCTCCATTCAAACTTACTGATGGCACAGGTCATGCGATGGTTGTGTCTTTAATGTGATCCACCATATAAATAAGCTAGTTCTGTTTATAGAACATAATAAATGTTCTACATTACTTTTCTGTCCCTCATCTTCACTTATTATAGCACTTATTTTATTCTCTGCCTTGTAACCATTTTGGCAGACATGTTATTTCACCGAATGAGAAACTCTTTTAAGAATCAAGAGTTTCTTGATTCTTGATCAACATGTCATTGTTGATCATTGTGCCATTAGTCATACTGCTCAACATTTTTCAAAAAAATATACATTATCTATACGTTTTGAGGCAGCCCTGGATTTTATAGTGACTTAAAACAAGGTCATTGAATGCCATAAGATGCTCCATAAAGTGTTAAAACAACTGCATCAGGATTAAAGAAATAGAACAAAAGGGATATATATTTATCTATATATATACAGATATAGGTATTATATAAACTATATGTTGACATATAATGTATCATCTTTTATATATAATATATATATATATATATATATGATTTCTTGCAAAGAATTGTCTTGCATGATTGCCATGAGGTGTCTAGGCAAGTCTGAAATCTGTAGAGCAAGCCGTCAGGAAGACCAAGCGGGAACATCCCAGAAAAAACGGAAACTGCTGTCCACAGGTGAGGTTTACTCTTTCTCAGGGAAACCTTAATCGTGTTCTTAGGCCTTTCAACTGATTGAATCAGGCCCACTCAAGAGTATCAAGGATAAGACTTCCTTCAAGTTTGCTTATTATGGATGGTAATTATATCAACAAAAATACCTTCACAGTGCACATTGATCACTGTCTGATTGAATACCTGGGTACTATAGCCTAGACATGTTGACCTATAAAACTGACCATCAAAATAACCTTAACAGAGGTAATCTTCAACTCTTTCTTTTTTTTTTTTTTTTTTGAGACGGAGTCTCGCTCTGTCGCCCGGGCTGGAGTGCAGTGGCCGGATCTCAGCTCACTGCGAGCTCCGCCTCCTGGGTTTACGCCATTCTCCTGCCTCAGCCTCCCGAGTAGCTGGGACTACAGGCGCCTGCCACCTCGCCCGGCTAGTTTTTTGTATTTTTTAGTAGAGACGGGGTTTCACTGTGTTAGCCAGGATGGTCTAGATTTCCTGACCTCGTGATCCGCCTGTCTCGGCCTCCCAAAGTGCTGGGATTACAGGCTTGAGCCACCGCGCCCAGCCCTAATCTTCAACTTTTAATAAAAGTAATTCTTTTTTTTTTTTTTACCATTTTATAATTTTCAAAGAGCACTTAATACATTATCTCTTTAAATGCAAAGCAAATATTGCTATTCCCAATTTACTAAAGAAGCTACTAGGGCTAATGACTCTCAAATAGTGGCCAAAACTCACTGTTGGTAAGGGGAAGCTGGGCCCAGAACCCAGGTCCTTACACTTTGATTCATAACACCACACTGTCTTTTTCATACAGAGAGGCTTCCATCTGTGATAGCGTTCTATTTCTATCGAAGAGTACTGCTCTAACTCCCTTCCTCATGACCAGTTTAGAGACCACATGTTGAGATGGTAGCATTATAACACAGAAAAGAAGTCAGGAGCTATGAGTCACCTGGAATTTCAGGAAACAAGAAATTGTGTGGGCAAGAAATTAGCTTATTTTTTTTAAGCCATTGACTTTTAAAGGTTGTTCGTTAGCTGAGAATAACCTAGTCTATGTTAACTAATTTCATTTGCAGTCTTTGGGAGTTGATTTAAAAATCGAATGAGATAAAAGATGGGAAAATGTTGAAAAACTCTAAATATTATTGTGTTTTTAATCCTGCAACTGTGTTTCAATTAAATCATTGGTGGTTATAAACAAGTCTGGGCATCAAAACTGACTTTACTCAGTGAATATTATTCATTCCTACAAGAAAAATTACAAGCTGAATATATTGAATAACAATTTCAATTTTAATTTGGCAGAAAAGTCAAGCTCTCACACCAGAAGAACTCAGCCAGAATGGGATTTGTGGAAAACAAAGTAACCTTTTTAAGGTTTTCTTGGGCCTCTATATTCTATTGCCCATTCAGGGTCAGACACACAATGGCCATCAGTACATTTTTATTTCTAAGACTGCAGACTCTTCTTTGGTTCATGTTCTGAATATCATATTAGGATTGATCAAACATATCAATGTGTTTGATACTATATATGGCAGGCTTGCAGTAATAAAAATTTACCAGCTAAGTTACTAAGTTATTGTAAAAAAAGGAAAAATAAAATAAAACAAAACAAAACAGGATTTTAGCCAAAGCTGCCTATATTCACAGCAGAGATGTGAACCACTTGTTTACACTGAGTTGATGTGGAGTGTCTCCCAGTATCTCTGAAACTAGAAAAGTCTATATGTTCTCCCACATTAAGCAGGCCAAAAAGTATTTTGTTCAGAGCTTATGGATTCCTGAATAATCCAAATATAATCTGTAAAACTTTTAAGGAAACAAAATCAATTGATAGTTAATGATGAAAAAAGATGACAGCAAGTTTTAAAAACACTCAAAATAGATCAGAATAGAAACAACACTTTAAGAATCGTAAGGTACACTGCTTTACAAGAAACAATGAGATAATCTTGGTATTTAACATCATAATTTTTGCATTTTTTTGCCTGTATATTATTTGTAATTTATAGAACAATAATATTAATGATAATAAAGTTCATACTGAGATTTCACTAAAAGTCAGAAAATGTGAGGGGAGTTACGTATATTAACCCATTTAATTTTCACAATAACCACAGGAGGTAAGTAAATATATTTATTCCTATCTTACAAGGAAATTGAGGCCCCCAACAGTTATATGACTTGCTTTAAGGTTTTCTAACTGCTAAGTGGTGGAGAAAGGCTTTGAACTAGGAACATATATTGCCAGTTTTTTCCCATTGTCTATGAGACATCAGAAGTCTAAAACTTATATGAGATCTCTCAATTTCTAACTTTCAGCAGTCAATTCAAATGTTTTAAAACTTACATATAGGCCCAATTTTTCCCATATGCCACTAGATTGTGATCTTTGTTTTATGCAGTAAGAACAGATGACTGTTATAAAATGCAAAAAGAGGTGGTTTAGAAGACTTTCAAAACTTGTCTGTCTTCCCCATCTTTAATGATGATTTTAACTCCATTAACATTGTACATTTTCTTCCTCAGCCCAGTTTCAAAATGCCTATTCATTTGACAAGTACCCCTCCACCCAGCCTGCCCACAGAGAAATAGGAGAGGTAAAATAAGGCATACATATCTACTCAGAGACACCAAGCAGACAGTGAAAGGAAGGACCCAGGGAGTGTCTATATAAGTGGAGGAGACTCTGAGAATGTTGGAGGAATGATACTAGAAGGAGCAGCAACATTTTACCTTCTTCTTATATTTCTAATTAACCCTGAAAGTCATGTACGAGTGCTAGAGAATGTGAGTATCCACCCAGTGTCTCAGTCTAGGCTTACAGCTTTTCTTCAATAAAATATAAGATTTTGAATGGGACCTCATAGTTTGCTGATATTTAAAAGAGACAGTGCAAAGCACCTAGTTTTTATCCCTATATGAGGTAAAAATTAGAATATAGACAGTGAAATCATTTGGATGAAAGTCAAAATACTGATTTTCTTGATGGAATATCTGAAATCGAGTTTGTAACTAACCTATGTCAGTGTTTAAAACAGACTTTTAACTGCTTTGCTGCTGGCCACTCGATTTTGGTTCCATATTCATGTGAAGAGCTTTTAAGAATTCAGTCCCCAGGGTCTATATTTCCATCTTTATGTCCATGTGTACCCGATGCTTAGCTCCCACTTACAAGTGAGGACATGCGGTATTTGGTTTTCTGTTTATGTGTTGGTTCACGTAGGGTAATGGCCTTCAGCTGCATCCATGTTACTGAAAAGGACATGATTTCATTATTTTTCATGGCTGTATAGTATTCCATAGATTATATATACTATATTTTCTTTATCAAATCCACTGTCCATGAGCACCTCGGTTGATTCCCATTACTGGGTATACCCAAAGGAAAATAAATTGTTCACCAAAGGGATGCATTTACCCATAAGTTATCACAGTTGGATTTACAATAGCGAAAAATCGTCTGAGTTAAAGACAGAGCTAACTGGCCCTGACTCCAGTATGCTTTTGATGTGAAAACAGAGGCAAAGCATAACAACCATGTTGTTTGAGTAGAAAGATTCATAAGAGGCTACAAAAGGCTTGAGTTACAGAGGAGCAGCAGTTATTTTTCCCAATTACACTAATACTACAAGCCACTACTTTATAACAAATGAGTAAAGAAGCAGGGGGAAGTACACAAGCCATTTCACCAATCCTTCCAAGAGGCTTAGCTCAGGGAAGAATGTGGACAGGTGACAAGAATGTTTTGTCTTAACCTAACTCATAATAAATTGCTTGATGTTAACCTTGTCTTTCATAGAAAGAAAATATCCAGGTTCTTGAATCTCTGAATCCCTACTAATTTTTAACTTCACAGATCCCAGAGGATAATATGTAGGTGTCACTGCAGGTGAAGATTTAATTGTATTATAACAGGGCTTTAGCCACAAGTCTCTAGTTTGTCTTCTTCCATGTTATCTAGGCTTATCTATATATGAACCTCAATTTCTTTACTCTTTCTAGCCTATGACCTCAACTGCCTGCTGACCAACTATATCACAATCCTTTGAAATAAGCCCCAGCATTGGGATTTTAAGAAAACTCTTCTAGCTACAGTTGAAAGCCACAGATCTCTGGACTATGAAAATAAAACATGAAAAGTCTGTGTTGCATTCGTCCAATTTCATACTGCTATGAAGAAATACCTACGACTGGGTAATTTAAAAAGAAAAAGAGGTTTAATGGACTTACAGTTCCACATGGCTGGGGAGACTGCAGAATCATGGCAGAATGTGAAGGAGGAGCAAAAGCACGTCTTAACACAGTGGCAGGCAAGACAGTGTGTGCAGAACTGCCCTTCATAAAACCATCAGATCTCATAAGACTTATTCACTATCACGAGAACAGCAGGGGAACCACCCCCTCCTCCTCCATGATTCAATTACTTCCTGCCTGGTCCCTCCCAGGACATGTGGGGATTATGGGAAGTGCAATTCAAGATGAGATTTGGGTGGGGACACAGCCAAACCAAGCTGTATCAGTTGATTCACTGTTCTCCAGGGCTGAGGAAACCTCAGGAAACTTACAATCATGGCAGAAAGGGAAACAAACACATCCTTCTGCACATGGTAGCAGAAAGAAAAAGGGCCAACCAAAGGGGGAAAAACCTCATATAAAACCATCAGATCTTGTGAAAACTCACTCACTATCAGCAGAACCGCATAAGGCTAACTGCCTCCATGACTCAATTACTTCCCACCGGCTCCCTCCCACGACACGTGAGGATTAAGGAAACTACAATTCAAGATGAAAATTGGGTGGGGATGCAGCCAAACCACATCAGCCTCTTACTGTAACAGGAAAGTAATTTCCCCTCTGGGGATCAATTTCTTAAAATCTAAACAAAGCAGTATCTGCTGTATGGCCTTTCAGTTCTAGGATCTCACTGTTTGTGAAGAAAGCCCTAAGGTGGTGAACAGCTGCTGAGAATCTAGGAAAACGCCCTGAGAAGCGGTCTCAGTGGGAGCTTGACCAGTTGTCTCTTCCTAGTTTTCCTGCCCCCAACTGCCGTGGGGTCCTCACCCTCACTAACCCACCCCAGTGTGTTACACACAGACCTGCCAAACTCGCTCTCTAGACGAAGTACCAATAGAAATGTAATCTTTTTGTTTTTGTTTTCCTAAAAATGCCTGTTTTCTATCACCTTGTAAACTCGGGACCAGCTGCCGGGGTCTGGACTTGTTTGGAAATTTCACTTTACCGCATGAGTGCCAGACCCAGCAGACTCAGCTTTGACATCAATTAACAGCACGACAAATCAGCAGCTGATTCTGGAAACAGCTTCCACACTGACAGTGAAGCATGGCAGCTGAGAAACAGCGCCTCCAGTAACACTTTGTCATTCTTCGACATTGCTGACAGACTCCTTACTTTCCCCAGGCTTACACAAACACATACGCATGCACACATTCTTACAAATAAGAATGTATATCTGAACTTGCACATTCAGACATGCACACAAATCAAGGGGATCGTGCATGGACGCACTCATTTCCCTTTCATATAGGTGTTCATGTACACACACAAATACACACTTACCCTTAGGAACTTTCATGCATTCATTTACCCACACATGCATCATTTCACAACTCCATAGACACAACTATCCTAACATCTGCAAAAGCACATACACACATGCATGCAAATAGACCCCTATGTGCCCTTTTGATTGTCCACAGGCTCATTCACACACTGCAAAGCCAGCACTCACAAGGTCATGCACTCAGAAGACACAGAGACATAATTTCTCAGACAGACGTGCTTAAATGCACGAGCTCATACAGTTAAACATGCACATGAGTTTGCACAAACATACACACACACACACACACACACACTCTCACTGCCCAATGCAAGAGACTGAAGACAAGTTTCTGAAGTGAAGTTGGAAAGGGCAGCTGTTTTTGCTCTGAACAAAGACTGTAAAATGCAGAGTAAACAAAGGAATGTCCACACTTTGTAGCATTAATATACTTCACTGTGAATAGTTTTATCTTTCACGTTTATCTCTTTTTGTTTTTTGCCATTCAGGGTGCTTGAGTTATGTTTTCATAACAATATTTTGGAACATTTAATCACACTACTATTTCTTTTATGTAAAAAGATACTGCCTTCAATAGCTGTTAGCTGTTTTTTAGCACCATTGACTCTGGAGAAGCTCTTCATGGTTGTTTAGTTTTGACATGTTGTGACACAAATTGTGTCTGTTTAGTGCATCTAGCACCACCTATGATCACCTTGAAAAGTCTGCAGATCTGGCAAGAAAAGAAGAAAGGCTGTTGTTCCAAGTCTCCACATTGGTACGCCTTTTAGATGTTTAAAGATCTAAGTAACTTTTTAAAATCAATACATACTTTGGCACATGTGAGGAGGAGAAACGGTAGAAAGGGCGTGCTGTTTCCCTCACCTTAGGCAAAAACAACTGGAGTTGCAGAACAGTAACAGAGTAACAGAGTGGCTTCACTCCTTCAGGCTAAAGTTACACTCCTGGAATGGAAGTGGGCAATAATTTCATGGACAATGGAGTGAAAAGTGCAATAAGTCATGGAGCCTGGGCGAGAACACCGGATCTCTTTACTGAGTACTTGTGGATTGGGGCAAGGTGCTTTAAACTCTGAGATTCAGATTACCTCAATATAAAACGGGGCTGATAACACCTCACTGAATTTTGCTTATCAGGTAATTGTTAGTGTCAACTTTTTGGTACTCACAATTATTGTCTGCTTTTATCTTTCTTTTAACTATTGTCTGTAAAATGATCTACACAGTCTGACACTAAATCAGCTATTCGTAACCTATAACTAGAAACACTTGGTTGGTGATCTCCTGAAGTTTATACAAAAAGAAATCATGTTATATTCCTAACTGCTTTCCTCCAACCCCCGGGGGAGAGAACCAGCAATTTTCCAGTGAAATGCCACGAAGGTTGAGATTTTTTTCTATGTAATTTATGGGTTAATTCCTAGTACCTGGACAAGTATCAGATACATAAGAGATACTCAACAAGTATTTGCCGAACTGATGAATTATGTCCTTGAACATTTGCATTTGGATCTTCTATCCCAAGCCAAAAGAAAAGTGAAGAACTCTTTATTCTTTCTATAAAGAATCATAATCAAAGGTGAGGATGTAACTTATCCACCAGTCTTTCCCCAGGGCTTGAAATGGCACATAAAAGAGGCTGAATAAGTATGTTTTACATAAGTCAGTAGATATCAATAGACATTTTGTATTGGAACAACAAAACAATACCATTAAATATCACTGTAAAAATAATCCAACTTAACGTTTCTTGAAGAGAATAAAAGTTCTTCTGGTGCCTCTCTTGGCCTTACTTCTCTGCCTCTTCACAGGGCTACTTCCCATAGTTTCAGCCCTACAAGGTCCAGCACACCACCCTCTGCTTTTCCGATAATACAAATGTTATCTCAATGATATCATATAGACTTTTTTTTTTCTGATTACCATTTGCAGTAGTAACTTTCAAATTTCGTCCTCAAACTCATCCTCCTCCCAAGCTTCATCATGTAATATTCAATGAAAGCTAGAGTTTTCTACCAGGGGAGCTTCCAAATGACTTTTAAAATGTGTAAATCAGAGCTTATTGTCTTCTTTCCTAAATCTTCTCCCTCTGCTCAATTTTGTATCTGAGCAGATGTCATCAGCATTCACCCAGCAGATACATCAGCACCCTCTGCAGTCTCCTGTTTGCCCTCTCTCCTTAAATTCTGCTCTTGTCTTCCCTTAAATTGTGTTGTTTCTCAAGTGCTCATGTCTGGCTGTTTTTCTCTTATTGTACAAATTTAAGTATAATAAACATTATAAGAAGTTGTAGGATATAATGAAAAGTTATAAGAATTAAATTTATCTTTAAAAATTTAATAACAGATAAGTTTCATGCCTATAATCTGAGCACTTTGGAAGGTCAAGGCAGGAGGATCGCTTGAGCCCAGGACTTTGAGACCAGCCTGGGCACCATGGCAAAATCCCTGGCTCTGTAAACAATAATAATAAAAATAAATACCTAAGCATGATGGTGCATACCTGTGGTCCCAGCTACTTGGGCAGCTGCAGTGAGAGGGTCACTTGGACCCAAAAGTTCCAAGCTATAGTACGCCATGATGGTTCCAATGCAAGCTAGCCTGGGTAACAGATCGAGACCCTGTCTCTAAAAAAATAAAAATTTAATAACATCTATAACCTTGAATAACAATACATGAGAAAAAAGCTGCCCAAATGCAATAAAGGTCAAAAAGACACTTGTTGAAAAGGATGTTGATAATGGCAAATCTATAAAACAAAGTTAGCAACAAAACAAAACAAAAAATGTTCAGAAGGAAGTGTGATACATAAAAGGCAAATCCAATACTCACGTATGTAACAACCAGAACAGGAGACACAGAATGGCCAGAGGGGCAGCTTCTATCCTGTTCTACAACAGGGAAATAAGAACAGGGTGGTTTCAGGAAATCTTACAGCAGTTTCTTAGAGAGATTTGACTGCTATCCATCTTTGCCTTCCAGGAAAAAACAAAGGCTCCAACAACTTGTGTAGTCTCACAATACTGCCAGATAAGTTATTACACTGTAACACAAGAAAGCTTCTGTTAGTGAAGAAATCAGTTCTGGTTCCAGCATAACTCAAATCTTTTGAAAACAGCTGGTACTGTGAGAACCAGTTTCATTCAAAGATGAACCATTGTTAAAAAGGAAGTAGCACAGGGTGGGTGCAGTGGCTCACACCTGCTGTTTCAACACTTTAAGAGTTCAAGGTGGGGCTAACATGGTGAAACCTCGTCTCTACTAAAAAATACAAAAAACTAGCCGGGCGAGGTGGTGGGCACCTGTAGTCCCAGCTACTTGGGAGGCTGAGGCAGGAGAATGGCGTGAACCCGGGAGGCGGAGCTTGCAGTGAGCTGATATTGGGCCACTGTACTCCAGCCTGGGCGACAGAGTGAGACTCTGTCTCAAAAAAAAAAAAAAAAAGAGTCCAAGGTGGGAGAAACACACTTGAGGACAGGAGTTCAAGATCAGACTGCTGGGCAATATAGCGCAACATTATCTCTACAAAGATACTTAAAAATTAGACAGCTGTGCTGGTGTGTGCCTGTGGACCCAGTCACTCAGGAGACGGGAGACAGGAGGATCACTTGAGCCCAAGAGTTTGAGGCTGCAGTGAGCTATGATTGTACCACTGCACCTCATCCTGGGCCACTGTGAGACTCTGTCTCTCAAAATAAAAAGGAAGCAGCCCTGGATGCATTGATCATACAAAGATATTATGAGCAATAAGGAAAAAAGGAATGGAAACATGTGAAAGATGACTAAGCCTCACCAGAAAAATATTACCACAGAAAAGATGTAAAGTATGAGCAAACATAAGCCATAAATACAATTTTAAAAATACTGTTAAAAAAAGTGCACTGGTAAGATATGTCAAGTTAACTAAAAGAGATGAAACATGAGCTGGCAGAACTTGGGAAATAAGTGGAAAGAAAAAAGAAAGAACATCATCTACAAAATCAGGTCTGCATTGGAAGCAGCATAAAGAAAAATAGAAGCTGTTCAAGATACATTAAGGCCATGAAAGACTGGAGTGAGAAAAAAATGGAAGAAAAATGATCAAAGCATTTTTAAAAATGCTGATGGCAGCTATGTAACATAGGAAAGAAAAAAGGGCTTTACACATAATAGGTAGCTCCAGAGATTAAAGGAAATGCTGAAAAGTTTAAGTTACTGGTCTTCTATGATCAAGATTACACCGTGCGCTAGGCAAAATGATTAAATCATCCACATACAAAAAAGACCAGGCTAGATTCAAAATGATTCGCAGCAACATTCAAGGATAGAAGACTGTGAAGCATTTGCACATAACATCCTCAAGGAAACAAGACATTTAGCCCCACTGAAGTTTAGTCTAACTATAATGTCTGTGTTCATCCACTTGTTTAGAAACTGTTTACTGAGTGCTTATTATTTTCAAGCATTATTGGTAGAGAGGACACAACAGCAACAACAACCATAACAAGCAGACACATATCTCTCCTCTCATTCTCTCTCTGTATATATATAAAAATATATATAATGTTTTTTAAGACAGTGCCTTTCTCTGTCTCCCAGGCTGAAGTCCAGCGGTGTGATCTTGGCTCACTGCAGCCTCTGCCTCCTAGGTTCAAGTGATTCTCCTGCCTCAGCCTCTTGAGTAGCTGGGACTACAGGCATGTGCCATCATGCCTGGCTAATTTTTGTATTTTTTAGTAGACACCTGGTTTTCCCATGTTGGCCAAGCTCGTCTCAAACTTCTGACCTCTGATCCACCTGCCTTGGCCTCCCAAAATTTTGGGATTACAGGCCTGAGCCACTGCACCTGGCCCATTCTACTTATATTCTAATTAGAGTGCAAAAAGAGCAATGAATAAGATGAAGAGTAAAATATGTAGTGTGTAAAGAGATGATCATTGATTACTCAAAGGAAAAATAAAGCCTAGAAAGTCAATAGGGATTGTTATTGTCAAAAGCATTGTCACTTTAGAGAGGATGACCAGGGAAGGTTTGAATGAGAGGGGACATTTGAGTAAACATTTTAGTGAGTAAAGGAGGAAGCTTTGCAGTCATCCAGAGAAAGGGCATTCTAAGCATTGAGAATAGCTAGGACTAAGGCCTTGAGGCAGGAGTGTGCCTGGAGCCAGGAATGCTGAGCGGTAAAGACTGGGGTCAGGATGGCTGAAACAGTGAGGAGGAGGCAATGAGAATGGGATAAGGTGAGGAAGGTAATGTGAAAAGGAGTGTTGAGTGTTTCAAGGATTTTAGCTTGTACTCTGAAATGAGCCGATTTTGGACTGGGTAGGGAAAAGAGCAGAAGCCCACTTCAGAACTTGTGCAGTTTGGGAGACCTACTAAAAATCCAGGTAGAAAAGCTAAATAGGTTGTTGTACATATAATAAAACATTTTTAGCATAAAAAGAATCACATGTTTTATAAAAGTATTTTAAAAGTACTAGGGGATACACTTCAGAAAACCTAAACATGAATACAAAATCTTTCTGGAAGGGAATAATGGTGAATATTGAATTCATATATTTATAGGGGTGAGATTAAGACACTTGAAATACAGGATATATACCTGAAAAAATTGAAATGTTATTAATGTAGGAATGTAGATATGATGGTAAATAGCAAAGGAAGGAAAGGAAGATTGTAAGAGGTAGTTTAAGAAGACTCATTTTCTGATTTATTGTAACCAAGCCTTCAAAATTATATAATTTAAAGTAGATAAATTTAGTTATAAGGATGCAATTTATATAGAGTTATAATGTTAGATATTAAGAAAAATACGCCATTTTACTAAGAAAAAAACAACCAATTTATGTCAGACATCACCAGTGTCTCATCCACTTCCCTTCAGTCTTTCAACTACAGTGCATGTCAGCACAAGTTACAACTCCCAGCACTTGATAATTGTTTTGCATGAGGGCCTTCTGTTGCAAGGAAATCATTTTGCCCACACAAATATCACCCATTAGTGCCAGGGAATGAAAATCCATTCAGATCAGCCCTCAAGCTACTGTACTACAGCCTTGCTCAGCAAAGGCTTTGAAAGTTACTATGAGGGAAATCTTACTGGGCAGAGCTAAAACCATTAAACCTCTAGTCATCAACTTGGTCCACAGAGAAAAGTAGCCTGAGTAAAGAATGTGCATGGAATCCCTGGACAGTGACAAATGGCTTGTCTATTTCTCAACGTCTTGGAAAGAACAGGATTAGAAGATTGAAGAAAATGATGTTAGAACACGAAGCATAAGGCTGGTTCTACAATGGTGAACAGACAAAATGTGTAGATATTTGGGTTCCCCACATCACCCACCTAAAAGCAGCCAGGGTAGTGAAAGCACTGAATAACCAAGAAGAGAGTTGGCCTGATTCAGTAGAAGTCAGCCAGCACTCTGGGTTCCCGGTCACCAAAACTGACTTAGTTACTGCTACTACTGAATGTCCAATCTGGAAGGGGCAACAAAGGGCAGTGAGCCTATGATATGGCATCATTTTGTCAAGAAAACTAATGAGTCACTGGGAAGCAAGCTGATTTCATGAGGTCCCTTTTACCTAGAGGAGGCCTCTTTTATAATTACTGGAATTGGGATTATACTAGGCATGGATTTGTATTCCCTGCTCTGAGTGTTTTTGGACAGTATGGTTATCCAAAGGGTCACTAGCATGTAGTTTATGCCATGACATTTTGCATAATATTATTTTAGAACAAGTGTCTTTGTTTGCTTTGCATTTCTATAAAGTAATACCTGAGGGTGGCTAATTTATAAAGAAGAGGTTTATTTGGCTCATGGTTCTACAGACTGTATAGGAAGGATGGCACCAGAATCTGCTTCTGGTAAGGACCTCAGGAAGTTTTCAGTCACGGCAGAAGGGGAAGGGGAGCTAGTGTGCCACATAGTGAGAGTGGGAGCGAGAGAGAGAGAGAGAGAGAGAGAGAGAAGGGGTGCCATGCTTATTTATTTATTTATTTATTTATTTATTTATTGAGACGGAGTCTCGCTCTGTTGCCCAGGCTGGAGTGCAGTGGCTGGATCTCGGCTCACTGCAAGCTCCGCCTCCTGGGTTTACGCCATTCTCCTGCCTCAGCCTCCTGAGTAGCTGGGACTACAGGCGCCTGCCACCTCGCCCGGCTAGTTTTTTTAATTTTTTAGTAGAGACGGGGTTTCACCGCGTTAGCCAGGATGGTCTCGATCTCTTGACCTCGTGATCCGCCTGTCTCGGCCTCCCAAAGTGCTGGGATTACAGGCTTGAGCCACCGCGCCTGGCCCATGCTCTTTTAAACAACCAGCTACCTGGTGAAATAATAGAATGAGAACTCACTCATCACTTCAAAGACAGCACCAAGTCATTCATGAGAAATCCACTCCCAAGATCCAAACACCTCTTAATAGGGCCACCTCCAACACTGAGGATCATATTTGAACATAAGATTTGGAGGGGGCAAATATCTGAACTATATCACCAAGGGGCTCAACTAAACCAGCAAGGAGATGTGACAATTGGCACATGAGCATGGGATACACTTGTTCTCCCATGTACTCCATCATATACATGCTGTCATTCATCTAGAACTTGGGATGGGATCTTCAAAATGCAGCTAAGATGCCAGGTTAGGTATGGCATTCTTTGGATCTGAAGTGATGTCCTTCCATATGTGATGGATACTTTAACCAATGGCCATGATATGGTGTTGACTGCGCAGGAGATGAATAAGCTTGAGAATACAAAAGTTAGCAATAGGATAATCACTCCTTATCACTTTTAGTGAAACTTGGGGTGTGGGGATGTATCCTTCCTATGCCTATAGCTCTGGGTTTTGCTAAAGTAGAAGTCTAGTTTCAGAGCTGGGGGATGCTCTTGCTAGGAATGCAGTAGCAATTATTCTACATTTCTCACCATAAGGCTCTTCATGCCGGTAGACTAGGAGTCAAAGAAAAGAATGATTGTAACTGGTAGGTGTAAAAGACCCCAATAATCATGACAAGATAGTTTGACTGCTGCATAGTGGTGATAGAAAGTACTAAGTATGAAATGCAAGAAATTTTGGGGGGAAACTTTTATGCCTCTAAATCCCTTAATAACTGCAAATGCCTGGCAGAAATGCTGATGGGGTAATCTAGAGGGTGTAGTAGAGGAAGGAGGTGATTTGTACCTATTAAGCTGCTAGGATCAGCTCTGGCAGTGGGGACTAGAGCTTGTCTTTTGCAAGTTTTCCCTTTTTTAAGATATTGAAATAGGCCATTGTCTCAAATAACTGCTTGCAGGATTTTCATATACAGCATGGGCGGATCTGAGCGGTACAAGATAATTACCGTGAGTGCTCTGCCCATTTTAGGGTAGAAGAGCTTGAATTCAAAATTCTAGCACCTGCATTTCTTTGTCATAGGCTCTCTCTGCCATTGATTTCACATTTTGTGACTGTGAAAAGGCCAAAATTGCAGGGGAATTAACATCCCAGAAAGCAGCAGCAGCTCTCGATAATTTCCTAGTGTGAGTTGATCTATCATCAATCACTCCAGCTCCCTCACCTCCACCTGAGATGATTCTGAGGATGGTGTTTTGTGCTGGATCCAGAATTTCCCAGCAGGATTTCACTGCAGTCTTCTAGGGAGGGACCTTGCTTGATAAGGCCACCTTATTGGTTTCTTCTTCTCCTACTTCCCTACTATTACTTCCCCAATAAAGAACTTACGATCTTACATTCGACTGTTTGTCTCAAGGTCGGCTTTTGGAAGAATCTAAGCAAAGACACAACTGTCATAATTGTATACTTTCTCATAGTGTTTAACACTTTCTGTCTAAATCAATAGAATAGCAAGAGTCATATAAAATAGCCAATATTTTATATAAAGGTTTAGTTATAAAACAACATTAAGAAAAGCCATTAGTGGAACATAATTCTGAATTATCTGGGAACATACACACAAATACCAAAGAAATATGCTTCACATAGTAAAGAATTTTTAAAGAATCAGTAAAAGCAGAAGGCATCGCATAAAACATGAGACAGAATTAAGACCAAATCTGTATTTTATATCAATAAATTAAAATAAATTTAAATCGCCTATTTAGGTACAAAAATATCAGATTGGATTACAAAGCAAAAATATCTATAACTGTAAATTTACTCAGAGAGGTTGAAAAATAGAAATGTGGGTAATTTTCTACAGAGAAATGTAAACAAAGGATGTGCTAAAATGTTAAGGTAATTTGAGGGCACGTTAAGAAAATAAGAATCATTTATAGATAAAGCTTATAAATTTAAATAGAGATCAAGTGGTTTTAAATGTGTGTGTAGCTAAGAATATATAGTCAATACTAATATAGGAAAACTAAAATTTTACAGGGCAAGTAGATAAAAATAAATTATTATAAAAACCGAATTCACTTTTCTCAATGCTTGACATAGAAGCACGTAAGGAACAACATTAAAAATCTACCCCTTGTTTAGTATACTTGATGTCTTTGAATTCCAATCCTTGAAAAGACAGACTATCTTTCTTTCAAAATTCATAGTATAAAGTAACATGTGTATGATGTCCCATACATAAGTAAAAATAAAAAAAAATCCAGAATGAATACAAACTACAAATGCTTTAAAAAAAGTAAGAATGTGGGAGGATCATAAATAAATTCTTTTTTTTTTTTTTTTTGAGACAGAGTCTCGCTCTGTCACCCAGGCTGGAGTGCAGTGGCGCAAAACATGTATGAACTGCATACCCTATGCGAGG
>NW_012115844.1:2866877-2941497 GCF_000951035.1 Colobus angolensis palliatus | reverse complement strand
AAAAAAAAAAAAAAAAACTCACTCATGAGTGAAATGCAAAACAGGGCTACAATAATACATCATTTTTCATCTACCAGATTGAGAAAGAGCAAAAAGTGTGAAAACACAGTGTAATTGCAAGTAGAAAGGGGATGAGTATATCCCCTGTCAGTGATTAGAGGATAAGCTGTTACACTCTCAGCTAGAGAACAAAATGACAACACATATCAAACGGGCATTCTTTCTGACCCGGTCCACAGTTAGACTCATGTATGATTTTTAAACAGGGTTCAAAAAGGAGATTTATTGCAACTTTCACCCCTGACAATGAAAGATTACAAAATACAATAGTCACTGTTTGGGTGATGGCTACAGTGGAAGCCCAGATGCCACCACTACACAATGTAGCCAAGTAGCACCTGCACATGTGTCCCCCACCAACACTCTATTTTAAAAAATGAATATTATTAACTATATTATGTTACACTCACATAATGGCATACTCAATTATAATAAATTAGAAATCTCCAATTGTTATGAAGTGAAAACAGAAGTAGCAGATCAGGGTAAAATATTCTACCATTTAAAAAATAAATGTTTATTTATTCGGGTATTTAAAAATACGTATGGACATGTACTTATTCTAGGTTCTGGGGATATCAGGTTAAGTATGACAAACTTCACATTCAGTTCATAGTCTAGGGAAAGGTATGACAAGCAATTGAAAGAAAAAAGAAAACATTGAGTCTAAGAGATGAGAAATAAAGGGTACTCTTTTAAATAGAGTGATCGCAGATATCCACTCAAAAGAAGTTACTTCAGGAGATTCATCAATAAACTGCAGGAGTTGATCATGTACGTAGCTGGATTGATGCCTGTAAATATAAAACAAAAAAGAACTAACAACTTCTCAAGCAACAGCTGGTAGCAGTGTGACTTCAGGCAGGTTAACTAGCCATTGTAAGCCTTGTTTTCTACACTCATAGCACAGAAAATGCCATATCTCTCATGACTGGAAAAGGTAAAAACTGAAACAACTCTCTTTAGACAAGGATAGATTTTATAGGCTCATGTATTCCAAGCCACAGAATATCAGATGAAACTAGCTTTGCAGACAACCTGAGTCAATGACCAAAAGGCCTTCAGGACTGTCGGACTACATCTCTTATCACTGCTTCTCTCTGCGTGTGGGCTGCCTATCTCTGATTTTTAGACAAACTTTTTCTAATCTAAGGGAGTGGAAGTCCGGCTAAGCAGCTAGCAGCTTCAGTGTTCACATCTCTCACCTTACCAAGCAACAGTCACTCTTCTATCAGTTGTATCTTAAAAATCCTAGGGCAAATTTCTGGCCCAATTTGTCTTACTTCCCCACTCCTCATGGTAAGCAGTGTGCCATAATGTACAATTTCCTCTGGAGCTATTAAGTTGAAGTAGAGGTTGGAGGAATTTACCAAAATTATGGATACCCTTCTGAAATGAAAGGAGGTATGCTTAGCAGAAGAAACAATAGCTGATCATTGCAGGAGGGTTATGAGGACCCAATGGTACAGTCTGTACAGACCGCCAATCCAGGGTACTAGATCTTAGAGGCAGCACATAGCACAGGTATGTCCACATCACTCTGGGATCAAAAGGACAGACAGTGCCAGTGATCGAGAATTATTTTTCTGTTAGTTTAGACGCACCCACCATATATTTTTCGGTGCAGTACTGTGTAGCCACTGCTATGTGATGTGAGTTATAAGCAGTAAGATCTGATTGATATCTTTACATTAGATAAGTATGAGCTCCTCTTCTTTGTTGCTTTATTTTTTAATTTTTTAATTTTTTTTTTTTTTTTTTTTTGAGACGGAGTCTCGCTCTGTTGCCCAGGCTGGAGTGCAGTGGCCGGATCTCAGCTCACTGCAAGCTCTGCCTCCTGGGTTTACGCCATTCTCCTGCCTCAGCCTCCCGAGTAGCTGGGACTACAGGCGCCCGGCACCTCGCTCGGCTAGTTTTTTGTATTTTTTTTTAAGTAGAGATGGGGTTTCACCGTATTCACCAGGAAGGTCTTGGCCTTCCAAAGTGCTGGGATTACAGGCTTGAGCCACCGTGCCCGGCCTATTTTTTAATTTTTGAGGCATAGGCTAGATAACATGATTCTGTGTAAAAATTATAAAAATCTCAAAATACTAGCAGACAGTGGATACTCAAAACTATGCTTCTATTAACTAAACTTTCACATTCACTTCATATTGCTTACCTGCCCCTTTTTCCTGCCGCCCCACACCAAAATTGCCACAAACTCATTAGCTAAGGATGTGAGTGACCCGTAGTCTTCTCTCCCTAGTTAGTTCCTTTTGTATCTGCTCTTCTTGAGGAAGCAGTATTAAATCGAATTTACCCCTCATTGGCTTTCTTAATAGGACCCCAAATTCCCATGATATATACTATCCTCAGTTATTTACCTACATACTTATAATTTCCTTTACCTTCTTAACACTAATATAGAGAAGATATCAGAGCTACCTTTGCTTCTAATTAAATTTTCTTTTTAAGTCCCATTTAAACCCTACTCTTTTTTTCATCCCCTCTGATGTCTAACTTTCTGATTTTTATGTATCTTGGTTTATCTTGTTAATAGCATCATTTGGAATTGCAAAAAGCTTAAAGCTTGGGTGCAGAATCAGAAACCAAGTATTTTCCTCTTTAAGGAGAAAGTTTCTCCTAAGGAGATCAGAAAAAACCTCATGAAAGTCTCTTCTAATTATAGACTCTCTTTATTTCTGCTATTTTTTTTTTTCTAACTCACTAATTTTTCCCTCTCAGTAGAAAGGGGAAAGTAGATGGTCCTGAGATATACCTGGTTTCATTCATTAGTTGTGTGAGCCAGAACAATTAGTCATTCACTGAGAAATAAGTTTTGGTTTTCTCACCTGTACTCGGGTGGTGATAGTAAAACCTATCTGGATCAGGTAGAAACCTCAATAGAAAATCTGACATGAATCAGCTTAAGCCTAAAAAGTGACTAATGTTAGCTTAGGTGAATAAAATGGTCAGAGCTAGGGAAAGCTGCAGGCATGGCTTGACTTAGGACTTAGTGTTGGCAAGAAGGCTCAGCTGCTCTCCATCTCTCAGCCCTATTGTGGATCCACTAAGAGTCTCTGCTAGCTCTAGGCTCTACCTGCTCAAGTACAATATAACTGCCCCAATTAAAACTCTCCTGCACACCCAGGGTTCAAATCCAGCAGCTACAGATCTTTTCTCCTCCAGCAGATAAACTAAAACATGGGAACCTAACTCTCATTGATTTGCATTGGGTCACACCTTATCCAGCCATTGTATTGGAGATATGAAATATATTAATTAGCTTATCTGCAATTCTCCAGTGCTCCTGCTAAGTTGGACCTACCTGCAGCCTATGTCTCTCTATCAGCAAGAACCAAGAGCAAGTCAATGAGTTTTGTGTGTAAGTTCTAGATAAGGCCACCCCTCTCTAGTGTTATTTCCTCAAGGCAGGAGTCACAAAAAAAACTCAGAATCCTATAACTATTTAGATAATGCAGACTTTCTCCAGCCTCCACGTAACCTTTGAGGATAACTTTGAATGGAGATTGCCAAGCTGTGAGCATGCCTGGAAAGGCCCCACAACTTTCTCCACAAATCACAGGCTCAAGTTAAATCTGACCTGATATAATTATTTAATCCTATTACCTCTCTTGGATCCACTAAGAACTTTTCTCACTCTTTATCCATTGAAATGATCCTTGTAAACATCCACAATGTTGATTTTCACGCATGTCCACGTGAAGAGACCACCAAACAGGCTTTGCGTGAACAACAAGGCTGTTAATTTCACCTGGGTGCAGGTGGGCTGAGTCCAAAAAAAAGAGTCAGCAAAGGGAGATAGGGGTGGGACCGTTTTATAGGATTTGGGTAGGTATTAGAAAATCACAGTCAAAGGGGGTTGTTCTCTGGCTGTCGGGGGTGGGAGTCATGAGGTGCTCTGTGGGGGAGCTTTTGAGCCAGGATGAGCTGGGGAAGGAATTTCACAAGGTTATGTCATCAGTTAAGGCAGGAACAGGCCATTTTCACTTCTTTTGTGATTCTTCACTTGCCTCAGGCCATCTGGATGAATACGTGCAGGCTTGGGCTCAGAGGCCTGACATTGATGTTGCTGTGTTACTAAATCCAAAGTTCTATTCTCAGGCCTCCTGCTGACCTCTGAGCACCATTAGAAATACTTGGCAGCTCCCTATTTTATTGTTTGCTACTCTGCCTCCCTTCAGCACCCTGATTCCCTCTTACACTGCTTTACTTTCTTTTATTTACTAGAACCTATCACCTGCCAATGCATGTGTTACTTTAATCATTTAGTACGTTTATATTACAGGCTAAAATATAAGATACATGCAATGGTGGATTTGAGCCTGCCTTTACTTTCACATAAAAGTTGATTATATACTTATTCTCCCCGACTTTGTATTCAAGTGGTACCTTGTAGTTGGTCATGGTGTATTATTTACCTAACAAACATTCACAAATGATCCAAATCAAGACTCATCTTGATTTTTTGAAGAGTCTGTTCTCAAATGTTTTCTAGCACACAACTGTATTCATGAGATCAGAGATCTTTGTTTCATTAATTACCATCTCCATAATTTCATAGCTGAGCCTGACATGTGGTAATCATTCAACAAACATTTTATCTGGCCTCTGAGCCCAAGTCTGCATGTATACATCCAGAGGGCCTGAAGTAACTGAAGAATGACAAAAGAAGTGAAAATGGCTGGTTCCTGCCTTAACTGGTGATATTAACTTGTGAGATTCCTTCTCTTGGCTCAGAAGCTCCCCTACTGAGCACCTTGTGACCCCTGACCCTGCCTGCCAGAGAACAACCCCCTTTGACTGTAATTTTCCATTACCTACCCAAATCCCATAAAACAGCCCCACCCCTGTCTCCCTTCGCTGACTCTCTTTTCAGACTCATCCCGCCCGCACCCAGGTGATTAAAAAGGTTTAGTGCTCACAAAAAGCCTGTTTGGTGGTCTCTTCACGCTGATGTGCGTGAAACATTTACTGAGTCAATATCTTCAAACCAATATCATTATGTTAATTCTATTAATGTAGCCACCACAGAGCACAGGGCTCTGAGATCATCCATTTTCCTCTCCATAAATTACTACGGGCAAGGAAGCCACCACATCACACTTCCAGTGTCCAATGCCCCTTCCCTGTTTAGGTTTTTCTCTACAGCATTCTTTAACTCTGATCTTCTCTACATTTCACTGATGTATTTGTCTGTTTGCACATCTATCAGTGCAATGATTTGCTTGTCTTGTTTTAAGCTGTATCTTAAGCACCTACAAAAATGCCTGGCATGTCAGATAAAGCTCCATATATTTTATTGAATGAATAAATTAATGAATCAATAAATTAATGAATGAGTTGTTCATTTAATCATCCAGAGCCTCCCTCTACAGTTAATGGTGAAGGTAGATAAGAGTGATTTTTTTTTTTTCCTCCACAGTAAATTTAAGATATTGGTCAGCCAGAAGAAAGGTTTTAGGTAAATAAAATAACAAATATCCCCTACAATACCCCATGGAAAAGTAAGAGTACATTAGAAAATGTATGTAAAGTTTCTAATTCAATATTTTTGAAAATAAGAACAGTAGAGCACCAATTCTGCAAGAACCCAATGTGCTTATGTATGGTCATGAAAAAAAGCTATCAAATAATTTTGAGAACCTCTCATTCCCAATGAAACAACACTAAAAGGATTTCTCTATGGCAAGACACCTCAGAGCACTTGGTATACTAACAGAATTGTAACTCTCATGATGGTGTTAAAACAAGAAACAATTCTCAAATACATTTTAACATGTAAATATTTATTCTACTGTTTTTTAAGATTGGGAACTGTGCAGATATCAATTGATTTACATTTTTTTTACCTTTAAATTCTACATAAAATTGTGATTATGTCAGATTAGGTGTAAAATATATGGCCAATCAAGTAACAAACCAAATTTTGAAGTTAGGAGTTTCAGGATGCTCTATTCTTCTTGACTGTTTTATACAAACACACACATATAAAAGCATACACAGCTATGCACATGTATGTGAAGACCATATTATTATATTGTGAACATACACAAGGAATAAACCATGGACTCCATTCAGTAATAATTAAAATAGTTAAATTTTAATGGTGATTTTATTTTTAAAAACACTTGAAAATTGCATTTAGCCATTATAGAAAGAAAATGCACTCTTATTGTGGGATCCAGTTATTTACAGTAATTACACCAGATTCATGTCAGAGCTCTTCACATTTTTGTATTTAACTGTTTGCCTCAAAGGGAGCACCAGAATCTCAATAATGTGAAATAAATTCTAGTTGATTCTGACATGAACACTCTCATAGGAGAATGCTGAGCTTCCTTAGGTAGAGCCCAGTGATGCTTTAGAGTGGAAGACTGATGGTCCTCTCTACAGTCCCTGGGGATCATAGCACACAGTGAGGAGTGGTATGTAAACAGTGCATATAATACAATGATGATTCTCAGTGGGTACCCTGTCTTATTACGATAAATCACATAAGAGAAAACTCCATGTGATAAAGTCATTTGAGATGGATCATTTGGAATGAAAGGACCAGTGTGATTACTAGACCATTGACTGAAGTCTCCAACGTAGTTCAAACAATTTCCTCGACTAGCCAAGCGTGTTTTGAGAGTCGCTAGGAATCCATTGGAGAATGGCACTCAGAAACTACACAGTGTGGGTGGCTCATTGGCAAAGGCATTATATTCAAACCACTCACAATACTATCACATGGTCCCTAACCACCACAAGCCTTTCACCTTGCCAAAGTCGTGAAGAGTCAATAAAAAATGCAAATGTCAAAAAAATAAACACACACACGCATATAATGAGGAGGGCACTGAGGCATCTGCGCAAAATCCTGCCAAATTGCAGATTATTTATAGAGAGAGTAATTTTAGCTCAGGGATAGTAGATCATCCATGCAATTGCTAAATATATTAAAGAGTGATATTTCTGAAAATGTGTACTTTGACGTAAAACCACAGTCTGGAATTTTATCTGCTCAGTGAAGTTGCTGCACTGTTTCTAGTACATGAGTCTCCCTGTGGAAGGACGTTGTAAGGTTGATATAACATACTGAATTGGAGGAGATACTCAAGTAAACGCTCAGGTGCTACATCAGAGTAACTTAATGTTGCCATTTTATAGAACCTGCTTCTCTACTTTATCCCTCCTTCCCCTTTCTCTCAGATGTTACAATATTCCCATACTGCACAACAAAGTTTTAAAAGGTAATGCTAATCAGAAACAAAAGTCTGAAAAAAACTTCAGAGTTTCTCTAATCCCCCTGTATACACATTGACCCCCACCAATTCTTGAATTTCATTCGTGGTACCCACTTATTCATTAGTCAGATACCTCTAGGGCTTTAACTTCAAGCCTGGCACTGTCATTCCCTTTGTATAGGAGGGGCTGGCAAGGGTTAAAGGGATTAAGTAATTTGCATATCAAACATTGTGTGATCAGTAATAGAATCAAGATGCAAGACTAAGTTCTCTTCCCTCTTTTTTTTTCTTTTTTTTTTGAGACAGGATCTCACTGTCACCCAGGCTAGAGTGCAGTGACATGATCTCGGCTCACTGAAATCTCTACCTCCTGGATTCAAGTGATTCTCATGCCTTAGCCTCCCAAGCAGCTGAGGCTACAGGTACACACCACCATGCACAGATAATTTTTTGTATTTCTAGTAGAGATGGGTTTTACCATGTTGGCCAGTCTGGTCTCAAACTCCTCACCTCAAGTGATCTGCCAGCCTCAGCCTCTCAAAACGCTTGAATCACACACGTGATCCATTGCGCCCGGCCAAGTACTCTCACCTTTTTGCCATAAGATGGGAGATCATTCCAGGAGCTCACTAGGAGAAAAGCAAGAAAGATCAAATTTGAGCAAGGGAACTTTATACACACTGCCAAATATCTCCTTCATCACAAGTAGATATCGATCAATATGATTTTGCCTTCCCTTCCCACACCTTTGAAATTGCAGCATTCTGTCTAATAATATAACCTTTTCACAAAACTTTCCATGAATCATCCCTTCCTTTATAAAATCTATAACTCTTGTGAATTTTTATTCACATTTATCCAAACCTCTCTCAAGACCTACCTGTCATTATGTCTTGGATTACATGTTTTTCTGTGCTGGCATTTAAATATTTTGAAGCAAGCACTATGTCATACATGTCATTCTGTCTATTATGATGGCTTCCTTGGACTAAACAATAAACACGTTTTAATGAATGAAGGAAGGAAGGAAGGAATAAGCCATGGACTTAGCTTCTGTGTCTAAACCATCCATCGTATCATTCACTCAAACATCTTTTCATGTCCTTCAGCCAGACAGCCAACTGTTCTTCCATCTTTCTAGTCATTAATACATACCTACATTCATTCACTCAGTCATTCAAGATTAAATAAGCAACTGTAGGCTAGAAGCAGTTCTGGCAACTGGAGTGCAAAATATAGTTTCCCAACCAGACTCCAGAGTTCTGCTGATCAGATTTATATTTAAAGCTTACCCTCTGACCCCAGAAGTGAAAGGTGATTCTATGGACAAGTGGACACTGGAGTAAGAACTCAGAAACACCAAAATATCTCCTGGGTTTTAGAATTGCCATTTCATAATATCAAATCCATCTTTGTCTTTCTGGAAAATAAAATGACATAATGTAAACAACATGCATCTTCCCTACAAATCTTTGCCATTTTATCAATTTGTTGAAAGTCAACTCAATACCAGTTTAAATGCTTTCTAGTTTTTATATCCATTATCTCACCAAATATGTGCCATAAGTAGAGTAAGCTATATTATTTCTCCTAACTGTATAAGATTACTATATTGCAAAAAAAAGGAAATACAGGTGCAGATCGCATAAATAACTTGTACAGTTGAAAAACAGAGAATTGAAGGAGAAAAGAAAAAAATGAGGTCTCCTGAAACTGACATATTCCCTGTGTATGTGCCTCATTCACTTCAGTGACAGAACAACTAATGAAAAGATAAATAAAATCCTCATAACTAACGTCTGTTCACCAAATTTCAGATCATAGTGATTTCTCTCTTCTCTTTGGACAAACAATATTTTATTGTTTTCACTGTATGTTTGTCAATTATGAGCTGTGATGCCTCTAATAGTATTGCATTCAACTGTCCTTTAGTACTTCCCTGTTTGCTCATAATGTGTGAACAGTTTTTTTCTAACTCAGGAATGTTCATCTTCCACGCTTTGTCTTTGCTTCAAATCTGGAATGAGATAGAACTGGTGTCAAGGTCCTGCCATATAATGATGTATAATTTAGGGCAACTTTATGAAGCAATTCAAACACAGGTGTTGTCTCAGTCCATTCAGGCTGCTATATCAAAATATCATAAAATGTGTAGCTTGTAAACAGCAGAAATTTATTTCTCACAGTTCTGAAGGCTGTGAAGTCAAATACCAAAGTACTGGCAGATTTGGTATCTGGTGAAGGTTGATCTACTGATTTGTACACAGGGCATTTTACCGTGTTCTCATATGGTAGAGGGTATGAGGAGTATCCCTGGGACCTCTTTTAAGGAGGCACTAGTTCTATTATGGGATCTCATGACTCCATTATCTCCAAAAGGCTCCACCACCTGTAACTATCACATTGGTCATTTGATTTCAGTCTGAGTTTTGTTGGGATACAAACATTCAGACCATAACATTCTTCCTCTGGCTCCCCAAGATCCATGTACTTCTCACAAACAAAATACATTCACTCCATCTCAATAACCCCCAAAGTATTAACTCAGTCCAGCATCCACTTTCAAATAAAGGTCCAAAGTCCCGTTTAAAAATTAATTAAATCAGATGTGAGCAAAACTCAGGATACTATTCACCCTGAAGCCAATTCTTCTCCAATGGTGAAACTATGAAATCAAACAAGTATGTACTTCCAAAGTGCAACTGTGAGACAGGCATAGGCTAGAAATTCCCATTCCAAGAAGAAGAAATAGGAAAGAAAGAAAGAAAGAAAAAAAAAAAAACAAACCCTCACAGTTGCTCTGTGCCTGGACCCACCCCTCAATGGTTCTCAGTCATGACCCCACCTCTGTAGCCCCTCTGTACCTAGGTCATGCACCTTGGGCTTCCCTGGGCTGGAATTATGTGCTAGTAGCACACCCATGGGTCCACTGAGCATTATATCAATGTGAGGTCCCTGCAATAGTCCCATACTCACTGTGAACTTTGCACACTGGGCCTGTGATGGGAGTGGCAGCCCTGATGATTTCTGAATTGCCTGTAAAGTCATTCTTCCACTGTCTTGAACAATAGGTCCTGGTTGACCAATCTTCTTATCAGATAGTCATTTGGCCATATCCTTGGTGTTCTCTCCTGAGCATGCTTTCTCTTCCATTTCAGTATGGATAGGCTAAAATTGTTCTAAATTTTTAAATTTTGCTTCTCTTTTCATTAAGAATTCTGTGTTTGAATCATATCTCTCTTCTTGAATTTTACTATAAGTAGTTAAGAAAAGCTAAGCTATATCTTCAACATTTTGCTTAGAAATTTCCTCAGCCAAATATTCAATTTCATTGCCTACATGTTCTACCTGCTACAAACATGAGGGCATATACACAATTCAGCCAGGTTCTTTGCTGCTTTACAAAAAGAATGGACTTTCCTCCATTGTCTAGTAATGTGTTCCTCATTTCCATCAGATATCCTCAGAATGGACTTCATGGTCCATATTTCAACCAACATTCTCTTCAGGTCCACTTAGGTATTCTTTAAGAAGATTGAGGTTTTCTCTGCAGTTCTCCTCTTCTCCTTCTGAGCCCTCACCAGAATCACTCTGTAAGGTTCATTCACAGCAATGTAGATTTTTTTTCTAGCATTCACCTGGAAACTCTTTCAGTATCTACCCATTACCCAGCTCCAAGCTTGCTTTCACAGTTTTAGATAATATAACAGCACTGCACTTCTTAGTATCAATTTTTTATCTTGGTCCATATTAGTTACTATAATGAAAAAATGGATAATTTGGGTAGATTATAAACAACAGAACTCTATTTTTCACAGTTCTGAAGGTTGAGAAGACTATAACCAAAGTTCAGGAGATTTTGTGTCTGATGAGGGCTCTTTTCCTGGTTCATAGTCAGTGCCTTCTCACTGTGTCCTCACATGGTGAAAGGGGCAAGTGTTTTCACTGGGGACTCTTTTGTAAGGGCACAAATTTCATTTATAAGGGCCCCATCCTCATGACCTAATCATCTCCCAAAGGTCCCACCTCCTAATGCCTTAATGTTGGTGATTAGATTTCGATGACTAATTTTTTGGGGGGAGGTGTGCCATAAATATACAAACTATAGCAGATATCTTCATCCTTAAAAACTGAAGAAGATAATGGTATTCCCCCCATTAATCATTATGAAACCTAATTGAAATACAGAGAGCAAAATTGCTTAACATCGTTTGGAATATATAGTCAATGCTTGAAAAAGGTAGCTGATTGTATTATTACAACTAATATCTTATTATACCCCTGCATTATCCCAAACACTGTGGGATAATTGTTTGTTTGCTTTTTTGTTAGTCTAAGGGACTAGGCAGTATATGAGCAAAGTAGGAATCTAATACATATTTGTCTATGAATTTAAGACAATATCCAGTAAAGTATGAGAATTGAATTACTTTTACAAGACACGTTGAGAATCAAACAGAGGGACATCTCCAGAAACTAAGAATCTATAGTAGAAACTCTCTTAATTTTTTGATGGGTTATAGGAAAAAAGTAAAGAAAACCATTCAGGCTAGCACAAAAAACTAGGAAAGTGTTATCAGAAGCAGCAAATATCAGAGAGAATAAATATGAGTAGGCTGCACAAAAAGTGTAGATTATAATTTGAGAATATCAAAGAACACACCCATTCTTTCATCCCTCTCCTCTCTGTCTCTCTTATATTCATAAAAACATAGTATGTTTCAAAAATCACAAAAGATTTCCAAGATTACTTTATAACTCATACTTTTGAGTAATCTACTTAATAAGTTGAACTTTTCAGCATGGTAATAGCTTTGTAATAATAACATACTTTTCTGATATTCATCGGAAGAAATAAAATTCTGGTGAATTTTGAACTTTCTCATCATCTCATACCATTAGTAACCTTGGGAAAATCAACTCTTATAGACTTAACCTTGTTTTTTATTTGTTCTTCATCTTCTGTGTAAACCTTATATCAACATATGTGAGAAAATGCATACAATTAGAAAGTAAAAATTGAAAAGTGAAACAAATGATAAAATGCCAGCTGTTATAATCAACATTATGCAGCTCTCATGATGGAACCACTGATAGAAAACTGTTTTCGCAGTTGTGGGTCCTAATTAATTTGAGGAATGGGAATACGAACATGAGTTACCATTAAGTGTGAAAGGTTGAACAGAAAGTTTATCTGTCTCAAGATAAAAATCTAGGCCCACAACTCTATGAGGTACTCTGGTATTAATTAACACTGCTGAGTCCATAAATATTTCAAGTTCTCAGTAAATAAAACCTAATCTGGCATCCCATATTTGACTTTCCAATTTTTTAATAAATGCATTCATTGTAACATTACTGTCTCATATTTTTATAGTTCTTTACAATTTGCAAAATCTTTTCACCTATTTACCTTATTTGATTCTCACGATATCAAATGGTAGGGCAGAAATGATATCATGAAGGCTGTTCGTAATTTTTTTGTCTCTTTTCCTCACTCTTTCATTCTGGGCACATAGTAGTAGGACATTTCCTTGCCTACTTGAAGCTGGGAGAGGCTCTGTGACTATTTGGGGATGATGAACCAAGAGGGAAGTGGCACGTGTTACTTTGGGGCCATGTCATGTTTCTCTGCATTATCGTTTTCTTCTGCTAAAGTGACTGGTTAAGTTTCAAGACTGTGGCAGTTTCACCAACCAGGGACACTGCAAAGGTAAAATGATCAACTTCCTGCCTATCTCTCCACCCTGTGATGGACATGTAGAATGAGCAAAAACTACACATTTATTGCTGTAAGTCACTGGGATGTTGAGGTCATTTGCTACTATAGCATGACAAGTCTTTTCTGACTGATACAACAGGTATTATTTTTCCTGTATTCAAAATGATTTTTTGATGATTAGAGAAGCTTACTCATGAAGACAAATCTAAAATCATTAAAATGATTTCTTCTTCTATTACATCAGCAAAATATTAAAACAATAGAATAATATAATAGTGTTTATTAAAATAAAATATCATTTAATACTCTCATGTGTGTTTTTTCTAAATGTTTTGTGTTAAATGTGGTTTTATATGGGGGAGGAAATTTTGCAGCATTGAAATCCTCAAATTATTTAATTTTCATCTCTATGATCAAAGCATAAATACTTCTGTGAACTTGTTAAGTCTGTTATTTTTGTACAGAAACTAGAAGAGTACCCCATACTATTTGACTGAAAAGTGATAAGTGCATTAGTTATGAATAGAGGCTGGACATCCCAACACTGCTAGGTTGTCTCTAATTTTGCCTTCTTAAAGTTTTTTATAACACAAATTCCAGATAATAAAAATTAGTCCCTTACATCAGTATATTACATACAAGAAAGATATTCTAAATAATATGATGCAGAATATTATTATCATTACATATACTACACTTAATCTATACCCAACCTTATGGGGATCCAAACCTGTTGTATGAATCAAAGTTTTCATGTAACTGAAAAATATTTCCTTAATTGCAAGTTTTTTCTCAGTTAACCATTTAAAGCATCATCTTTCTTTTAATTATCATGCACCTGCTTAGCCTCCTAAAATGGAATTAAAAGAATAGAATGTTTTAACACTTATTGAATGTCTACTAAATATCAGCCACTGGGTTGAGCATTCACCATCACTACAAGCAACAAATACTTATGACCCTTATACGAGAAATCTTCATGCATTTGTGCTCTATAACAAAAGACTTGAGACTGGGTAATTTATAAACAACAAAAACGATTTCTCATAGCTTTGGGTGCCAGGAAGTCCAAGATCGAGCGCCCAGTTGGTTTTGTGTCTAATGATGTCCCAGACGCTGCTTCCAAAATGGAGCCTTGAATGCTGTGTCCTCTTAAGGGGATGAATGCTGTTTCATCAAATGGCAGAAAGGATGGAAGGGAAAAGGGTATACACTCTGTGAGAAGCCTTTTTGATAAGGCATTAACCTCATTCACGAGGGTGATGTCCTTATGATCTAATCACCTCCAGAAAGCCCTACATATTAATGTGGTTGCATGGGCGATTAGGTATCAGCATACATTTTGGAGGGGGCACAAACATTCAAACCATAGCACTGAGCTTCCATGAGGATGAGAAACTTGTTTCCAACTCTCACAATTACACAGGGATGGAGCAGGGGCATAAACACAGGTAGTCCAAAGCCAGGGTCCCACTGCTCTTTGCTGCTATGCCATCTGGCTTTCCACTCTGAACACAGTTTAGCTCTTCATCACACATGAAGTAGCATAATCAGGACTGATGTTATAGCTTGTGATACTCACCTGTATCAATTTACAGATAAGGAAACATAAAAATATAAAAAAGGTGAAATGTTTGATCATAAACTTAAAGAATGACAAAATTTAGATAATGTGATAAGGGTATTCGATTTCAGTCAGGGAAAACACTGCCAGTCTATATGCAGTAGAAATAGAAAGGAAAACTAATGCAGGGACTTAGAGGCTCACACGTAGCTGCTAGGGCTGGAGAAGCGCAATGAGATGAACCATTACTGATAATCTGTGCCTGCTACACCAGAGGCGTGGGCTAGGGTTTCTCACAGAATCATCTGGAAGCCACTGAGCATCCCAAGAACTTGGAGGAAGTGATAGTGAATCCGTTGCACCTGCAACTTCTCCTCTGTGTTACAAAGAGTATCAAGTTGACAGTTGAATCTCCAGCATTGCCAGGTCACTGATCTTCAGTCTGGTGTTTCTTCTAATATGTTATACTATATACCAGAATTTCTGGGCAGGGAGACACACTCAAAGAAGTTTAGATAAAATTAGCATTACAAAATAGTTTAATACATGACTTTCAAAAACAGGCAAAATGCATCTACACTGTTAGAAGTTGGAATATAGGTGGCCTATACTGGGAATGAGAGAAGGTAACTGGAAAACAAAGGAAACTTTCTCCAGGATCCTGGCAATGTCTGTTTATTCAGCACAAACATCTTTGATGTGGGAAAATGTATCAGGTTGTATGGTTACTGAATATATACTTATTTTAAGTTTGAATGTAATACAGACAGTCCCTGACTTCCGATGATTTGACTTCTGATTTTGTAGCATTACAACGGGTTTGTTGGAACACAGTCCCATCATAAATTGAAAATCACCTGATCTTACAATGGTCCAACTTACAGGTTTTCAGCTTACAATAATGTCTTAGCCCATTTGTGTTGCTATAAAGGAATACCCAAGGCTGGGTAATTTATAAAGAAAAGAGGTTTATTTGGCTCATAGTTCTGCAGGATGTACACAAAGCGTGGTGCCATCACTGCTTTTGGTGAACACCTCAAGCTGCTACTTCACATGACAGAAGGCAGAGGGGAGCAAGCATCACATGGTAAGAGAGGAAAGAAGGGAGAGAGGAGGAGGTGCCAGGCTCATTAACAATCAGTTATCTGGGGAGCTAATAGAGTGAGAACTCACTTATTATTGAGAAGAAGGCACCAAGCCATTCATGAGGGAGCCACCCCCACAACCCAAACACCTCCTCCCAGACCCCACCTCCAACACTGGGGACCAAATTTCAACGTAAGACTTGGCAGGTGCAAACAAAACAAATCTAAACGTTAGCAGATGGATATTTTGGGACTTAACCCCATTGTAGGTTGAGAACAGTATATGTACTTGAAGTCAATTTTTAAAATTAGGAAAAGTATATATTAGTATTAGGTAAATTGTACACACACAGTCACATGCTGCTAATATTTGTACAAGAAGTGGCCAGTCTGTGTATATAGCTCAAGGTGTCTACAAGAACCACTAAAAGATACACTGCAATGTGGGACACACAGTTTGGCCTCTGGATCAAGGGATTTCATTCCAGCCCTGGCATCACATGCGTTACCTGTGTATGAGGCAAAGCAACATTGGGGATACAGAAGTAGACTCCAGTGACGAGGCTGCTGGGCCCCACTCAACTTTCTGATTGTGTGTTCTTGGGCAATGATCATTAGACTCTCTAGTCTCCAATTACTCAAGTGTTCATTTAAGCCATGAAAGTGAAATAAAGGAAGGAGTTCAGCACCGTGATCAACACTTAGCAAGTGTTGACAGTTCTTCATACTGTTGAAAGAGAATTCTCAATCTCAGTTGACTCGTTGGAAAACTTAAAATATTAGGATCTCACTGGGTCCTAGTGAGAAACTTGTGATTTTTTAAAAAGTTACATAAGAGAATATATGGAATATTTACTTTTATAGATGTAGCACTATAAATATCAATCAATATATTTATAGGCATACATAATTACATATGTGTGTGTTTATATTTTTTAAACCGGGTTTTAAAAAGTTATAGGTCAGATTTTTAAATGTAGTGTTTAGGGATACTGATTGTCAAATATGCAAAAAAAAAAAAAAATAGTAAAGCCATTTCTTATCTTGTCTTCTTATATTTTAAACAATGTAATACTATATTCAGGGAAACATCAATGTAAGTGTTTAAATTGACGTAGCCCAAGTGTACTATTTGATCAGGACAAAATTCACAATAGCAGCAAGAGGAGGCTCCCATATCCCTTAGATAGTTTCTTCCAACTCATTTTACTGTGAATTTATTTTTACAGGTATTTATTGAGCTTCCCTGATATCTAAGCCCCACACTGGCTGCTGGCATTTCAGAAGGGAAACAAACAAGGTCTTTGCCTTTTAACTCTTACAAATTCTTGCTGAAAGCTAATCACAAGCAAATAATCAAAAGTCAAAGTGATAATTCCTAGCCTACAGTGGTGTTGAGAAAGTCTCAAGAGTAGCAAACCAACACCTTCCCATTGCATCTGAGATCATTTCTCAGAGATAAAATTTGACCTGGGTAAGCTGCATTTTCTAGGTAGAAAAGGAAGGAAGCTTTCTAGAAAGAAAGAATGGATTCAAGAAAGTACTCAGGTTCCGTGAGCACACTGCGTGTGGTGGCAGAAGTGAAAGATGATACTAGAAGGATATTATTTAAATCAAGTGATGAAGGAGTTTGATCCACCTCTATTTTCAGTCATCCAGAAGACATTTATAAAATTTCAACAACTCTCTGTCCCTGCTTTTTTCCTTATTGATTACCACAATTAACCAAATGTATATTTCACTTCAGAAAAAAAACAAATCTTGTTTATTATCTGTCTTCCCCACAGAAACAAAGTTCCATGAGGAGAATTTTTGTTGTTGTTGTTCTGACACTGATTTAATAAAATGAAGATATAACATTGGCTCAGATTTGGAGCTTCAGAATCAGAGGCACTGCAATAATATCCCTGCTCTACCACATCAGCTGTGTGACCTAATTGTCAGTTGTTTCCTCTGTAAATTGGGTATCTGCTATCCCTACCTCATAGAATTTCCACATGGATGAAAGATAATGCCTGGGAAGTGTTTGCACACTGCGTGGCACACAATCAGCACAGAGTAAACGATAGCCACTATTTTTGGAGTTGAGAAAATTATTTCTCCTTTTACAGTTTTGTGTGTGTGTTTGTACGTGTATGTGTGTGTGTGTGTGTGTGTGTGTGTGTGCATGCAAATGTTATTTTCCCCCAAAATGTTCCTTGAAGATCTCTAGGGACACTCTTGAATCACTTAAAGACAACTAAGTAGAGAATATGGAGAAGGGGGAAGGTTCTGAAGACTTCAAACCAAAAAAGCTCCTCTTTATGTTTTCATACAACAGCTTTCTGCTGAAGATTTCTTTTGAAGAAATCTGTTTGAGAAAAATAGAAAGAGTTTGAAAACTCTGAAATCTAGATTTTCTCCCAGCTTTAAGATGTCTTTAAAGCTGACCGAAGATTTAACTGTGTGCCAGCTTCTTCAACAGGCATTAATGTTTCTGAGATGGCTGTCCCTACCTCCTTCCTTTTTTTTTTTTTTTTTTTTTTTGAGATAGAGTCTTGCTCAGTGGCCCAGGCTGGAGTGCAGTGGTGCGATCTCGGCTCACTGCAAGCTCCACCCGCTGGGTTCACGCCATTCTCCTGCCTCAGCCTCCCCAGTAGCTGGGACTACAGGTGCCCGCCGCCACGCCCGGCTAATTTTTTTTTTTTTTGTATTTTTAGTAGAGACGGGGTTTCACCGTGTTAGCCAGGATGGTCTCAGTCTCCTGACCTCGTGATCCACCCACCTCAGCCTCCCAAAGTGCTGGGATTACAGGTGTGAGCCACCGCGCCCGGCCCCTACCTCCTTCTGAAAGCTTTCAAACTCATGCAGAGAAAAGAAAGAGAGTGTGACTGTTGGGACGGCCTACACAAAGAAGGGGGTACTTCTGGTGAGAGAATCCAAGAGAGATTCACAGTGGAGGTGACATTACAATTTCTTATTATTATTAATAATAAATGACTAATAATCATGTAGGGCTTGCTATGTTGCAGACATGAGCTTGATGCTACATGAATCAGCATGTGTAATTTTTCAAAAACTGAATTGCTGTCCCCACTTTAAGAGCTAAAAAGGGAAGCACTAATTATCCAAGCAGTGAAAACAGAATTTGAACTCGGTCACTGGCTCTGAGTGAGGTTTCTTTTGGAGGGGTCCAGGAGTGAGAGGGCTGGCTAGAGTCTTTGTTTCTTAATTTTTAATTTTTGTGAATACTGCTGGATCATATGCTAGCTCTATTTTTAGTTTATTGAGGACCCTCCAAACTGTACTCCATAAGTGGTTGTATTAGGTCATTCCTGCACTGTTATAAAGAAATACTTGAGACCAGGTATGTTGGCTCATGCCTGTAATCTCAGCACTATGGGAGACTGAAGCAGGCAAATCATGAGGTCAGGAGTTCGAGACCAGCCTGGACAACATGGTAAAACCCTGCCTCTACTCAAAATACAAAAAAAAAAGAAAAAATTAGCTGGGTGTAGTGACGGGCACCTGTAATCCCAGCTACTCAGGAGGCTGAGGCAGGAGAATCGCTTGAATCAGGCAGGCAGAGTTTGCAGTGAGCCGAGATCTTGCCGCTGCACTCCAGCATGGGAAACAGAGTGAGACTCTGTCTCAAAAAAACAAAGAAATATCTGAGACTGGATTATTAATACAAAAAGAGATTTAGTTGGCTCAGAGTTGAGCTGGCTGTACAGAAGGCATAGTGGCATCTGCTTCTGGGGAGGCCTCAGGAAGTTTTCAATCATGATAGAGGGCAAGCGGGGAGAAGCGGGGAGAAGGCACACCACATGGTAAGAATGGGAGCAAGGTGGGTAGGGGTTAGGGAGATGCCATACAATTTTACACAACCAGATCTCATGAGAACTCACTATTATGAAACTAGCACCGAACTATGAGATATTCAAACACCTCCCACAAGGCCCCACCTTCAGCATTGGGAATTACAATTCAACATGAGACTTGTGTGGGAAGAAATACACAAACTATATCATTCTGTCCTTGGCCCCTCTCAAATCTCATGTCCTTCTTTCACTGCAAAATACAACCATGCCTTCTCAACAGTCCTCCAAAGTCTTGACTCATTCCAGCATTAAAAGTCCGAAGTCTAGCCATATGCAGAAAACTGAAACTGGACCCCTTCCTTACACCTTATACAAAAATTAACACAAGATGGATTAAAGACTTAAACATAAGTTCTAAAGTCATAAAAAACCTAGAAGAAAACCTAGCTATTACCATTCAGGACATAGGCATGAGTAAAGACTTCATGACTAAAACACCAAAAGCAATGGCGACAAAAGCCAAAATTGACAAATGGAATCTAGTTAAACTAAAGAGCTTCTGCACAGCAAAAGAAACTATCATGAGAGTGAACAGGCAACGTGCAGAATAAGAGAAGATTTTTGCTATTGGTCCATCTGACAAAAGGCTAATATTCAGAATCTACAAAGAACTTAAACCAAATTTACAAGAAAAAAACAAACAATCCCATCGAAAAGTGGGTGACGGATGTGACCAGGGACTTCTCAAAAGAGGACATTTATGTGGCCAAGAAACATATGAAAAAAAGCTCATCATCACTGGTCATTAGAGAAATGCGAATCAAAACCACAATGAGATAGCATCTCATGCCAGTTAGAATGGGGATCATTAAAAAGTCAGGAAACAACAGATGCTGGAGAGGATGAGGACAAATAGGAATGCTTTTACACTGTTGGTGAGGGTGTAAATCAGTTCAACCATTGTGGAAGACAGTGTGGGGATTCCTCAAGAATCTAGAACCAGAAATACTATTTGACCCAGCAATCTCATTACTGGGTCTATACCCAAAACATTATAAATCATTCTACTATAAAGACATGCACATGTATGTTTATTGCAGCACTATTCACAATAGCAAAGACTTTGAACCAACCCAAATGCCCATCACTGATAGCCTGGATAAAGAAAATGTGGCACATATACACCATGGAATACTATGCAGCCATAAAAAAGGATGAGTTCATTTCCTTTGCAGAGGCATGGATGAAGCTGGAAACCATCATTCTCAACAAACTAACACAAGAACAGAAAACCAAACATTGCATGTTCTCACTCATAAGTGGGAGTTGAACAATGAGAACACAGACACAGGGAGGGAAATATCACAAACCAGGGCCCATTGGAGAATGGGGGGCTGGGGGAGGGATAGCATTAGGAGAAATACCTAATGTAGGTGATGAGTTGATGGGTGCAGCAAACCACCATGACACATGTATACCTATGTAAGAAACTTGCACGTTCTGCACATGTATCCCTGAACTTAATATACATGTAAATGTCCAAAGTCTAATCTGAGACAAGGCATATTCCTTTCACCTATGAGCCTATAATACCAAAACCAAGTTGTTTACTTCCAAGATACAACGGGGATATAGGCACTGGTTAACCTTTTCTATTCCTAAAGGGAAAAATCTACCAAAAGAAAGGGGCTACAGGTCCCATGCAAGTTCAAAACCCAGAATGGCAGTCATTAAATCTTAAAGCTCCCAAATAATCTCCTTTGATTTCATGTTCCACATCCAGGACACACTGTTGCAAGAAGTGGGCTCCCAAGGCCTTGAACAGGTTCACCTCTGTGGCTTTGCAGGGTTCAGCCCCTTAGGCTGCCCTAAAATGTTATTGAGTGCCTGTGACTTTTCTAGGGACACAGTGCAAGCTATTGGTGGAACTATTATTTTTGGGTCTGGAGGGTGGTGACCCCTTTCTCACAGCTCCACTAGACAGTGCCCCAGTGGGGATTCCATGTGGAGTCTCAAACCCCACATTTCCCATCTGTACTACTCTAGCAGAGGTTCTCTGTGTAAGCTATGCCCCTGTAGCAAGCTTCTGCCTGGGCTACCAGGCTTTTCCATATGTGCTCTGAAATCTAGGTGGAGGCTTCCAAGCCTCAGTTATTCTTGTACTTTGTGAACCTGCAGGTTTAAATACACATGGAAGCTGCCAAGGCTTCTGGTGGTTTGTGCTTTCCAGAGCCGTGGCATGAGCAGTGTCTGGGGCCCTTTGAGCCAAGGTTGGAGCTGGAGTAGTCAGGATCTAGAGAGCAGGGTTCTGAGACTGTGCAGGGCAGTGGGGCTCTGGACATGGCCTGCAAATCCATTCTGTCCTCCTAGGCCTTTGGGCCTGTGATGGAAGGAGTTGCTGGGAAGGTCTCTGAAATGCCTTCCAGGCCTTTTTCCCATTGTCTTGTAAATTAGTATTTGGCACCCTTTTAGTTATGCAAATTTTTCTAGCAGGTGGTTTCTTCACAGCCTGCTTGAATTTCTTTCCTGAAAAAGCTTTTTCTTTTCCTGTCACATGACTAGGCTGCAAATTTTTTAAATTTTTATGCTCTGCTTCTCTTTTAAATATAAGTCCCAATGTTAAGACATTTATTTGCTTCTGTTTCTGAGTATATGCTGTTAGAAAGTCCACCTCTTGAATTCATTGCCACTTAGAAATTTGTGCTGCAAGATAGTGTAAATCATGCCTATGAAGTTCAAACTTTCACAGATACCTAAGTTGTGAACTGAATGCAGCCAAATTCTTTGCTAAGGCATAGCACACATGACCTTTGCTCCAGTTCTCAATAAGTTTCTAATTTCTGTTTGACACCTCAGCAGCCAGGATTTCATTGTCTATATCACTATCTGCATTTTGGTTACAACCATTTAACCAGTCCTTAACAAGTTTCAAACTTTCATGCACCTTTCTGTCTTCTTCCAAGCCCTCCAAACGTTTTCAGCCTCTGCCTGTTACCCAGTTTCAAACTTGCTTTCATATTTTCAGGTATCTTTACAGTAATGTTCAACTCCTCAGTACTGATTTTCTGTATTAGGCCATTCTGGCACTGCTATAAAAAAATACTTGAGACTAGTAATTTATGAGAAAAGAGATTTAATTGGCTCACATTTCTACAGACTGCACAGAAAGCATAGTGTCATTTGCTGTTGGGGAGGCCTCAGGGAGCGTCCAATCATGACAGAAGACAAAGCAGGAGCAAGCACATCACATGGTGAGAATGGGAGCAAGAGAGAGAGAGAATGGAGGAGGAGGTTCCACACATATTTATGCAACCAAAGCTTGTGAGAACTCACTATCACAAACACAAAATCAAGCCATGAGGGATCCACCCCTGATCCAAACACCTCCCACCAGGTATCACCCCAGCATGAAGGATTACAATTTAACATGAGATTTGGGTGGGGACAAATATACAAACTGTATCAGTGATTGTACTAATTTGCATTCCCAACAACAGTGTGCGAGGATTTTCTTTCATCCACATCTTTGCCAACTATATTTTCTGTCTTTTGGAAGAAAAACTTTTGCCAATACTATGTATTTTCTGTCTTTTGGAAGAAAAGTTATTTTAACTGGGGTGAAATGGTATCGTATTATAGTTTTGATTTGCATATTTCTGATGATCAGTGATACTGAACACCTTTTATTTTATTTATTTATTTATTTTTTGAGACAGAGTCTCGCTCTGTTGCCCAGGCTGGAGTGCAGTGGCCAGATCTCAGCTCACTGCAAGCTCCACCTCCCGGGTTTATGCCATTCTCCTGCCTCAGCCTCCTGAGTAGCTGGGACTACAGGCGCCTGCCACCGTGCCCGGCTAGTTTTTTGTATTTTTTAGTAGAGATGGGGTTTCACCATGTTAGCCAGGATGGTCTCGATCTCCCGACCTCGTGATCCGCCCGTCTTGGCCTCCCAAAGTGCCAGGATTACAGGCTTGAGCCACCGCGCCCGGCCTGAACACCTTTTCTTATAGCTGTTTGCCATTCATCTGCCTTCATTTGAGAAATGTGTATTCAGATCTTTTTCCATTTTAAGAATCAGATTATTAGATTTTTTTCCTAGTAAGTTTTTTTGAGCTCCTTATGTGTCCTGGTTATTAATCCCTTTTCAGATAGGTAGTTTGCAAATATTTTCTCCTATTCTGTGTGTTGTCTCTTCACTTTGTTAATTGTTTACTTTACTTTACAGAAGCTTTTTAACTTGATGTGATCCCATTAGTTCACCTTTTCTTTGCTTGTTGTGCTTGTAGGGTATTACACAAGAAATCTTTGCCCAGACCAATATTCTGGAGAGGTTCCCCAAGGTTTTCTTTTAGTAGTTTCATAGCTTGAGATCTTAGATTTAAGTCTTTAATCCATTTTGATTTGTCTTTTGTATATGTTGAGAGATAGGAGTCTAGATTCATTTGTCTGCACATGGATATCTAGTTTTTCCAGCATAATTTATGGAAGAGACTAAACAATTCCCCAATGTATGTTTTTGACATCTTTGTCAACAAGTTCATTGTAGATGTATGGGTTTATTTCAGGGATCTCCATTCAGTTCATTGCTCTTCATGTCTATTTTTATGCCAGTACTATGCTGTTTTGGTTACCAGAGCTCTGTAGTATAATTTGAAATCAGGTAATGTGATTCCTTCAGGTTTTTTATTTTCCTCATGATAGCTTTGACCATTCTAGGCCTCCTGTAATTTTATATAATTTTTAGGATTGTTTCTTCTATTTCACTGAAGCATGCCATTGGTCTTTTGATTGGGATTGCATTGAATCTGTTGATTACTTTGGGTAGTGTAGACATTTTAACAATATCGTTTCTTCCAATCTGTAAGTATAGAATATCTTTCCATATTTTTGTGTCCTTTTCAATTTCTTGCATTACTGTTTTATGGTTTTCATTGTAGAGATCTTTCACTTCTTTAGTTATGTTTATTCCTATGTATTTTATTTTATTTTATTTGGACCTATTGTAAATAGGATTACTTTCTTGATCTCCTTTTCAGATTGTTCACTGTTGACATACAAAAATGCTATGATTTTTGTTTATTTATTTTATATCTTGCAACTTTACTGAATTTATCAGTTTTAATAGTTTTCTTTGGTAGAGTTTTCAGGTTTTTCCAAAAGTAAAATCATATCACCTGCAAGCAAGGATAGTTTACTTCTTTCTTTCCTACTGAGAACCCCGTTATGTCTGTCTTATTGCCTTAGGTAGGACTTCTAGGACTATAACAAATGACAGTGGTAGAAGGGAGCATACTTACCTTTTTCCAGGTCTTAAAGGAAAGGCTTTCAGTTTTTCCTCATTTAGTATGATACTAGCTATGTGTCTTTCATGTATTGTTTTTATTTGTTGAGGTATATTTCTTCTATATCCAGTTTTTTAGGGTTTTCTTTTTAATCAGGAAGCCATGTTGATCTTTATCAAATACTTTTTCAGTATCCATTGAAATGATCACATTGTCTTTGCCCTCCATTCTTTTGACATGTTGAACTATCCTTGCATCCCTAGGATAAATCCCACTTGGTCATGATGACTGATCTTATAAATACGTTGTTGAATTTGTTTTGCTAGCATTTTCGTAAGAATTTTTGCATCAGTGTTCATCATGGATATTGACCTATAGTTTTGTTTTTGTTTTTGTTCTTGTTTTTTACTTTTATGTTTAAAGAAAACACCTCACATTTATCTGGTTTGGATATCAGAGTAATACTGACCTTGTAGAATGAGTTTGCATGTATTTTCTCCTTCTGTACTTCTTATAATAGTTTGAGTAGAATTGACGTTATTTCTTCTTCAGTGTTCTTAAAAACAAAAAGTAAAGACATTCGGCCCTTGTCCTTTCTTTGTTGGGAGACTTTTTAGGTGGCTTTGATCACATTCCTTCTCATTGATCTGTTCACGTTTTGGATTTCCTCACAGTTCGATATTGGTAGGGTGTGTGTGTCTAGGAATTTATCCATTTTTGTTCTAGGTTCTACAATTTATTGGCTTATGATAGCTCACAGTATCCTCTAATGACCCTTGGAATTTCTGTGGTATCAACTATAATATCTTTTTTTGGATTTTTTATTTTATTTATTTCAGTCTTATCTCTTTTTTCTTAGTTTGGCTAAAGGTTTGTTCATTTTATGTATCTTTTCAGAAAACAACTTTTCATTTTATTGATATTTTGTGTTATTTTAAAATTTAAATTTCATTTATTTCTGCTCTTATTTTTATTATTATTTTTTTCATCTACCAATTCTTGGTTTGGTTTGCTCTGGCTTTTCTAATTATTTAAGGTGCATAGTTACCTTGTTTATCTAAAGTTTTAATACTTTTGTGGTGTAGGCACTTGTTCGTATAACCATTCCTTTTAGTATCACTTTTGCTGTATTCCACAGGCTTTTGTATGTTGCGTTTCTATTATTGTTTTTTTCAAGAAAATATTTAATTTCCGTCTCAATTTTTTATTGACCCACTTGTCGTCATTCAGGAACATACTGATTAATTTCTGTGCATTTGCATAGTTTCCAAAATTTCTCATTGTACTGATTTCTAGTTTTATTATTCCACTGTGGTCGGAGAACACATTTAATATGATTTCAACTTTTTCTAACTTTTTAAAACTTATTTTGTGGCTTAATATATAGTGTATCCTTTTTTTTTTTTTGAGATGGAGTCTCGCTTTGTCGCCCAGGCTGGAGTGCAGTGGCGCGATCTCGACTCACCGCAAGCTCTGCCTCCCGGGTTCACGCCATTCTCCTGCCTCAGCCTCCGAGAAGCTGGGACTACAGGTGCCCGCCACCACTCCCGGCTAGTTTTTTGTATTTTTAGTAGAGACGGGGTTTCACCGTGTTAGCCAGGATGGTCTCGATCTCCTGACCTCGTGAACCGCCTGCCTCAGCCTCCCAAAGTGCTGGGATTACAGGCTTGAGCCACCGCGCCCAGCTATAGTGTATCCTTAAGAGTGATCTACATACTAAGGAGAAGAATAGGCATTCTGCATCTGTTGGATAAAATGTTCTGTAAATATCTTTTAGGTCAAATAGACATTTGACCTATAGTATAGATTAAGTTCCATGTTTGCTTCTTGATTTTCTGCCTGGATAATCTGTCCAATGTTGAAAGTAGGGCGTGACAGTCTTGAACTATTATATTGGGATCTATCTCTCTCCTTAGCTCTAATAATATTTGCTTTATGTACCTGGGTGCTCCAGTGCATATATATTTAAAATTGTTATATCCTCTTGCTGAACAGACACCTTTGTAACTACATAACATTCTTGTCTCTGTTTATAGTTTTTGTCTTGAAATCCATTTTGTCTGATATAAGTATAAATACTTTGACTCTTTCTTGGTTTCCATTTTCATGGAATATGTATTTTCATCCTGTTATTTTCATTTTATTTGTGTACTTATAGGTAAGATGTATATTTTATATGCAGCAGAGCATTAGGTATTTTTAAAAAATCAATTCTGCCACTCTCTGTCTTTTGACTGAGGAGTGTATTCCATTTATATTCAATCTTATTGCTGATAAGTAATGACTTACTTCTGCTGTTTTGTTATTTGGTTCCTTGTTGTTTCCTGGTCTCCTCTTCCTTCTTTAATTCTGTCTTCCTCTTAGTTAAGGTGATTTTGTCAGGTGATGTGTTTTAATTTTTTGCTTTTTACCTTTTGTGTATCTGTTATATGTCTTTGATTTGAGGCTACTATGAAGCTTGCAAATAATAATGTATAACCCATTATTTGTAACTGATGACAGTAGTGATGACATTAACAAAGAAACAAGCAAAGAGAAAAATAATAAGCATTCTACAGTTTAACTTCATTCCTCCTTTTTTAAAACCTTTTGTTGTTTCTATTTATATCCTATTTTACTATCTATGTCTTGAAAAGCTGTAGTTATTTTTGATAGGTTCATCTTTTAATCTTTCTACTCAAGATATGAGTGGTTTACACACCACAAAAACAGTGTTGTAATATTGTGCTTTTTGTGTGTATTTACTATTACCAGTTTTTGTTGTTCCTTCAGATGATTTCTTATTGCTCATTAATGTTCTTTTCTTTCACATTGAAGATCTCTCCAATAGATTTCCCAACAAGCATTTCTTGTAGCACGTCTAGTATTGATAAAATCCCTTAACTTTTCTTTGTCTGAGGAGGTATTTGTTTCTCTCTCTTGTTTGAAAGATATTTTTACTGAATATACTTTTCTAGTATAAAAGTTTTTCTACTTCAGTACTTTAGGTATGTCATACCTCTCTCTCCTGGCCAGTAAGTTTACCACTATAAAGTCTGCTGGAAGACAGAGCTCCATTGTATGTTATTTGTTTCCTTTCTCTTGTTGCTTTTAGGATTCTTTCTTAATCATTGACCTTTAAGACTTTGATTGTTAAATGCCTTGAGGTAGGCTTATTTCAGTAAAATTGGATTGGTGTTCTGTAACTTTCTTGTACTTAGATATTGATATCTTCTGTAAGTTTGAGATGTTCTCTGTTAAGCCTTTGAATAAGCTTCCTATTCCAATCTGTCTGTCTCCCTTCTTTTAAAGGCCAACAACTCTTAGATTTGCTTTCTTGAGTCTATTTTCTAGGCTTTGAAGAGATGCTTGGCTTTTACTTTTTCTCTTTTGTCTCCTCTCAGTATATTCTCAGATAGCCTGTCTTTAAGCTCACTAATTTTTCTTCTGCCTGATCAATTCTGCTGCTAAGAGACTCTGATGCTTTCCTGAGTATGTCAATTGCATATTTCAGCTCCAGATTTTATGCTTGATTCTTTTTAATTATTTCAATCTGTTTATTAAATTTACTTGAAAAAATTATCAAATTTAAATTATTAAATTTACAGAGAAGGATTGTAAATTACTTATCTGTTGGATTTCATTGTGCTACCTCAACGTAGCTATTTTGAATTATGTGTGTGAACGGCCACACATCTATGTCTCCCTGGGATTAGTCACTGGCAATTTATTTAGCTTGTTTGGTAACGTCATGTTATCCTGGATAACGTCATGTTATCCTGCATGGTCTTGATGTTTACAGATTTTTCATTGGTGTCTGGCATTGAATAGTTAGGTGTGTATTTTAATCTTCACAGTCTGAGCCTGTTTGTACCTGTCCTTCTTGGGAAGGCTGTCCAGGTATTTGAAGGGATTAGCTGTAGTGATCTAAGTCTTTAGTCACTGACTCATCTTGTGGTGAACACTGTAAGTTTTGACGGTCTCCCTCCAGGCCTGGTGGCTCTCCTCTGACCCAGGATATGTACCAAAATGCCATCCAGAAGCCAACACCTAGAATTGAAGTTGCTGTTTCTCTCTTTGTGCCACGTAGCCACTACTGGGGAATGAGGGAAGGTTGGTGTAGGTGATTCAAACCTGTCTTTCCCACCCTAGTCAGTGCCTCTTTCCTTAGTATGATGTCAAAAAGGATCATGCTTGGTGTTCGACTCTACTATGACCAAGGTAGTGCCAATGTGCAAGACAAAATACTCTTTACTCTTCTTTCTGCTTTCCTCAATTGGAAGGCATCTCTCTCCATAGCCACCACAGCTGGGAATGTGCTGGGTCACACCTGAAACCAACGTGGCCCTGGGTCTTACACAAGGCTGGTGGCAAGTACTGCTTGGCTCCCACTGCTGATTATTCAGGGCTCAAGGGCTCTTTTGTCAGCAAGTCAGCAAGTGGTGAACTCTGCCAGGCCTGGTCATTCCCTTCAAGGAAGTGGGTGCCTTTCTGGCCCAGGGTGTGTTTAGAGATACTGTGCAGGACCTAGGGCCTGGAATGGGAAACTCAGGACTCTGCCTCGTGTCCTGTTCTACTATTGTAGTCTGGCTGAGCTGGTATCCGAGTTGCAAGACAAAGTCCTTTTTACTGTTCTTCATTTTTCCTCAAGGAGAGAGAAGGAGTCTCTCCAGAAGTTGTGAGTTGTGCTGCCTGGGGTTAGAGGAGGGGGTGACATGAGCACTCCTTTGGCAGCTTTGGCTCGTTTCTCACTGTTATGAATGTGCTCCTAGTCTGCTGGCTCTGAACTCAGGAATTGCAGTCCTTCTAAACTAGACTAACTTTCAAGTTCGTTTAGGGGCCCAGAACCCTTTAGCCCACAGTGGCAGTTCCGACTGCTGGGATGGATGATTTCCCTCTGAGTAGGGATGGTCCAAATTCTCCCCCCATGGGCACCAGCTGAGTTCTTCCCAGTGATGCTTACTGCTAAGCAGTAAGCATGAACAGGCAGCCCAGAGTTCTAATGCAAAGTCTCACAGTCACCATGCTCTCTTCCCCCAGCACTGTTTCTCTCTTTGTGCCACGTGGCCACTACTGGGGAATGAGGAAATGTTGGTGTAGGTGATTCAAACCTGTCTTTCCCACCTTATTCAGTGCCTCTTTCCTTAATATAATGTCAAAACAAGGTAGTATGATCACTCATGTGATTTTTGGTTCTTATGAGGGTGCGTTTTTGTGTGGATAGTTGTTCAATTTGGCATTCCTGTGGGGGAGACAATTGCTGGAGGCTTCTATTCAGCCATTTTGCTTCACTTCCTCCCAAGGAGAGGGATATTTAACAGTTTTCTTCATTGTTATATTCTTAGTGCCTATAATGGGGCTTGCCTTGTAGAAGGCTCTAATTAAATATGTACTAAGTGTTCAAATGATCTTATTAAGTTCTACTTATTGATTAAGCCTGCTGCTAGTTACTGGGATGCACATATGTATATGACCCTGTATGTGCCCTCCAGAAGCACAAAGTTGAGCCCTGGAAGATTTAACCAAAATGTTGATAAAACATAATAGGGAGTTATAATAGTGAATTAAATAAAATGCAATGGAACACAACATTACTGGTCATTTTGAACCTTATCCTATTAGGAAAAGGGAACCAATGGATATTTCTAAGTGGGAGAGTCATGGTTTGAGTTTTAGAACAGTGCCATCGAAGGTGTGGTTAGCAGACTAGGGCAAGTCCACAATGAGTTAAATACAGAAATTAAGAGATATACAAATTTCTGTAGCCATTTGCCATTGTTAAGATGACCAAGCACATGACTAGTAGACTTGCTTATATTGAACACAGCAGGGAATTCACTTGTGGCATGAGCTACTTACTAGTTATGCATCACAGGACTGGAAATTAAAAAGTAAGTAAGAAAGTCTTCAGTCTTTCATCACAGCTAGTTTGAGATGCACTGTTTCAAAAATGATGATCTGGTCGGGCACAGTGGCTCACGCCTGTAATCCCAGTACTTTGGGAGGCTGAGGCTGGTGGATTACAAGGCCAGGAGTTCGAGACCAGTCTGGCTAACATGGTGAAAGCCCATCTCTACTAAAAAAATACAAAAATTAGCCAGTTATGGTGGCGTACGTCTATAATCCCAGCTACTCGGGAGGCTGAGGTAGGAGAATTGCTTGAACCTGGGAGGCGGAGGTCACAATGAGCCGAAATTGTGCCACTGTACTCCAACCTGGGTGACAGAGCAAGACCTGTCTCAAAAAACAGCAACCAAAAAAATGATGATCCTGGCAGCCTTTTGGCAGTGCTTGATTAGAGTCACTCATGGCTGAATTCTCTGACAAGTGCCTGAAGTGCTGCTGTGCTGTGTCGTTGATTAAAGACAGATCCATATGCTTCCAATGCCAGATGTGCAGGCGTCAGAGCTGCCATTCTGCTGCGAAGACACTTCTAATTTAGGCCTTTACAGCACCCACCCTGGGATGCACTCTGAGGCATTCACAGTGCCAGAGCCAGAGCCAGGGAAAACACTGGCAGATAAGGCCAAGAGATAGCAGTCTAGGAGTGGCAGGCCCCTTCTCTGTTCACTGCTCACACATTTCATCCCAACATGAAAAAAGTTAGATACTGCAAAGGTGCTCAACAGACCTTCATGTCCAGGAAGAGCTAACTCCAGAAAGACACATACTGAAATGAAACTTTAGCCAGTGCTGCTCTGTGGGTGCTGAAATAAACATAAACCCAAAGACCCACACAAGTAAAAAGATTATTTTATTTATTTGTTATACTAATAAAAACAATTTATGCTATTGCACACTATTATCAGTTTATTTTAAAAAAAGACATTGGGGCTTCAGAGAAATAAGTAGTTTTACAGAGTTAAACACCTGGAATGTTATGTATCTTTGCATTGAAAAAGATCCTCTAGGCCTCCATGCCTATGCTGTTACTGTTTGTATTGGAAAAAATAAAGACTGAGACTTTTTCTTTTAGTGCTATTAAAAATATATCCTATTTTTTTATCAAACAAATCTACTTTTTTATTTCTATTCAGTAGAGTGTAGACAATCTGGCAAAGAGAGAGACAATGACGGGATAAACACCTTTCAGAATAAATGCCTGTACATACTTTAATGAACTGAACAAGAAATTAATTTGGTCCTAGTCTCAAGCTCTCTACATCAATGATGCTTTGTGAATTAAGCCCTTGCTTTATATTTTTGTTTCTTTCCTGCCTTTCAAAACATTACAGCTTGCTGGTTTTCACCCATTTCAAGGATGGACTATTCTCAGATTCCTTTGCTTCCTGCTCTTGTTCTGCTCAATCTCTACATGTCAGTGCACTCCAGGATTGGTTCTTGGATTATGATTGCTAGATTCAGCAAATAAAAATACAGATGTCTCTTTAAATTGAATTACAGATTAAAAACAAACCAAACACGTATTTTGTGTTATTTAAAGAATAAGTATGTCCCATGAAATATTGGAGCGCATATATACTAAAAAACAAACAAAATTAATAACCCCCACCCACTATATTATGAATTCTCTTCTCTTCTCTCCCCACATGCTTTCCTTGGTTGAGCTCATTGAGTCCTGAGGCTAATCTTCGAGCAGATGATTCTCAATTCCCTCTCCACCCATATCTCCTCTCATCTATATTCAACTGACTTCCTGACATCTTCACTTGGCTGTCTCACACTTAGCGTATCCAAGTAACTCTTGTGACTATAACTCTCCTATGTACTACGAACCCCTTTTTTGTCAATCCTCCCAACCAATAAATAGCTTGGAATTTTAAGACAAAACCTATATCAATCATTCTTGCTTCTTCTATATCATCATCCTTCTGTATTTAACTCATAATTAAGTCTTGGCTTTTTCACCAAATTATGTCCCAAATGATTTTATTTCTCTCAGTCTTCATGTCTCTGGCCCAAACTTATGTCATCATCCTCTCTCCCCCATGCAATTGCAATGCCTTACGAACACATTCTCAATGCGTTAGAAGGTGGTTTTCTAAAACTCTCTGTTGAATTATATACCATAAAATCAGGAAAGTTGTCGTATCAAAACTGTACTACACAATAAATCTTCAAAACCTAAACACACTTCTGTAACCAAAATCCAATTAATCTATTCTTCACCAACAAAATAAATCACTGCTCTTTTTTTTCTATCACCATAGATTAGCTTTGCGGGGTTCTGTGATTTATATAAGTGGAATCCTACAGCAAATATCTTTGCCTACTTTTGTAAAATTTCACATTATATTTGTGAGAAAGTCATCTGTATTTTGCATGTACTTGCAGTTAGTTCATTCTCATAGCTGTGTAAGAGTCTATTGAATGAATATACCACAATATCCCACAGGTTTTTATGGTATTGTAGCATAGATTGAAAAAATTAATTGACCTAAAGCCCCTGGTTCTTATTAGATACTTAATAAATGATATGAATGATTATTGCTGTTATGTTTATAGGCAAAAATGTTCTCAGAACTATCAAAACTAGTTCTGAAAACTTGTCAATATTTCAAGTGAATCTTATTCCATTTTAATGGGTATTAGAAGTAGGTCAAAATAATGTCATACATATAGAAAACTTAAATTTCAATTTGTTTTTGATGGATCTGCCCCTAGACTTATGAGAAAGCTGAAAAAATATGTATTCCAGAATTCTATCAAGAAGGGTTTTGCAGCCTTTTGAGTCCCACTCTTTGATAATTGAATATGATTTCCATGTTGCTTTTTGTGTCTCTCAAAACCTGATGAATTATGACTTACGCTCAAAGAATTAATGATGTGACACTCTTCTCAAAATGCCTTGACACTGTCTTGGTGTTTACAGGTTAAAGCCCCAACACTTGGTGTGGCCTACCAGATCCTCTGTTGCTTGACTGCCACCTGCCATTCCCAGCATCTCCTTTCCTGGAACCACATTCTTTGGAATACCATACCACAACCACCCCAGATTGGCCTATTGGCTGAAAATTCCATAGTAGTTCATGTTTTGCCTTTGTACATTTGGGTCCCTTCATTGTAAAGTATTCCTCGCCATCTACCCCAATCTATCTCATACCACCCTAACTTCCTCCGCTGGTCTTTCATAACTCAGCTCAAGAATCACCTGTTTACCTCTGACCACTGATGTTTATGACCCTCAGCCAGAACTGACAACTCTTATCTGGGTTTCCTTGTTTGTTCTGTGTGTAGCATAATCACAGCATCTGTTAAAACCCTCTATTGTTCTTGCTGATTTAAATATATTTCTCCCCAAATAGCTGGTGAACTCTTTGAGATGACAATTATGTCTCAATCATCTGTCTAGTAACAGCTAGCAAAATACTAAAATGCCTTGGATAGAGTTTTTTACCAGTAAACAAAAAGCAAATAAATAAAAGAATGCATGAAGGAAGGTCAGTGAGGAGGAAAACCTTAAAGATTTGTTGTACTGAATTTTCTAAAATTTTATTAATTTTATTCAACTCTCTTGCCTGTGCTATTGAAGAAGCCAGAAAATGTCAAGAAATCAAGTTTGGGGTTGACAGAGTGTTTTAAATGATAAGGAAACAATAGAACTGAAATTTAAGACTCACTTGTTAGTCTGGATGCATAATGAGAATCCAATAGGATTCAGGATAAAGTCCTACATTAAGTTAAAAGAGATATGTGTATACCTCTGAAATCCAGAACACTCAACTTAAGAACAATAATTAAATGGAATCTCAAGTACTTTATAATTGGTCCTGAAGTCAATAGCAGCAAACAGTGGAATATAAATTTCTTATAAACCATGAATAGGATGTACTACATAATAGGTCAATGGTCCAAAGAAAGGCTGTAATACTTGTGTTGTATCCAATATTTATGTGGACCACTGAAACCATTTGTTAATACTCACCGTTGTCTTATTTAATTAAAAATTACTTACTCTTACAATATGTCATACAAAGGGACTAGTTTATTCAGCTTTATATTTTTACAGTACTTCTTAGGGTCATTTTGAAACACTATGGAAGTGAATATTTTTATTGACCTATATCCAGAATAATGTTTATGCACTTTTATATTTAGTATGAAATTTTACTTCTATTTTTTAGTGTGTTGCCAATATTCATACCATGATAAATTATAAGATGTTCTCACCCAACTCATCTTTTCTCTTTTTACAAAAGAGACAATCTCTGCGAGTATAAAAGAATAGACTAGCTATATCTAAAGAAATAATTTTGTGATAACTAAGAAAAATAAAAGCAAGGATCTTCCATTACTTAATGTTAGCTAGCAAGAAAAATCACATTGCAAGTATTTATGTATATTCATCTAGATAACCTTCCTAACGTGGGATACTATTCTCCTTAAATATGTTAAGGAGAAAAATATCCATTCATTTGAAGCCAGTGTTCCTCTGGGGAAGAAAGTTACCAGTATTGAAAACTGGTAATTATCATGCCTGAAATACATAAACAAAACACTCATTTGTCCATATTATTTCACAGATTTGATATATTAAAGCTTGTATTGATATATAATTATAAATAATTTAATAAAGACCCAGGGACAGAAGAAAGGAAAGCCAAATTCTCACCTTTATCAAGTAGAGCTATAATTGAAGAATATAATTATTCTAGAGGTCTTCTTCTCTTTCTCAAATGTAAAAAAACTCAATACATTTACACACAAATCTGTCTTGTGACATAAAACTTTTTTTGGAAGTCATAAAAGTCACAATTAAATTTGTATTATTTTATACAAAGATGCACCCATTTATGCCTAATTTCAAAAGGTTATTAGTCTTTTTTAACATATAAACTACTTTTCAGAATTCGTGTCAAACTAAGCTTTTTTTTCTTTAATTTTTGGCTTTTAAAAGTTGAGATGATCATGTTGAGTCTTTATCAATCCTTGTGCTCATTTGGTATTGTGTTGAGGTTACCTGGAAGCTCTTGTTGGCTGCAAAGTTTCAAGATGTTTGTAAGTTCCTAAACAGTATGACCTACAAAACTGGGGCTGGGTTTGGATAACACAGGTTAAACAGCTCTGTGAGAAGGTATTGTTGAGGCTTAGCAGGTAGTTTGCTAATGGGAACAAGAGAAGCTTAAGAACTGACCTCTTATCTCTGCTATTGCCCTCTGTTTTTGACTCCCTGGGGCTCAAAAGTTGAGTGAGCTAAGAAAGAATTCTCTATAAAGTGGCACTAAACTGTTGCTAGGTTCTCCTTACTAATGTCAGAAATTGTCCTCTCTTAGGGGCCTGAATATGTAACTTATATTGAAACCTGCCTGAATTAAGTTTCAAACACCTGACTTCATTATACAAAGGAAAAGCAACTCAAAGTATAGTGCCCACAGGACCACGGAGAACTCATGCTTTCTCTGCGCTGGCATATCTGAGTTTCTGCTCTAGAGGGTAGAAGCAAGGCTATAGGAGTGTACAGGCTGTGACATTTGCAGCCAGACAATGGAGTTTGGAAGAATTTTCCAGTGGAACTTCATTCAGCCAATCCTTAGAAATTCTGGTCAGAGTTCAACCATCTGAGATATTGAAGGTCTAGCAAAGGCCAAGTGAGAAAAACAACGTCTAGAAATTAAACTAGACTTCAATCAAGGCAGGATTACAGTTCTAGCTGTGCAGTAAAGTGAAGGCATAGTCTGTTGGACAGGCAAAGTACAGCAAGGGTTGGGTAGAATCTTAGTTTCAGGAGATACATAGTAATGATTATTCCACAGACATTCCAGGTTCTACGTATCAAAGAGCAAGAATAATTCCAGACACCTCTTACTTGAAGTCTGAGAAACACTGTTATGACTTCTGTTCTGGTCAAACATTGCTGTGAAATACAGTGGGGCTAAAACTTCATATCTTCCTGTAAATCTTCTTTAATAGAGCAGCTAGGAACAAGGAGCTAGCAGCACCTTCTAGAGTTGTAGGACAGTAATTCCAATTGCGAATTCCCACGAGAGAAGATCTGACTATCCAACATCCAGATTTGACTTGGGAGTAGTTGAAAAAGTAATAAAGATTCTGGGCATTGCGGGTAGTAGAGAATTGCTCTAAAGGGATGTGACAGGAGCCATTTAACTGATAGTATAAAGTAGAGAATGGGAATATGGTAAACAGTTAGTATATTGGAGAGAGAAGAGAGAAATATTAGCATGCAAAGGCATCACACCAAACCAGAGTACAGATGTTTGATGATGTGTCCAGGCATTGGAGTTTTGCACGCTTAATTCCCTCAGATACAAATGCTGCATTATTGTGACTATACTCACTCTGAATAAGCTATGATAGGGCTAGTGTCAAGAAAAACTAAATAGATAATAAAAGCAAAAGAGGTAGTTGTGTTCTAGGTGGGATAGATCTGACAGTATCTCATTATAATAAACAGGCTGGGAGTGTGTGCCCTTCTTTTCAATTCCTGCTTTTGGGGGTTCCCATAAGTCTAAAAAAAATAAAGATTCTTGTGGCTCAATAAATGGCTAGAACAAATCAATGCATATATATGGGTGAAAATAAAGTGTCTCTAACAGTGTCTGTGTTGGGAAAATTCTAATTAAAGCGTGTCTTCCATACCTTTGTTTACTGGCAAAGTTCAAGTATGTCTCATGACTCTGAGAGGTGAAAAATTGATTATGTTTGTTCTATACTTGTTTAATCACTGAGGTGAAAATCAAATTTTTCTTTGCTCAGCTTTAATGAACTGGGCACAAATTACTACACGGCTAGAATTTCAGGACCTCATCATGTGTAGGAACCATCTTTATGTCCTCTTATCTTACCATGTGATAAGGTGCTGTCATCCTTTCCTTCCTCTACCTGTCTGGAGTCCCTTGAGATGTCCGTCTATAAGTAGTCTTAACCTTTCCATTATATGTCCCAGTACTTCCCAGAGTGGGGAACATATTGTAAGCTTCCACCTCCAAATAATGGCTTTAAAATAAATTTTGCTGCCCAAGACATAACATCTCATGTATCCAAAAGACATTCCCCTGATGGGGAAAACACCAGGATTTTCTTACCATGGGCACAGTGTTTCTAAATAACTTACCCTTATTTTCTTCTAGCTTTGTGTTTGACACTTCTCTTAAAGCTCCTGGTCTGTGAATTCACTGCCCTTTCATCTATTTTGCATATTGCTTTCTCTTTAAGATGAGAAACCTAACACTGTCTTTCTAGCTAAAGTATTGGCCCACCGTAGATCAACTTTCAGACTTCTCATTTGGTAACCTAACCTTAGGATCTCTTGGGACTTTCCAATTGGACACAGTCTCAAGATTGCCTACTTTGGAATTGTGTGTGTGTGTGTGTGTGTGTGTGTGTGTGTGTGTAGTTACCTTTGCCGACTTCTGTTTGAAGCTAAATATAATCCATGAGTGAATTAGATTCAAACTGAATTTTGCACCCCAAGAACTCAGGACACCTATTTATCTCTTGAACTGCATCTAGTCACTATCTGAACTCAGTAGGATCAAGCTCTCCTCCCTCATTGGGCTCACCTTTGGTTTCCAAGCCTAGAACTCCACCTATTATAACTAGAGCACTTCTACAGAATCCCATTCTTCTTGTTATCTGCATCTTGTTGTCTACATCCTGACTTCTTGTCTACATCTTGTTTCTTTCTGCATGGGGATATAACCCTGCTACCTGTTGTTAAAGCCATTGACTACTAGAGTATTATAAAACCCCAGGTCTGCCATAAAGATGATTCTGATGGTTTCTTAGCTGACTTGCTTTAATTTGACTCACCTATGTATAAATACAGTTGTGTGGTTTAATGGCCAGGATACATTCTGAGAAATGTGCTGCTGGATGATTTTGTTCTTGTACAAACACCACAGAGTGTACTTACACACACCTAGATCATATAGCCTACTACATACCTAGGCCATATGTTACAACCTGGTGCTCCTAGATTGCAAACCTGTAAACTGTGCGACTATACTGTGTACTGGCAATTGTAACACAATAGTAAGTACTTGTGTATCTAGATATATCTAAACATTGAAAAGATAATGTGTTGTTCTATAACGTTACAACAGCTACAATGCCACTTGGCAATAGGAATTGTTCAGCTCCTATTATCATCTTATGGGACCACCATTTATATATTATTTGTCATTGAGCAAAACATTATTATGCATTACATAACAGGATATGTCACAAGTCCATTTAAAAATAGTGTTACTTTTGTTTTCATTTTCATTTTTTTCTTGTTGTAAAAGGTTGCAGTTTGTGGCAACACTGAAGCAACCTGGGGGCCTTGGTACTGAAATTTAATCTCATTTTCCACACCTGTCTCTGGATTCTTGCTGCTGATGCCACGTGAAAGATTCAACATGCCCATGTGGATACTGCAGTAGAACAGCTGAGGGATTCATGAGTCCAAGCTGAAAAAGGTTGGGATTCTAGGGCCTCTCATTCAATAACACTGTCCTCTTCCTCTTTTACACCACACTGTGTTCCTGGGGCCCACAGGTCAGGTGGCAGAGTTTGCCCCAATTAAGGTACTTTTAGTGTACTGGAGAAAGGAAAGTTCCCTCTAAGAAATGAGAACTGGACCATCGATAGCAGGATTACTAGCAGCAATTCTTGAGAGTTGCATGACCATTCCGTTGTACCAGAGGGTATTTCATTTAGACAGGCCAACATTTCCAAAGTGTCAAACAATAGCACTTGCTCCCAGTTGTAGATAGAAGGGAACAATTCTGTACAGCAGAAGAGGGTGTTCTTCCTCTAAAGGTTTAAGTTAGAATATATGCACTAAAGCCCACCTCTCTATATTCAAGCTCTGACATTGTCTTAAGCACTTAACTATCTCCAAAGCTAGATTCTTTAACAGAAAATCAGGGAAATATATACAAAAAGATAATGAAATTAAGTGCTTTGCAATGTAAACAACACTAGACACGTGAGATTATTATCACATAGGTATTGTTCATAGTGCTGGCATGCTTTCAAAAGTTAAGACATAGCCCTTAACACAGTGATTTATATTGAACGGGAAAAGGTGTATAAATTAAGGGTTTAATTTATACCCTTAACTGGGTTTAAAATCTGTTATACTTCCTTGGCAAAAGCCATCTACCTCAAAGTTTTCCATGAAGATGAAATGCAATAATATAATTACAGGAATTAGCATGGGAACAGAGTAAGATTGATAGTTTATATATCTGTTGAAGAGATATGTAAAATGTGTATTTTTATTTTCAAATGTTAAAAACTAATAATAAATATAAGTGAAAATTTTTAACTGCAAAAATTAATCTTTGGCATAACCTTTTTATATATTTTTGCAAAATAAGCAATACTTTAAAATAAGAAAAAGCAATCAGCAGTTTATTTATAATATAATTTATCTAGAATAGGTAGTATTTCTTTAATGTTTACAGTGTATACACAGTTCTATAGGCTTTTTACGCGTTAACTCATTCAGTCTTTACAATAACTCTCCATGATAGGGATTGCTATTATCTCCATTTACATATAAGGAAATTTAAATAACTATAATAAGTGATTGTCTAAGGCTACAAAGTAACAAACTGCTAGAGAGGCAATATTCAAATTCAGGCAAGATTTGCTCATGTCCGAGGGGTACTGTCTCTCTTTGGGGAGATAATAATTTTCAAGGGGTCTCTGGTATTTCTATATGTCTTGTAGATGAAGCATTAACTGTCTGTTTCTCCAGACAATTATCTGTTTCTCCATCAACTATCTGTTTCTCCAGATAATGTTTTCAAGGATCCACAGCCTCAGGAGATAACAAAGAAGGTTTCCCTCCAGAGCAAAGGGCACATTTTTTTGCAGTTGGGAAAAACATGTTTATTGTCGGTCTCTGGAGCAAAGAAGAGTCATGGTTTTTTTTTCCCCCATTAGAAAATATTTACTTTTCCTAAGTTCAAGGTTCCTTTCCTTTTAATGCAATTCACTGTATACGCAGGTGTCAGCTGACCTCTTCACATCACCATATAGGAATTGAGTCTCAGGGAACCAGCACAAAATGTTGATATTACAGCTACTGCTACTGCCGTAAGTAATAAAATCCTCCTTCACCTTTGAAACAGAAGTCTCATGTCTTCTATCAGCACCCATAAAATACTGAGTAGCTCACTCAGACACTGCACGGTTCTTTCGACTTTTAGCATAATAACAATAATAATTATAATTATACCACTATAAAATATCTTTAGATGGTAGAACATAGATTTTTAAAAAGTCTTTATATGTTAGAAGTTTTTGGAACATTATTAAATAATTTCTGGATATGTTTCCTTAAATTTATCTCTATATATCAGCCTAGGAAAGGACACTTTACAAGTTACTGTGCAATTATTTTGTTGTAGGCTGCTGCAGTCCTGATGCCTTGTATTTAACATCTAGTGACATTTACTGTTAGGTCACTACATGTCATTATGGATTGGGAAACATGACAAAAATGTTTCATACATAGGATGTAAATAAAACATATTTTAACAATATATCAAAAAATAACATTCAAAATATTTTATTGTAAATCCTCCCTGCCTTTAGGTCTCCAAAAATTATTTATAGAATATCTCATGCCCTTCACCCAGTGGAGCTAAGAGCAGGGTGCAGGCCACGGTTTATGTCAACTTGAAAAGACTATTGACTTTGTTGGCCTGATAGAAGATAAATAGTCAAAAGGAATGCAAAGAAATGACCCTGGCGATTTTATTTTTTAACTAAAATTTTTAAAATGTATATTTAAACATATTTTCTTCACACATAAATACAGTACCTGAATATTTTCAACTATAAAGGATGTTGTAGCAAAACCAGTTACCAAGTTTTGGCAAATATTGTTGAAGTTTGAATAATATGCTAGAAACTTCAATCAGATTATACAAATGCAATCTACATGGAAGTCCTACGTTCCCTAGAAGCAAGACATAATTAAACACATTATGTGGAAACTGTTACAACACTCTGATGATAAGAAAAGTAGTATATCTTATTTGTGGAGCTCTTTATAATTTTCAAAACAGAATTGCACATTTTCATCATTTGCATCTTATAATAACACTGATAAAACCTTATCCAGTGATTAGAAGACCAAAGAGTCACACAACTAATAAACACTGACATTAGGACAAGCACCCAGAAGTTTTGACTCACTGTCTTTTCAATAGACTATGCTACATTTTATATGTTGATTTATACTTTCAAAGTCATTAGGGTAATTATATTATTCAAATATGCTCCAATCATTTGTTTTCTATAGGATAAACCTAATAGACCTTTGAATCAAGGAAGAAGAGAAAGGGGGAGGAGAAAAAGGAAGACAAAGAAAAGGAGAAGGGGAAGGAGAACAAAGAAGAAGAAAAAGAAGGAGGAAGAGGAGGAAGGGGAAGACAAGGTGAAAGAAGACTGATAACACAACATAAAAACAAGTTATGACACTTTGTATCCAGCAAAAGCATTACATTTGTTATAGTTTTTCTCTATTGCCCTGTTAGTTATGTATTTTCAATTAACCCTCTGCAATCCCTTAGAATTGACTATTTCATGGCCATATATTTTATTACTCATTGTTTGCATTATGCCTAACCTCCAGGCCAGTTATCCAGCCCCTAGATTTCTTCTTCCCATTCATTTCTCCTCCTGCCAGAGTAATGTTTTCTAATTAATGGTCATGTTACTCTTCTCCAGGCCCTGTCTTTGCTCTGAAAAACAGCTGAATAAAACCCAGGTTCAGGCATGGAGAGAACTTGATGTGGTTTGCTGTCACTTAAACAGAGGTTTACAATAGTTATGCATGTTATAATCACAGTCTGAGCAAACTTCTATCCAAACACTGGAAAGGAAGTTATGAATTTTAGACTATGAATTAACTATGATTAATTACTAATTATGAGATAAACAAGGTAGACATCACAGTATCGGGAACATTCTTATTGGGTTGCTAAAGAATAAAAAGAGTTTGCCAGATAGAAAACAAGAGTGAGTATTGTAGGCATAGGTCCAGCAGCCTGAAGGAACATGGTTGTACTAACCTGTTCTCAGGCTGCTGAAAGACATATCCCAGACTGGGTAATTTATAAAGAGTAGAGGTTTGATTGACACACTTCAGCATGGCTGGAGAGGCCTCAGGAAATGTATAATCACGGCAGAGGCAGAAGCAAAGAGATACTTCTTCACATGACAGCAGAAAGGAGAAGTGCTGAGCAAAGGGGGAAAAGCCCCTTATAAAACCATCAGATCTCATGAGTAGTCACTCACTATCATGAGAACAGCATGAGGGTAACTGCCCCGATGGTTCAATTACCCCCAACCGGGTCCTTTGGACATGTGGGAATTATGGGAACCACAATTCAAGATGAGATTTGGGTGGGGACACAGCCAAATCACATTATTCTACCCCTGGCTCCTCCCAAATCTCATATCTTCACATTTCAAAACACATTCATGCCTTTCCAACATTCCCTCAAAGTCTTAACTCATTCCAGCATTAACTCAAAAGTCCAGGTTCAAAATCTCTTCTGAGACTAAGCAAGTCCCTTTCACCTAGGAGCCTGTAAAATCAAAAGCAAGTTAGTTACTTCCAGATACAATGAAGGTACAGGCACTGGGTAAATATACACATTCCAAATGGGAGAAATTGGTCAAAACGAAGGGACTGCAAGCCCCATGCAAATCCAAAATCCAGCAGGGCCGTCATTGAATCTTAAAGTTCCAAAATGATCTCCTTTGACTCCATGTCTCACATCAAGATCACATTGATGCAAGAGGTGGTTTCCCATGGTCTTGGGGAGTTCTGCCCCATGGCTTTTCAGGGTACAGTCCCCTTCTCCTGGCTGCTTTTACAGCTGGCATTGAGTGTTTGTGTTTTTTTCAGGTGCATGGTGCAAGGCATTGGAGGATCTACCATTCTGGGGTCTGGAGGATGGTGGTCCTCTTCTCACAGTTCCACTAGGGAGTTCTCCAGTGTGGACTTTGTGTGGGAGTTCCAACCCCATATTTCCCTTCCATGCTGCTCTACCAGAGGTTCTCCATGAGGCTCTGTCTCTGCAGCAAACTTCTACCTGGACATTGAGGCATTTCCATACATCCTCTGAAATCTAGGGAGAGGTTTCCAAACCTCAATCTTTGTCTTCTGTGTACCCACAGGACCAACACCATGTGTTAGCTGCCTAGGCTTGAAGCTTGCACCCCTTAAAGCAATGGTCTGAGCTGTACTTTGGCCCCTTTTAGCCACAACTGGAGCTGAAGTAGTTGGGAGGCAGGGCACCAGGTCTAAGGCTGGACAGAGTAGGGGGGCCTGGTCCCAGTACAGGAAACCATTTTTTCTTCCTAGGCCTCTGGGTCTGTGATGGGAGGGGCTGCTGTTAAGGTATACAACATGCCCTGGAGACATTTTCCCCATTGTCTTGGTAATCAACATTTGGCTCCTCATTACTAAGGCAAATTTCTTCAGCCAGTTTGAATGAGTTTCTTTTTTCTGTTGTGTCATCAGGCTGCAAATTTTTCAAACTTTTATGATCTGCTTCCTTTTGAATGCTTTGCCACTTAGATACCCTCAATTAGATACCCTCAGATGCCCTAAATTATCTCTCTCAAGTTCAAAGTTTATGGGCAAAATGCCACCAGTCTCTTTTCCAAAGCATAGCAAGAGCCACCTTCATTCACTTCCCAACAAATTCCTCATCTTCATCAGAAGCCACCTCAGCCTCAACTTCATTGTCCATATTACTGTAAATATTTTGGTCAAAGTCATTCAACAAGTCTCTAGGAAGTTTCAAACTTTCTGACATCTTCCTGTCCTCTTCTGAACCCTTCAAACTGTTCCAGCCTCTTCCTGTTACCTAGTTCCAAAGTTGATTCCACATTTTTGGGTATTTTTATAACAGCACGCCCAAACACTTACGGTACCAATTTACTGTATTAGTCTATTCTTGCACTGCTAATAAAGACATACCTGAGACCTGGTAATTTATAAAAGAAAGAGATTTAGTTGACTCACAGTTCATCATGGCTGGGGAGGCCTCAGGAAACTTGCAATCAAACCCTTCCCTTGGAAGGGAAAACAAACACATCCTTCTTATGATGGCAAGAAGAAGTCCTGAGCAAAGGAGAAAAAGCCCCTTATAAAATCATCAGATCTCATGAGAATTCACTCAGTATCACGAGTACAGCATGGGGGTAACTGTTCCCATGATTCAGTTACCCCTGACAGGGTCTCAGTCACGGCACAAGGGGATTAGGGGAACTACAATTCAAGATGAGATTTGGGTTGGGACACAGCTAAACCATATCTGTGGTGGATCCAAAGTCCATGATGCAAATGTGTAATAGAATAATAATTATAGCACACACCTAATAGTGATTACTGACACTGATGTAAGCATTTTACCTATATCAACTCATTTAATCCATGCAACTATTCTGTTAGGTACCTAACATTATCAGCATTTTCGAAATGAGAAAACATACCCTAAAAGGGTAAATTGTCCAAGGTCACACAGCTAGGAAGCATCAGAGCCAGGACTGGAACACTGGCAACCTGATTCTAGAATCCTGACCTTTAACGGCCAGGCTATAAGGTAACCTGATGCACAGTAGTAAGGATTTTGTATAATATATTAAAGATTCAAGGATTTAACCACAAAAGTGAGAATCAGCTTGTTTTAAGAAAAGGTAATTTTGGCAAGGGTGTTGATAACAGATTTGGGAAGAAGTCTGATTAGGTGGCCACAGACAAACAGTGATAAGGGCCTGATGGAATTCAGTTTTGCAGGAATGAGGCTGAGGGGACAAATTTTATGTATATTTAGAAAATAAAGCCAGTACGATTTGGGTGACAAATGTATATGTAAAATCAGCAAAGAAAAGAATCAAAACTAGCTTCCCAGTTCTGAGATGCATGACAATATAAAGGTGGCACCCTTTTAAGAATCATGAAAAGGATTCAGTCGGTTATTTGGGGGAGTATAAATGCTGAGGCATCAGCGGGCGTTCACATGGAAATTTTCAGTGCTCAGAGATCGAGCACCCTATTTATTATGTAGGTCAGGAAATTTGAATATGATTTTCATGGGTGATATGATTTGGCTCTGTGTCCCCACCAAAATCTCATCTCAAGTAATAATCCCCATAATTCCCCTGTGTTGAGGGAGAAACCTGGTGGGAGGTTATGGATCATGGGGGTGGCTTTCCCCATGCTGTTCTCATGATAGTGAGTTCTCATGAATTCTGACGTTTTGATAAGGGGCTCTTCCTCCTTCGCTCCTTTTTGACGGAGTCGCTCTGTGTCACCCAGGCTGGAGTGCAGTGCTGTGATCTTGGCTCACTGCAGCCTCTACCTCCTCTACTCTCTCAGCCTCCCGAGTATCTGGAATTACAGGTGCCCACTACCAGCCCGAATAATTTTTGTATTTTTAGTAGAGACGAGGTTTCACCATGTTGGACAGGCTGGTCTCTAACTCCTGATGCACCTGCCTTGTCCTCCCCAAGTGCTGGCATTACAAGTGTGAGCCACTGTCCCCAGCCCCTCCTTCACTATTTGCTCAACTTGTGCTGCTTTGTGAAGAAGCTACCTGCCTCCCATTTGTTTTCTGCCATAATTGTAAGTTTCCTGAGGCCTCCCCAGCCATAAAGAACTGCGAGTCATTTGAACCTCTTTTCTTTATAAATTACTGAGTCTTGGGCAGTTTTTTATAGCAGTGTGTAAATGAACCAATACAATGGGGATGTTTTCTTGCTTTAAGGACTTGCACCCTGCCAGTCAAAAACTATGTCTACCCGTGTCTTGCCGGTGTGGTAAGACGACAATATGAAGAGAAAGGGCAAAGTCCCTGGAGCCAGACTTTTCTTAAGAGGGAAGTTAAGGTGTGTTACTTACTAGTTTCCTTCAATCATAGAGTTAGTCTGAGAAAAACACAATCTTCAAATCAATAGACTAGGATTTGAAACCCAGGAATGTCAAATATAGCTGTTGTTTAATATTTTTGAGTTTCAATTTCCAGTACTACAAAATGGAAATGATAATATATACCTGCATTTGTTGATTAAATGAACTAAGACATATAAAAATTTTAGTCCACTTCTGGCATATGTTAATGACTCATAACTATTAGCCAACAATTACAGTCATGGTAACATACAAAATTTGTTGTGAGTACAGTCACTAAATTGCCCTATCACTAACAATAGTGTAGACTAAAATGCAATAAAAATTTACATATGGAGATTCCCTCTGTCTGGAGAGTTATCTCCTCTATCACTCACGTCTTCTGCAACGTTCCAAGAACAGTTGCAATGAAATATCTACAGGTCCTAATTAGAAGGACAAAAGAGAAAGCCCGTCATTCTGTAGCTCCAGAGCAATTTTAGAGCACTTCTGTTACAGTGGGATAACTTATCATTATACACGATCGTAAAAGGATCTTCTAACCTATTTTGAACTGAAAATATGCCTTATTCATATTTGATTCTCTAACAACACCAATGACAGTGCTCAGTAAATGTTAACCTGGATAGGTTGAATTCCTTGGACATAACCAGTTGCTCTAATTTGATAATACTGAGAAAATTGCTCACAACTTATTTAAAACAACAGAAATATTGCAGTAGCTTGATTTAGAACACCAGAGCAGACATGTAAACAAGTCTCAGAATCTGCTAGCAATGGGCATGTGAGGGATATTTATTTTTTTAAATTCATGCATTTTCATGGAGAAAAATTAAGGCCTCCCTTTGTTTACATCCATGTGAGAGAAACAAATGCTCAATTGTCAACATGTTGATCTTTTTCAAGTCTGCATTTATTATTAAACCAACCCAAGGAAATAAAAAGTAAATGCCAGCTTTTCAGGTATAAACAGTTAGAAAATCTAGAATGTTAATTAGCTGTTATCTTGGTGATTCATGTCATACACTTACAGAAAACAAAAAGCTGACATGCATTATATTTATACACTTATTAAAAGCTTGTATGTGTAGAAGGGCACTTATTGAACTAATTAAGGAAATAAATTAAATGTATCACTTTGTTATGCAGTCATCCAGTATCTATGTTTGGTAATATTTTCTTTTTTATTGTTTCCTTTTATTAAAAAATCAACTATAAATAAAAGTTAGCATTAAAATCCCTTTAGGTGGCCAGCCTTGGCTCTATTTCTTCTTCCTTAACAGAAGCGTTCATTAAAATTTTGCAATTTACACACACATCAGTAAACACAAACATATACATATTCAATAAATGTTAGTTATTATAATATAATTTAGGTTTAATTTCATAAACATAGCATTCATCGATTTTTATTTTGTAAATTTAACATTGGTTTTGGTCTACTAGAAGAAAGGAACTAATATGTTCTTTTTGACTGACATATAATATTCTCTAACATGAATCTATTGCATTTTATTTACCCATACTCACAGATGTTTAGGACATTTTTATTTTTTTAATTAGTTCAGAGACAATGTTGCAATCAGCATCCCTTTATAGGTTTCCTTCAGCAAATATGTAAGAGTTCCTCTCAATTATCTGTGAAAAAGAGAAATTACCAGGACACAGGAAATGTGTATTTTCAAATGGATAGGGCCAAATTTCTCTTCAAAGTAGCTCTAATTGGACTATCGCTAGCCGTGAATAAGAGTTTCTATGTTCTCACATATTGCCATTATATGCTATTGTCAGACTTAACAACTTTGGCAATCTGAGGGTATTATCAATGGTATTTTATTGTTTTAATTTTAACTGCCCTGTTTATTCTTAAGGGTGGGTATGTTTTCATATGTTTACTGGCCTCTTAGATTTTCCTTCTGTGAATTGGCTGCACGTTATGCTTTTTTACAATTGTGTAGTAATGATGATGGTTCTGGTGGTAAAATACTAATTTTCTTCCATGCAACAGCTGCCCACAATTGTCCTAGGAGATTTGGCTTTGCAGTCAAAAAAAAGAAAAAAAAAAGAAGGAAAAGTAAAGAAAAAAGTGTGTAGTAACAGCAGTTTCTAAGCTATGCTTTATATTACTTTTCCATTGTTAGAATCAGTATATACATAAACTATGGAAGACTTACCTACAATTACAAAATGGAATAATGAAAATATACATGCTGATGAAAGAAAATAGAAGTCCTAAGGCTGGGAAGTTCAAATAGATGCGGGTGAGCTACTGTCCTCATCTGACATAGTGAAGATTCCTGACATACCATGTATTGTTAATGGACTGGAACTGTAGGTTTAAGCATACTGTTTGAATTTGTAGAGGTAAACAGTAGAGGAAGTGAATATAATTTGATTTGGTGTGTAAGATGAAAGGATACAGGAGAGTGAGAGAGCATATGTGGGAAATCTTTTTCCATTATAATAGAAATTCAGTAGAAAAAACATCAAAAAGTAATAATTAAAATAGCATACACATAGTTTTGTGAGATATGGAATGGAGATGTGGTAGACTGAAATAGAGACCTATTTTTTCATTCTATATATTGTTGCATATCTTATACATATGCACGTATTAATTTTTTTACATGCAGCATGAAAGAAAATACAGAGAAGAACAGAGTTGTCACGTATCAGCAAATTGAATGGATAAAGTTATTATTTGTTTCATGACTAAGTAGGATATATTGCAACAATGCAAGTTGGTTTATATATTAAAATTTAAGTAACAACATATTCAATAAACAATCAAGAAAACCATATGATAATCTCAATACCCTTCGTGAAAGCATTTGGCAAAGTTTAACACCTATTTTTGACAGAAAGCTTTCAGCAAACTGGAAACAAAAGAAATTTCTCAGCCTGACAAAGAATAACTGCAAAAACACATATCAACATTTAAAAAAGTAACTTTTTTTTAGAGTAGTTTCATGTTCATAACAAAATTGAGAAGAAGGTATGGAGGTTGCCTATATATTCCTGGCCCTCACATATGTGCAGTCTTCTCCGCTGTCAACAATCCCAACCAAAGTGGTACATTTGTTACAATTGAACTTTCATTGACATATTCTTCTTACCCAGAGTCTACAGTTTACTTTAGGATTTATACTTTGTATTGTACATTCTATGGGTTTGGACAAATCTATAATGATATACATTCATCATTACAGCATCATGAAGAATAATTTCATTGCTCTAAAATTCCTCTGTGCTCCTTCTATTGAATCCTCCCTCTCCTTTAATGCCTGTCAATCTCTGATCCTTCTACTATCTCTGTAGCTTTCCTTTTTTAAAAATATTTTACAGTTGGAATGATACTGTATGTAGCCTTTTCAGATTGACTTCTTTCACTTAGTAATACACATTTAGGTTTCCTCCACATTTTCTCAAGGCTTGATAGATTATTAATTTTTAGAACTGAACAATATTCCACTGTCTGGATGCACTATAGTCTCTTTATCCATTCACTTACTGAAGGACATTTTAGATGCTTTCAAATTTTGTCAATTAGCAATAAATCTGCGATAAAGAACCATGTGCATGAAGGCTTTTGTGTGGTTATGTTTTCAATCATTCACATAAATACCAAGGAGCACAATTGCTGGATGCTATAGTAAGAGTATATTTAGTCTTACAGGAAACTGCCAAACTGTCTTCCACAGTGGATGCATCATTTTACATTCACATCATTAATAAATGAGAGTTTCTATTGCTCTACCTCCTTACCAGAATTTGGTATTGTCAGTATTTTAAGTTTTAACCATCTTAATATGTGTGTAGTGGTATCATTGCTTCATTAATTTGCAGTTTTCTAGTGAGTGACATACGATAGTCAGAATCTTTTTACATTTTTATTTGCTATTTGTGTATTTTTTTGTGAGCTTTCTCTTCAGGTCATTGACCATTTTGACGCTAGGGTATTTCTTTCCCTACTGTTGAATTTTGAATTATTTTAATGTTCTGAATAACACTCCCTTACCAGACAAGCATTTTGCAACTATTTTTTCCATAGTCTGTGGCTTGTTTTTCTATTCTCTTGACAATGTCCTTCACAGAAGCCTTTTTTTTTTAAATTTTAATGAATTCCAAGTTATCAACATTTTTCTTTTACGTATTGTGTCTTCGGTGTTGTATTTAATAGATATTGTCACATCTAAGATTAGAGTTTCTCCTGTGTTGCTTTCTAGGAGTTTCATAGTTTTGCATTTCACATTTGGGCCTATGATTCATTTTGAGTTAATTTTTGTGAAGGGTACAAGTTCTGTGTTTAAATTCATGGTGTTACATGTGGTTGCCTAGTTGTTCCAGTAGCACTGGTTGAGAAGAATATCTTTGCTCCATTGTGTTGTCCCTGCTCCTTCGTCAATCTGTTTAATTTATTTAGGTGGGTCTATTTGGGGGCTTTCTATTCAATTCCAATAATCTATTTATTATTTCACCAAAACCATACTCTCTTGACTACTGAAGCTGTATAGTACATCTTGAAGTTGCATAGGTAAAGTTAATTTTAATAAAAAGAAATGTCAAAATTAGCATCAGAGACCAGTCGTGAGTCTTTCCTTTGCTGCATTTTGGTTAAGCAAGTGGTTACTTTCTTATAATGGCCAAATATTATTATATTGCTCATGCAAAATTTTAAGATGGGCCCACATAGGTCTTGGTGAATGCAATATACAGATATTTCTGAGACAGTGTCTGGTTTGGATGTGTATTAAACTATGAAGAGAGTCTTTGGAAAGGATTACATTGAATGAGTCATTTCGGGAAGTGAGCCCAGAAAGTGAGTTGCTCTCATGCCTTTGCTATGTGACTTTTATGGATCCAACAACAATGCCTGATTTGTGGAAAACTGGGATTCTAGGGTAGGAACTTTCATATACTAAACACAGTGAACATTTTGAACTTGCTGACATTACTTTCCTGAGCTTCATTTCTCCTATTCCTATTTGCTTTTAAAAAGAATAATCTTCATGGAGATTAAGTGAGGTATTATAAGAGAAAAGTGTTTTGCAAACAATAAAATCTTATACACATAGAGAATGACAAAGTAAATTCTCCTGAATTCTTCTAAATGATCAAAATCATTGAAGTCAACTTTCATACCCCAGTCCTCTTGAATGAACATATTCTTTGAAATAAATAAGTATGATTTAGTAGCCCACGTGATCCTTCAACCAAGGATTATGAAGTAAGTGTTGATAAGGTTTGGTTCTCTATTCCCACTCAAATCTCATCTTGAATTATATCCCCACATCTGAGGGAGGAACCTGGTCAGATGTGATTGGGTCACAGCGGCAGCTTTTCCCTTGCTCTTCTCATGATAGGGAGTGAGTTCTCATGAGATCTGGTTGTTTGATAAATGTCTGGTGCTTCCCACTTCTCTCTCTCTTTCCCTCTCTCACCACCATGTAAGACATGTCTTGCTTCCCCTTCCACCATGATTATATTTCCTACACCCACCTCCCCCCGACCATGCAGAACTTTGAGTCAATTAAACTCTCTTTCCTTTATAAATTACCGAGTCTCAGGTATTTCTTTATAGTGGTGTGAATACGAATGAATGCAGAGAATTGGTACTGGAAGTCGGGTGCTGCTATAAAGATAACCTGAAAATGTGGATGTGACTTGGGAACTGGGTAACAGACAGAGGTTGGAACAGTTTGGAGGCTCAGAAGATGACAGGAAGATGTGGGAATGTATGGAACTTCCTAGATACTTTTTGAATGACTTTGATCAAAATGCTGATAGTGATTTGGACAATTAAGTCCAGGCTGAGGTGGCCTCTGATGGAGATGAGGAACTTATTGGGAATTAGAGCAAATGTGACTGTTGCTATGGTTTATCAAAGAGACTGGTGGCATTTCACCCCTGCCCCAGAGATCTGTAGAACTTTGAAATTGAGAGAGATGATTTAGGGTATCTGGCAGAAGAAATTTCTAAGCAGCAAAGCATTCAAGATGTGACTTTTACTGAAAATGTACAGTAATATGCATTCACAAAGAGATGATTTAAAATTGGGAAGTATGCTTAAAAGGTAAGCAGAGCATGAAAGTTTGGAAAATTTGCAGCCTGACCATGAGGTAGAAAATAAAAATCCATTTTCTGGGGAGAAATTCAAGTTGGTTGCAGAAATTTTCACAAGTTATGAGGAGCCAAATGTTAATAGCCAAGACAATGGGGAAATTGTCTCCAGGGTTTGCCAGAGGTGTTCACAGCAGTCCCTTGCATCATGGGCCCAGAGGCCTAGGAGAGAAAATTGGCTTCATGGGCTGGGCCCAGGGCCCCACTGCTCTATACAGCACTGAGACTTGGTGCCCTGTGTCCCAGCCACTCCAGCTCTAGCTGTGGCTAAAAGAGGCCAAGGTACAGCTCATGCCACTGCTTCAGAAGGTGCAAGCCCCAATTTTTGGTAGCTTCCATATGGTGTTGGGCCTGTAGGTATACAGAAGACAAGAGTTGAGCTTTAAGAGCCTCCGCCTAGATTTCAGAGGATGGATGGAAATGCCTGGATGTCCAGCTATAAGTCTGCTGCAGGGACGGAGCACCCATGGAGAACCTCTACTAGGGCAGCATGGAAGGGAAGTGTGGAGTTAGAGCCCCTACACAAAGTTTCCACTGGGACACTGCCTAGTGGAGCTGTGAGAAGAGGGCCACCATACTCCAGACCCAAGAAAAGTAGATCCACCAACAGCTTGCACTGTGTGCCTGGAAAAGTCACAGACACTCACTGCCAGCCTATGAAAGCAGCTGCAGGGGCTGTACCCTGCAGAGCCACAGGGGTGGAGCTGCCAAAGGCTTTGGGAGCCCACCCCTTGCATCAGCATGCCCTAGATGTGAGACATAGAATCAATGGAGATTTGGGAGCTTTAAGATTTAATGACTGTCCTGCCAGGTTTTGGACATGCATGGGCCCTGTGGCTTCTTTGTTTTGGCCAATTTCTTCCATTTGGAGTGGGAAAATTTGCCCAATTAATGTACCTCCATTGTATCTTGGAAGGAAATAACTTGCCTTTGATTTTATAGGCTCATTGGCAGAATGGACTTGCCTTGTCTCAGATGAGACTTTGGACTTGGACTTTTGAGTTAATGTCGGGATGAGTTAAGACTTTGGGGGAATGTTGAGAAAGCATGATTGATTTTGAAATGTGAAAAGGACATGAGATTTGGGAAGGGTCATGGGCTGAATAATATGGTTTTGCTCTGTGTCTCCACCCAAATTTCAATTCTAATTGTAATCCCTAGATGTTGAGTGAGAGACCTGGTAGGAGGTGACTAGATCTTCAGGGTGGATTTTCCCCTTGCTGTTCTCCTGATAGTGAGTTAGTTCTCATGAGATCTGACCATTTGCTAAGTGTTGAGTGCTTCCCCTTTCTCTCTCTCTCTCTCTCTCTTTCTCTCTCCTGCTGCCATGTAAGATGTGCCTTGCTTCCCCTTCTGACATTATTGTAAGTTTCCTGAGGCCTCCCTAGCCATGGAGATCTGGGAGTCAATTAAACCCTCTTTCCTTTATAAATTACACAGTCTCTGGTATTCCTTTATAACAATGTGAAAACAGATGAATACAGTTGTTTTTGGCATTGTCTCTCTTAGATAACAGCTCTTCACCACAATTAGTTTCTAGAGATAAAGCTCACATTTAATTTGAAAACATAAGATGGAGTTGAAGTGGAGATTGAATAAGGGAAGGCGAATTAGCAGCATTATTCCCAGCATTTTTTGCTGTTTCTATTAAAGGTTTTTCTATATATACAAGTTTATTTTTTAAGTGAAAATAAAGTCTTTTCATTATCATTTAAACCTATAATTTCCTGAATGCTTCTGGTTTGTTTGGAAATGTCTGGCTTGCAGCCCTAACTGACTTGAGATGGTTCACATCCAGTCAGCAGACCACCTAACCAGTAGTTAACAGTCCTTGCCAGGATATTAATATGGTCTCTACTTGTTCTTGGCTGTGAATTTAGTTTGCTCAAACACATGTGGATTGTTACCAGGTCAGCCTGTCCATTTGCTCTGTGGCCCAAAATAAAACTTCCAAAGAAGCCAGACCAGATCACAGGCTAGATCCAAGGTTCTTGAGCATATAATCTCATAGCCCTTGGAGATTACATCTAAATTTCCCCATACAAAAAGGAAACAAATGTATTTTAAAATAATTCTCACTGTGCAGTCTAAAATTGTAAGTTGCTCTCAAGCGGACTTCAAGATTTTAGAATATCTGAGATATATATATATAATCTGAGAGAATATATCTGAGAGAATACTTCTCAATTGGTGAAATAAACCTTTAGAAGTTTGCTAATTGAGCCTTTTTTGGCTTACAAACTATCTTCATTTAGATACTTTTATGTCTTTTACGTATGCTTCCAAATTTACTGACACCAATTCCCTGTGATTTGTTTCACTAGCAAGGCTACTTTGTTAAAAAATTAAGAGACTGAGTTTTACCTCCATTTAGCTGTGAACCCTTTCAGGTCACTCACAGACTACATTTCTTATTATCCAAATAAAGGATAATTGCTGAGTTGGTACATTAACTCTATGAAATGATTTTCTGTTACTTAATTTGATAATTATAAACATAATATAGCACCCTCAAAATACGGTTATAACATAGCTCAAAGGATTTTCTGTAATAAGTGGCTAAAAGCAAAATGTGAAATTACTTATGCTTTAATTTCACATGCACAAAACTCTCTTTGCCCCCTGTTAATGAAACTTTTTACATGCAGGTTAAGAGTTACGTATCAGTACATTTCAGCCAGATTCTGGAGCTAGAGTGGACAGACTAGGTAAGCAAGGGTATCCCTTTGAAAATTGGTAGTGTTTGCCATGGTAGAAGCAAGAGTCAGAGATCTTAACCTGAAGGTACTACAAAAGCATATCTATAAATGTTTAAAATAAGTAATAAAGATGAGCGATGGGCCGGGTGCGGTGGCTCAAGCCTGTAATTCCAGCACTTTGGGAGGCCGAGGTGGGCGGATCACGAGGTCAGGAGATCGAGACCATCCTGTCTAACACGATGAAACCCCATCTCTACTAAAAATACAAAAAATTAGCCGGGCGTGGTGGCCGGCGCCTGTAGTCCCAGCTACTCGGGAGGCTGAGGCAGGAGAATGGCGTGAACCCGGGAGGCGGAGCTTGCAGTGAGCTGAGACCCGGCCACTGCACTCCAGTCCGGGCGACAGAGCGAGACTCCGTCTCAAAAAAAAAAAAAAAAAATTTACCCCAGGCTTCAAGAAAATTCCAAAACGATTATTTCAAGAGCAATGACCAGCACTTTCTAAAGATAGCCAGGTACATGGTGGTTAAGGAGAATGACTGTAAACAAATGGTATAGTTTTTCTTTTCTCTGCTGATGTGTGAGATATTTCTAGCAGATTTCAAATCACCATAAATGCTTTCATTCTGATTCTAGGCTCTCTCTCCATTTCTATTTTTCACTTTGAGAACACTGCCTTGAAAAAGGTAGCTTTAAACATCTCTTTGCTTGATAATAATGCAAATCCACTTTTCCTGTACTCTCTTCTTTCCTCTAGAATTATCATAGCTAATTTTGACCCTTGATTTTTAATATAATGTTTAGACACGTGATAAATTTGATGTTAAAGCATAGTTTGGAACTATTTCAAAGTATTAATAAAGAGATAGGCCGGGCGCGGTGGCTCAAGCCGGTAATCTCAGCACTTTGGGAGGCCGAGACGGGCGGATCACGAGGTCAGGAGATCGAGACCATCCTGGCTAATACGGTGAAACCCCGTCTCTACTAAAAATACAAAAACTAGCCGGGCGAGGTGGCGGGCGCCTGTAGTCCCAGCTACTCGGGAGGCTGAGGCAGGAGAATGGCGTGAACCCAGGAGGCGGAGCTTGCAGTGAGCTGAGATCCGGCCACTGCACTCCAGCCTGGGCGACAGGGAAACTCCGTCTCAAAAAAAAAAAAAAAAAAAGAGATAATGGCATGTTTATGATTTTGAGTATTTCAACAATATTCTGTGTCACTTCTTTTCGAGGTTATATTCCTACAAGTGTGTGTTTTGGCCTGTTCAGAGGCTATGCCCATCATTAGGCCACATGGACGGTAGCCCCATTTGTTTCCATTGCTTGTGAATGGGCTGCAGTTTCTCAAGAATTTGTTGTAGAAAAAGCAAAAAGAGATGCTTCCAGAAATATTTCTCTTTTCTTTCCTCAAATATCCTCCAAAGTTGTTCTTTTATCACAGTCTTTTAGTTGTGAATTATGAGAATGAAATTGATAGTTTGTCAATGCTACTATTATTATTTATCAAATTCTTAGGATAGTACAAACATAACATAAAGTGTTTCAGATGCATTTGCTCATTCAATACTCATGAAACATTATTGAATAGGGCAGATGGCCAGCCATACACATGGGGACAGACATACTGGTTGTTAAAATACTGAATTATGTAAATAGCCACTTCCCCATCTCCCTGGTGGCTTCCTGTTCAGCATCTCAGCTGTGCTTTTTCCTTAGAATTCTTCACAGCTACTTGCAATCCAGCAAATAACAGGGACCACTTGTCCCAGTTGGAAAGGCGGGGTCAGTGCCTCTGGTGTACCAGTTACTGGTATTTTAAATATAATTCCTAGAAATGAGTATTCCCTGAATTTTACAAATGAGAAAATTGATCCTTAGAAATCTAAAATATAAAGCATGCTTATATCACACAGCTTTGCATCTTATAGAATGAAACATGGTTCTATAGAAAATGCTTTTAATGAGATGCCACAGACAACTAGATTAAAATGTCTTGTGAAACTCCTCTCATTGAGAGAGATCTTAGACTTTCAGTTTTAGAGTTTTGAGCATTTATTTATTGAACCCTCTTTTTTACTGAGTTTAGATACAACTATAAAAATGTAATTCACAAATTACTTATAAATTTTAGCAGCTTTCAGATCTACCTGTTTACTGATGCCCTTTGACGCTATACATAATTTTGTTCAACTTAGAAAGCACAGGACTCATCAGCTATGTGTCAAAATTTCTTTATGTTGTTATAGTTTGTTCCCTAAATGAAATCTTTCACCTTTAAATTCAAAGTTGGAAACCTGAAGATGAAGAAACAAACATCTATCTAGAAATGGTCATAGAAACCACAGCATCTATGAACACCAATGTCCTACAGTAAAAAAGTTTATTTAAAAAAACTGAAAAGAGCGTAGAATCTAAATGTATTTGAAACAACTATTTCTGTTGATATTTTACATTTTTCAATGAATACTTAATGAATTTATTTAATAATACAATAAACACAAATTGATTATAATTTATATTGGCTATAACATAAACTAAATATGCAATAATAGAAACATTATTTTACAAATAGTGATGTATACCATATTGAATATTTTGCAGTTATTTAAAATTATGATTGTAGAAACTAAGTAATAGACAGTAAAATTATTATAATACTAAGTGTAAAAATCTGAATATAGAAATGCAAATACTTTATTATTTTTAAATGATGTTTTTCTTCTGTCCTCACATATTCAATGTGTTTATGACACAACTATAGCCAAATTAGGACTATATTCTAAATTCTACCAACATTCAATTTCTCTAGTATTATATTTTTGCCCTCAATAAGTCATTTTGTTTCAATTTAGGTAAAAAATTATTGTGTGATATTTGGAAGCAGCAGTTGGCCATGATTCTTACCACATACAAGGATAGTTGGCCTGCAGTGACAGAAAAGAAAACCATATAAAGAGAAAAATTGAAATTAGAAGCAACATATCTTGTAGCTATTGTAGTCTCTGCTCAAATTTTTCCTTAAGTCATAGGTAAGTCTTTGCCTTTAATGAAGTTTTTGTATGAAAACCATATTTGGATTCCATGAGCTAAAATGATAAGTTTATTATAGCAGCTCAATGGAAGGCACTGTGGACAAAGAATCCCGCATAAGAATAGAAGCAGTAAAAGAAGAGGCCAGATTGTTTAAGGGTGAATGCAATTTGTGAAGCCTAGAGATGATGATGAAAAAATAAATACGTTTAAATACATACCTTTTACTTATCATCACAAAAATTATATTGGCAATTGAGAGACAATGATTGTGGCCTTACAAATTGGTATCGTTATTTTAGAAAGCAACTAACTACATATATATGAAACTTAAAGAGGTGTATTTATGCATTTGGAAGCAGTATTGCTATTTCTGGATAAGTCGTTTCATGTATTGGATTATGCCCTTAAGCAGTAAGTAGAAAATTGTAGGATCCAGGTAAGAAAGAAAAATAGTATTATTAAAAGGGGGTAGTGGAAGGGTTGAAAGTTGTTTAATTCTGAGCATACTTTAAAAGTAGAGTTGAAAGAGTGTACTGGGAGACTGAATGTGGGTTGTGAGATAAAGGCAAGTCAAAAATGACACCAAAGCCTGTATATGGTGGCTCATGCCTGTAATACAATCCCTTTGGGACTTCATGGCTGGAGGATCCCTTGATCCCAGGAATTCAAGACCAGCCCAAGCAACACAGTAAGACATCCAGTCTCTACAAAAAGTAATAATAAAACAAAATTTTCTGGGCATGGTGCCACATGTCTGTAATCTTAGCTACTTGGGAAGCTGAGGTGGGAGGATTGCTTGAACCCCAAAGGTTGAGGCTGTGAACTGTGATTGTGCTACTCCATCCTAGCCTGGGCAACAGAGTGGGATCGTGTCTCAGTAAAAATATGCATATTTTTAAAAAGACACTGTATTTGTTTTCACGCTGCTGATAAAGGCATATTCGAGACTGAGTAATTTATAAAGACAAAGAGGTTTAATGGACTCACAACTCCATGTGGCTGGGGAGGCCTCGCAATCATGGTGGAAGGTGCTGTCTTACATGGTGGCAGGCAAGATAGAATCAGAACGAATTGAAAGAGGTTTTCCCTTATAAAACCATCAGATCTTGTGAGACTTATTCACTACCACAAGAAGAATACGGGGGTAACTGCCCCATGATTCAATTATCTCCCACCAGGTCCCCCCACAACACTTGGGAATTGTGGGAACTACAATTCAAGATGAGATTTGGGTGGGGACACAGCCGAACCATATCAGACACCAATGTGTTTGGTCTTAAAACCTGGAAGAATGGACTTTTTCCTAAATGAGATGGAAAGACTGTAGGAGGAAGCTGGTTTGGAAGAAAATATCAGTAGTGCTGTTTTATATACCTTAGTTTTAAGATGTCGCAAACATATAAACTTGTCTTTATTTGCAATCATATGTGCATCTTTCTCTCTTGTGATAAAAAAGAAATGATTCAATGCTAATAGTTCAGTTCTACTGTGGATTTCATCCCTATTTTCAAGAGTCATCAATCTTTTGATTTATACATCTTCAGGTTATTCCAAGCTCTACTTGTTCTTTGTTTTTCTCTCTTTTTTTTTCAGATGCCCTTTGAAAGCCTTCCTTCTTTTCCCTGTTTCTAGAATCAGTGTTCCTCAGGGTCTGTTTTAGGCCTTTTGCTCTCAGACCCCATGTATTCTTCTTAAGGAGTATCACCAACTTCAAAGTCCCAGTCACCAGTTGGGCTTGCAGTTCCAATCATGTCCACTTGGGCTTCTCATTCTCACAGCGGCACATCAAAGCACATTCTTCAAAACTGAAAATCCCATTCACTCAATGCTCTGCCTTAATCAAATAAACTTCTCTTGGTTATCAACTTTAGTAAAATATACCATTCTACCTAGATCTAGAACTTCTTCTTACCTCTTGCATCTATATTCTTAACCAATTCAACTTCATAACTTGAAGAGAAAGTAGAAAGGAATAGAAACAGTAAATAATGTGCTCATTCTTTTCAGGTGGAAGCTGCAACCACGCCACAAAATAAAGAATTGAATTATTCTTTTTCTATTATTAAAATAGAATAGAGGTGGATTATATCATATCTTCTACGTTTCTTTCTTTCTTTTTGATGGTTGGTTGTTTCATCTGAAGATATGTTATATCAACTTCATGTCAGGCACCATGAATCACTCTATCAAATTACATTCATGGGCTTCAAATCACAGCTGGAATTATATCCTATGTATGAATAGATGTGACATTTCAGGGAGAATAGGAAAGTAAAATCATTTAAGTACTATCTACATTTGCCCTCTCATTTGCATCTCACATCAGTTATTTGAAATGAGAACTAGCATTTCTTCTTTATGCATGAGGGAATTGAGACACAGAATTGTTAAGCAAATTGCTCCACATCATACATTTAGAAAGTTATGGACTTAGGTTAATACACCATTTCCTTAAAATATTTTATTTCTGCTGTAACAAAATGCTATGTATATTTTCTTATTCATGACTCTTGACACTATTCTGCTGAAATTAATAATAAGCATATTAATTTGAGGTTATATTTTATTGTATAAATTTTTGAAGTAGAAAGTAGTAAAGGTAATTAGCAGCTGGTGAGCATTAGGTACTATGCTATGTGCTTCACATAAGGTATTTTATTAATTCATTCATCATAATAATTGTGTTACTGGCATCACATTTTACAAAGTAGATAATAGTCCCAGGGAATATATATGAGGAATCCTTCTTTACCAAATGTTAGAAACAAAACTCAAATAATTTAAGTAAACAGAACGTTTTATGGCTTAATTAAATAAAAAACAGATTACTTAGAAAGGAAAAGAAATGAATAATGTAAAGGACATACATATAGCTAGGCTTGGAAACAATTGGATCCACCAGAACTAATTCACTGACTCTCTCTCTGTTGACTCTCTGTCTTTAATATCTCTGTCTATTGTTATACATAGTATTAGTTTTTTTAATACAATACAGCTATATTATTTATGGTTCTCCAGAAAGACAGGAACAATAAGATAGATAGATATAGACATATAGGTATATGGATATATGAGAGACAAATTATTATGATCATTAATTTATTTAGTTATGAACCCTGAGAAGTCCCGTAAAAGGCTGCCTACAAGCCTGAGAACCTGGGATGCTGGTAGTGTCCCAGCCCAAGCCAGTAGTGGCTCAGTTCAAGTCCAAAAGCCCCTGAACCATAGAAACCAACGGTATAATTCTCAGACCACAAGCCTGAGAACCCAAGGGACCATTGGTGTAAGTTTTTAAATCTAAAGGCGAGAAAGCCTGAAGTTCTGTTGACTAAGGATAGGAAAAGAGTGTTCTGGTTTCAGAAGAGAGAGAGAGAAAAACATCTTTTATTTCTTTGCTTTTTTTGTTTCATCCCAGACCCCAGTTGATTAGATAATGCCCAGACACAATGAGGACAAATCTTCCTTGCTCAGTCCATGATTCATACACCAAACTCCTCTGTAAACAACCTCACAGACACAGCCAGAATTAACGCTTTACGTGTTCTCCAGGTATTCTTTAATCCAGTTAAGTTGGCAACTAAAATTAACCATCACAGGAGTCAACCAAGAAATAGGAAGTTATAGGATCCAGTAAATGAAGCATTTGATATAAGAAAAATGCTGAAATAGGGAAGGACAAGACGGCCAACTGATGCAGCCAGGTGGAACAGATCCTACCGAGGTGCTGAGACAACTGGCATGCTTCTAACAGATCTTTACAAGGAAAATACTGAGAGTGGTTCGAGTGAGGACACAGAATCTGGACTGAAGGCAAAGAAATCTGGGAACCCTGTATGGGCCTACTGCACACTGGGACTCATTCCTGGCTCTGGGAGAACAGTAGAGTTGAACAAATGAGGAGTAACTGACTCTCACCACAGGCCTCCAGAACCCCAACAGGAGGAAGCCCCTTGACCACCATGAACACCCACATTGGCAGAGAGAGCTGCTTAGAGAAGTGGCAGGGGCAGCAAGCCAGCTGATTTGGACCCCAGAGGGTTTGGTGTGGAAGTGTCTGTAGCAGAGCATGCCGAGGGATAGCCATCCTCTTAGGTTTCACTCACTCCCACTAGAGATCTTATCCTTAGGGCAACTGTCAGACCTGATCTCTGGAGGGCAGTCTTGCCCATCAGACAGGGTTGACCTGAGCAGACCTCAGGTCTGCAGGCCTCTCCTGGGGCCCCAGCCTGGCCACACCTGTTTGCAGAGCAGTCTTGAGTGCCCTAGGGACCTGCACCATAGCTTTTGTGCTAGTGGATTGTGCCTGACCAGGACCATGTGGGCCCTATGGCCACACACCACCACACCCACTAACTATATTGCAGCTTCCCCTAGGCCCACAGAAACTACCCAACTCACTCTTGCTGATGTGTGTCTGCACAGGTGAGTTTTGCCTTTCTTGCCCCACTAGCATGCAGGAGTGCAGTCTGTCTTCCCTCCACCTGCCAACCACCATTTCAAACAGAGCCTTGGCAGGCACAGAGCCAGCCAGCCCTGCCTGCACCAGTGCCCAGCCCTTGTCCTATCACTGTACAGAGAATAGCAGATCCTCCCCTACCATGAGCAATCACTTCTGCTTGTGGGACACACAGAAGGCACACAGTCCTGTGCCCACAAGTTCCCCACTCCAAGCCAACACTACTTCCAGCACAGTCCTGTGCCCACAAGTTCCCCACTCCAAGCCAACACTACTTCTGGGGACTGCACACAGTCCCCAGAAGCTAGGCCCCTGTTCTGTGCAAAGCTGCATTGCCTCCACCACCATGGTGAATGCACCCAGGGAGGCAGGCACCCGGGCCCCACCAGCACTCTGCGACAGCTGCTACACCTTGGCCATCCCAGTGCAGTGGACGCTTAGCTTTGAGCACACAGAGAACAAAATTGGGGCCAAATACAGGTCCCCTAGAGTTACAACATGCAGTCTAGAAGTTGGGAGCTTTGTGTTTGCCCTGTAAAATCTTCCAGAAACGAAGCCATTTAGCTGAATCTACTGTACATCAAAATCAAACCCTCAGGTCATCAAATAGGATAAAAGAAAAAAAGAAACAAACAAAGATCAACAATGTTAAAGATTGAAGGCAGATAAGCCCACAAGGATGAGAAAGGATCAGTGCAAGAAACCTGAAAACTCAAAAAAACAGTGTGCCTTCTTTCCTCCAAATGACCATTTTACCTATTCAGCAAGGGTTCTGAACAGGCCTGAGATACTAAAATGACAGAAATGGAATTCAGAATATGGATAGAAAAAAGGATCATTGAGCTACAGGACTATGTTGAAATCCAATCTAAGGAAGCTAATAATCATGATAAAACAATGTAAGAGCTGAAAGACAAAATAACCAGTATAGAAAATAACATAACTGATCTGACAGAGCTGAAAAACACACTAATAGAATGTAATAATACAGTCACAAGTATTAGTAGCAGAATAGAACAAACAGAAAAAGAATTTCAGAACTTAAAGACTGACTTTCTGAAATAAGATAGATAATAATAGAGAAAAAAACAATGAAAAAAAATGAACACAAGTTCCAAGAAATGTTTGATTATGTAAAGAGACCAATTCTACAACTCATTTGTGTCACTGAAAGAGATGGGAAGAATGGAACCAACTTGGAAAACATGTTTCAGAATATCATCCATGAGAACTTCCTGAACTTACCTAGAGAGGCCAACAGTCAAACTCAGGAAATGCAGAAAACCTAGTAAGATACTTCACAAGAAAATCATCCCCATGACCCAGAGTTATCAGATTTTCCAAGGTCAAAATAAAAAAAAAATTGTTAAAGGTAGCTAGAGAGATGGGTCAGGTCACCTACATAGGGAAATGCAACAGACTAAAAATGGACCTATCAGAAGAAACTCCATATGGCATGGCAGAAAAGATTGGGGGCCAATATTCAAAAATCTTTTTTTTTTTTTAGATGGAATCTCACTCTGTCACCCAGGCTGGGGAGCTGTGGTGCAGTGGCACGATCTCGGCTCACTGCAAGCTCTGCCTCCCGGGTTCATGCCATTCTCCTGCCTCAGCCTCCTGAGTAGCTGGGACTACAGGCGTGTGCCACCAAACCTGGCTAATTTTATGTATTTTTAGTAGAGAAGAGGTTTCATCATGTTAGACAGGATGTCTCGATCTCCTGACCTCGTGAACCACCTGCCTTGGCCTCCCAAAGTTCTGGGATTACAGGTATGAGCCACTGCATCCGGCCTCAACGTTCTTAAAGAAAAAAAATTTCAACCCAGAATTCCATATTTGGCCAAACTAAGCTTTATAAGTGAAGGAGAAATAAGATCCTTTTCAGAAAAGCAAATGCTGAGGGAATTTGTTACCACCAGACCTACCTTACAATATATCCTGAAGGAAGCACTAAATACGGAAAGCAAATATTTTTACCAGCCACTACAAAAACACTCTGCAGTACACAGACCAGTGATGCTATAAAGCAACCAAATAAAATATCTACAAAATAACCAGTCAACATCATGATGGCAGGATCTAATCCACATATAACAATACTAACCTTGAATGTAAATGGGCTAAATGCTTCAATTAAAAGACACAGTGGCAAGCTGGGTAAAGAACTAAGACAAATTTGTATGCCTCCTTCAAGAGACCCATCTTACATGCAATGATGCACATAGGCTCAAAATATAAGGATGAAGAAAAATCTACCAAGCAAATGGGAAATAGAAAAAAAGCAGGAGTTGCTATAGTAGTCCCAGATGAAACAGGCTTTAAACCAATGGAAACCATAAAAGACAAAGAAGGGCATTACATAATGGTAACATGTTCAATTCAACAAGAAGATCTAACTATCCTAAACATATATGCCCCCAACACAGGAGGACCTGGATAAAGCAAGTTCTTAGAGACCTTCAAAGAAACTTAGACTCCAACACAATGATAATGGGAGACTTTAACATCCCTCTGACAATTTTAGACAGATCACTGTGACAGAAACTAAAAAGATGTTCAGGACCCAAACTCCACACTGGATCAAATGGACCTGATAAACATCTACAGAAATCACCACTGCTGCCCCCCACCAAAAAAACCCAAAATATACATTCTTCTCAGTGCCACATGGCACATACTCTAAAATAAATCACATAATTGGAAACAAAATACTCCTCAGCAAATGCAAAAGAACTGAAATTATAACAAATGATTTTGGACTACAGCACAATCATATTAGAAATCAAAACTAAGAGATGAACTCAAAACCATACAATTACATGAGAATTGAATAACCTGCCCCTGAATGACTTTTGGGTGATTAATGAAATTAAGGCAGAAATTAAGAAGTTCTTTGAAGTTAATGAGAACAAAGATACAACATACCAGAATCTCTGGGACACAGGTAATGCAATGTTAAGAGGGAAATTTATAGCACTAAACACCCACATCACACACACAAAAAAAGAAAAAAAATATTAGATTAAAAACCTAACATTGTTACTAAAAGAACTAGAGAACCAAAAGCAAACAAATAGCAAGCTAGTAGAAGACAATAAATAACCAAACGAGCTGAACTTAAGGAGATTAAACCACAAAAACCATTTAAAGATCAATGAAATCAGGAGCCAGTTTGTGAAAAAATTAATAAAATAGACCACTAGCTAGATTAATAAAAAAGAAAAAAGAGAAGAGTCAAATAAACACAATCAGGCACAACAAGGGGAATACTACCATTAACCCCACAGACACACAAACAATCGTTGACAAATTTATGAATACCTCTATGCACATAAACTAGAAAATCTAGAAAAAAAATGAATAAATTTCTGGATCCATCACCCTCTCAAGATGTAACTGGGAAGAAATTGAATCCCTGAATAGACCAGTAATGATCTCTGAAATTGAGTCAGTAATGAATAGCCTACCAAGCAAAAGAAAGCCAAGGACCAAACGGATTCACAGTTGAATTCTACCAGATGTACAAAGTGCTGGTACCATTTCTGCTTTCTGCTTAAACTATTCCAAAAAATTGAGAGGAGGGACTCCTTTCTAACTTATCCTATGAGCCCAGCATCATCGTGATACCAAAACCTAGCAGAGATGCAACAATAATAAAAAAGAAAACTTCAGGCCAATATCCTTGTTGAACATTTATGCAACAAAATACTGGCGAACCAGATCCAGTAGCACATCAAAAAGCTTATCCAACATGATCAAGTGGGCTTCATCACTGGGATGCAAGATTGGTACAACGCACACAAATCAGTAAATGTGATTCATCATGTAAACAGATCTTAAGACAAGAAAACATGTAATTATCTCATTAGATATAGAGGAAGCTTTCAATAAAATTCAACACCCCTTTATGCTAAAATCTCTCAATAAACTAGGTATTGAAGGAACATGCCTCAAAATAACAAGAGCTGTCTCTGACAAACCCACAGCCAACACCATACCGAATGGGAAAAAGCTGGAAGCATTCCCCTTGCAAACTGGCACAAGACAAGGATGCCCTCTCTCACCACTTCTATTCAATATATTATTTGGAGTCTTGTCTAGGGAAATAAGGCAAGAGAAAGAAACAAAGAACATCCAAAGATAAATAGAGGAAGTCAAAGCATCCCTGTTTGCAGAGGACGTAATTCAATATCAGGAAACCCCATAGTCTCAGCCAAAAAGCACCTTAAGCTGATCAGCATCTTTTGCAAAGTTTCAATTTGCAAAAAAAGCTAACATTTCTATATACCAACAATAGTCAAGCCAAGAGCCAAATCAGGAACACAATCCCATTTGCAATTACCAAAAAAGAATAAAACACCTAGAAATACAGCTAACTAGGGAGGTGAAAGATTTCTACAAGAAGAACTACTACAAAACATGGCTCAAAGATATCAGATACGACACAAACAAATGGAAAAGCTTTCCATGCTTATGGATAGGAAAAATCAACATCCTTAAAATGGCCATACTGCCCAAAGCAATTTATAGGTTTAATCCTATTCCTACTAAACTACCATTGACATTTTTCACAGAACTAGAAACAACTATTTTTAAATTCCTATAGAACCAAAAAAGAGCCTGAATACCCAAGGCAACCCTGAAAAGAACAAAGCTAGTGGCATCATGTTACCTCACTTCAAACTATACCACAGGGCTACGGTAACAAAACAGCATGGTACTAGTACAAAAATACACACGTAGACAAATGGAACAGAACAGAGAACCCAGAAATAAGACTGCACACTTACAATCATCTCATCTTCAACAAACCTGAACAAAAACAAACAAACAAACAAACAAAACAACGGGGAATGGTTTCCCTATTCAATAAATGGTGCCAGGATAACTGGCTAGTCATATGCAGAAGATCGAAACTGGACCCCTTTCCTATATCATACAAAAAATTATCTCAAGGCGGATTAAAGATTTACGTGTAAAATCCAAAATTGCAAAATTTTTGAAAGACAACCTAGGCAATATCATTGTGAACATAGGAACAGGAAAATATTCCATGACAAAATCACCAAAAGCAATTTTAACAAAAGCAATAATTGACTAATGAGATTTAATTAAACTACAGAGCTTCTGCATAGCAAAATGAACTATTAACAGAGTGAACAGACAACCTACAGAATAAGAAAAATTTTGCAAACTATGCATCTGACACAGGTCTAACATCCAGCATTTGCTTAAGGAACTTAAACAAATGGGTACTTGGTATGTACCCAAAGGAACATAAATCCTTCTATTATAAAGACCCATGCACATATATGTTCATTGAAGCAGTATTGACAATAGCAAAATAAATGAAATCAACCTAAATGCCCATCAATAATAGACTGGATAAAGAAAATGTGGTATATACACACCTTCAAACACTATGCAGATATGAGTAAGAATGAGATCCTGTTCTTTGCAGGAACATGGATAGACATGGAGGCCATTATTTTTAGTAAACTGATGCAGAGACAGAAAAGCAAATATCACATATTCTCACTTATACATGGGAACTTATAAATGATGAGAACACGTAGACACATAGAAGGAAATTACAGACACTGGGACCTATTGGAGGGTGCAGACTGGGAGGAGAGAGAGGATCAAGAAAAATAGCTAATGAGTACTAGGTTTAATACCTGGGTGATGAAATAATCTGTACAACAAACCCCGTGGCACAAGTTTATCTATATAGAAAACCTGCCCATGTACACCTGAACTTAAAATAAATTATAAGAAAAGAAAATACTGAAGTACATTTTTATTTAAACAGGGGTTAATGAGTAATCAGTACAAATTGAAACAGGAAGATTTGTGTCTTCCCACACTAAAAAAAAAAGACGAAGAAAAAGACTGAATGTTTACCTTACATGTTTTTCCCTATTGAAAGGAGTTCCACACTTCTGTTAAATATTTGTGTTGGGAATAATTAAGGATAAATACATAAAAAACTAAGCCAAACTAAGCCAAATTAATCAAGAAAATTTGAAAATGAGAAAATAAGTAGCATCACACAACAAGGAAATGATTCATCATGATACACAGCAGCACACAAGGCTTAGTATTGAAAAATATATATTTAGCCATAGTATGTATAAATAATTACTTAAGCAATAATTGTCACATATGAGATACAAAAATTTATCTTGGATGCATAGGATTAGCAAATGTAAATGGTGAGTGATGAGGAAATAGGGCTAAAGTTGTATTTTTCGTATTGAGAAGTTAATAGATATAATGTTTCAAAGTGAAAACAAACAAACAGTATAGATACATTACTTAGAAATACCCGAAAGAATAGCTATAATAATTAGAAGTAGTCACCTTTGGAGAATGAGAACTGGGAGTAGGGTGTTTTAAGACTTATGGTGCTACTTGACTTTTTAAAATTAGGTGCATATGTTAACTTTGATAAGAAGAAAATTGAGTGAAATAACATGGGAAGAGAACAGGAAGACCAGAGCAGTAGTTGCATCGAAGGTACAGAAAGGTACAGAGATGAATTCTGCTTTCTAATATTTTCAATGTTGTGTTGATAATGATGTCACCTTGCACATGTAAACCACTTTGCAGATAACAAGGAACCCGTAAAAGGATCAAGAGAAGTACATGTTCTCCAAGTGCCTCTCGTCTTTATATCACTTCATCTTTTCCGATGTTCTTCACCTTGTGCAACGTCCTTCAACACTTCTCAATGGCAAATGCCTACTCATTTCTCATGATGACTCTAAAAAATCACCCTTTCTGTAAAGCCTTTGCACATACTCCTCCCTCTCACAACCACATTACTTCCTCATTTAAGCCTCCCATCACATTTGCCTGTGGTTTCATCACGGCACCCCTATGCTCTGGCACTATGAGTTACTTACCTATTTGTCTCCCTGATGGACTGTGAGCCACTGTTGAGTGGGGATATGTTTTATTCATGTTTGTGACCTTCTGCCTTTCACGGAATCAAGGAACATACTAAGTCGTAATTCATATCTGCTTAATTAATGAGTTAGAGCACTGCTGCACACCAGAGAAGAGGGTAGGGCAGGTATCATTAGCTTCCTTTGGCAGGTTCTCGGAGGGCTGAGCATCCTGCCCAAAGTCACACACTTAGCAACTCTGTAGTACTTTTGGGCTTTGACGGAGTTTATTTCTCACGCACATATCATTAAGGGGGGTGAATTATTACCAAGGTAATCACGATCTCCCCACCAAGTCCCTTAGTATACCCATTAGGCACAGAATCTAGGTTAAGCTAAGCACTGGGACTGGCCCCATATGTCCCTTGGCCTTTTCCTGGTGGCTAGGTAGCTTTGTGTCCCACAGCAGAGTCATCCCTGAGGAGCCTTAGGGCACTTCAAAGTTAGTGACTCTCACTTTCCTACTACCAGGTCCCACTGGGCTCCCAGCCTCCAACAAGATCTGCCTACTTTCAGAGGCCCCAGGCTCGAGACTGACAAGTGAATGGTAATGTGATTCTCCGGCACTGAATTTTTTTGAGAGGGTAAAACCTCAAGGGCACAGAGTAAATAAATGTTAAGGAAGAAAATCACAGATGTTAATATGAAACATGTTATACATTATTACATGGCAATAATAACCCTTTACTTACAGAATATCTGGTTTTATGTGTTCTTTCTTTAAGTTCTTGAAGCTTATTTATACAATGCAGAGCCACAAATGTTTTGAAAACTGAAATTTTCTAAGAGCAGGTGTAATTGCAACAGCTCGAGTGCCAACCCTCAATAAATGTTAATGGAATGATTGGAGTCTTACTAATAGTAGTAATAAAAAGATTTTCCAAAATAGCCATTGAAATTTTAAACTAAGTAAAATTCCCATGCCAAATATTTCATACCGATTAGTCCTCAATGGCTTTGTTTTGATTTTTATCAGTAATACTATGTCTCCTTAACAACAAAAACTCAAGCAATATATTCTCGATATTGTCCAAAGAGAACTTGCTTTTAAGCATTCCTTCATTATCTCTGAGTCCAACTAAAGTGCAAAATTATTGAGGCTCCCTTGTCATTTTACCCCTTTCCATTAACAGTGAAGTGCTCAGTAGCCTTTTTTTTTTTTTTTTGACATTAAAAGCCCAGGGAGTTCCCAGACAGTGTAAATAAAGGGAAACATACTGATATAGTAAACAATATGCAAAATGTGCCATGTTAGGTTACTTGCAAAATAAATTTATTCTAACGGGTTTGTTCCTAGAGTATTCTGCAAGTGTGTGTGTGTCTACACAGTATGTGTGTGCATCATAATGACAATTTCTCTGTAAAGTATGGAACATATATATTGCACAGTGATTACTCGTATCTCTTCATGAACTATAAATAAATGTGGAGCTAAGAAACAGGTCAAGGTTACACAAACTAATGTGGCAGTCCAACATATACAGAAGTGTTCGCATATTATGGAGGTAAAGTGCAAATGCATTCATATTGTTAAAAAGCTAAACTTTACAGACTTACACATTGTAAAATATCAAAGTCCATCTTGTAAATAGCCTCTCCCATTCTTCCCAAAGATCAATACCTTTCTTTCATGTTAGGGAATTATGTAAGTTTGTCATTCATTCTTCCAGTCCCCTTTGTTATACATTAACAAATTTATCTATATAATAGATAATATGCAAATCAGTATGCCTAATTAACACTTTCATTCCACCATGTTATCCTTTATTTCTTAAATATATACATTTCATGCCACAAGCAATTAATACATTTACATTTATTCATTTTATTCTATGGAACATAACCATAGGCATTTCTCATGTTATTTCATATTCTTCAAAAATATTAAGATATTTGCCATATATTATACCTATATTTGGACATTCGTATTGTTTCAAAAATTTTGCAGGTGGGTGCTGTGGCTCATGTCTGTAATCCCAGCAGTTTGGGAGGTTGAGGCCGGTGGATCACCTGAGGTCAGAGTTTGAGACCAGCCTGGCCAACATGGTGAAACCCTATCTCTATTAAAAATTCAAAAAATTAGCCAGGCGTGGTGTCAGGCTCCTGTCATCCCAGCTACTTGGCAGGTTGAGGAAGGAGAAATCGCTTGAACCCAGCAGGCAGAGGCTGCAGTGAGCCAAGATCGCACCATTGCACTATAGCCTAGGCAACGAGAAAAACTCCATCTCCAAAAAAACAATTGCTATTATAAAAAATAAGACGATACTTGCATTAATATGTATCTAAATTTGAGATTAGCACTTTGGCATTGATTTGAAAAATCTTGGGACTTTTTATACAGATTGACAAATTGTTTTTCAGACAGGATGCATCAGTTTGCATTTCCATTGCTAATTGTATGAGTTGCCATCTCTCATATTTTTATCATTGAGTATCATTATTGTTAATATTTGATCAATTGATTATTGAATACTATTTTTTAAAGAATAAAATACCAATTTTTATTTCCTTTATTAGTGCTAAGGCTGAACATTTTGACTTAATTAACTAACCATTTAATTTTGTTACTTTTCTGAAATCTAATTTACTCACTTTTAAATTTATGTTATTATATTTCTTATAAACCTACCTGTATTGCTATTTCTATATAAACTATATTAATTTTGTGAATAATTGTTCCTAGTATTCCAACATTATTTGGCTTATAGCTTTGATTATGATGATTATGACATGCAAACATTTTTAATTCTTCTCCGTTAAAATCTTGATTATTTCCCATTGTTTGCTTTTAATCTTAAAAAGAGATTGTTACCTCATGGAATCTTTATTTATTTGCTATATTTTATTATAACATATTACCTGTACTCTACCTGTAATTTATTTTGGTGTACTTTAAGTTTCATTTGTTTTGCTAATTTTCAATTTCTTTTTTATATATAGCCAGGTTTCACATTTTTAATACAATAATTCATATTTTCTTGTAAAGTTTTTTATTTTACATTAAGTTATTACATAATTAAATAAAAGAAAGAGCCCAGAGGAACCCTTCAGAAACCTCTCTATTCACCCATTCTAAAACTTATACTGGTTCTTTACTACTTTTTCCTTTTATTTTTAACATGGTTATTCCAGTAAAGTAATATACAAAAAATTGTACATATCTGAAATGTATAATTTGATATGTTTTGGCATATTTAAACATCCAAAAAATCACCCCCCAAAGTTTCATTATGCACTATGTAATCCCTCTCACTAATCCCTTTGGCCACACCTCCACACTTGTCCAGGGAGCCACTGCTCTGCCTTCTGTCACTGTAGATTGCTTCGTATTTTCTTGGAATTATATAATTTGAACTATAGGGTGTGATATTTTTCTTCGCGTGGCTTCCATTATTTAAAATTATTTTGAGATTCATCCATGTTGTAGTGTGGATCAGTAAATCACACCTTTGTATTACTGAATAATTTCCAATCATTTTAATTCTGAGGAATACTGTTTGCCCATTCACTTGTTTATTAACATTTGGGTTGTTTCCAGTTAAGGGCTATCATAAGCTTGCTATGAGCATTTACAGACAAATGCTTAGTCTTCTTAATTTTTGTCATTCTAATACGTTTGTAGTGGTATTTCATTACATATTTCATTTGCATTTCCTAAGGACTGATCATACTTGCATATTTTCATGTGTAGATGTGCTGACCATGTATCTTTTTGGTGAAGAATAGTATGCTAAAATCTATTCTCCATTTTTAGTCGTCTATTTAGTGGATTTTTTATTGAGTTTTGATAATTCGTCATCTATTCTGACACAAATACTTTAACAGACATGGTTAACAAATATTTTCTCTTAGTCTGTGACTTGCCTTTTTATTCTTTTAACATTGTGTTTTAAATAGCAGTTTTTTATTTGGATGATGTCCAATTTTTCAATTTGTTTATGAATAATGCTTTCAATGTTTAAGTTAAACAGTGTTTGCCTAAAGTAAAATTACAATGACTTTTTTCTAAAAGATTTGTATCTGAAGGTTTTCATGTAAGTATATGATACACTCTATTTAATTTTTGTGTATGGCCTATAAATACATACTAAAGTTCATTTTTACATATGAGTATACAACTATTCCAGGATTATTTGTTGAAAAACTATACTTTGTCCACTGAATTACTTTTGCACCTTTGTAAAAAATCTGTAGTTCATGTATATTTAATTCTCTTTATAGATTCTCTGATCTGTTCTACTAAACAATACCATGTTGATGATATCACATTGTCTCCATTGCTATAACTTTACAATAACATTTGAAATAAAGACTTACAACTTTGCCATTTTTTTCCCAGTTATTTTAATTATTTTGGGACTTTTGCATTTCCATATATGTTTTAGCATTATCTTACCAATTTGTACAAAACGTCTGTTGGGGTTTTGATTATGACTGTGTTGAAACTATAGATCAATTATGGGAGATCTCACAGTTTAAGAATATTGAATCTTTCTGGCCAGGTGTGATGGCTCATGTCTGTAATCTCAGCACTTTGGGAGGCTGAGGGAGGCGGGTTACAAGGTCACAAGATCGAGACCATCCTGGCTGACACAGTGAAACCCTGTCTCTACTAAAAATACAAAAAAAAAATTAGCTGGGCATGGTGGCGGGCACCTGTAGTCCCAGCTACTTGGGAGGCTGAGGCAGGAGAATGGCGTGAGTCCGGGAGGCGGAGCTTGCAGTGAGCTGAGATCCGGCCACTGCACTCCAGCCTGGGCGACAGAGCGAGACTCCGTCTCAAAAAAAAA
>NW_012115844.1:2863547-2866732 GCF_000951035.1 Colobus angolensis palliatus | reverse complement strand
ATATAGAATCTACCAATGAGCAGGGTATAATTTTTTCTAATTTTTTCTAATTTTTCTAATTTAAGGTGTTTTCTACAAGTCAAGTTTGTGGATCATGCTCTTCATACCTTTGATATAATTATTAATTTTATATTTATTTCACCAATTATTGAGAGAGAGGTGTGAAATCTCCCACTTTGAGTATAGAGTCAATTATTTCTCCTTTAGTTTTATTAGTTAGTATTATATATATTAGAGCTTTGTTATTAGGGGTATAAATATTTAGGAATATATTCTCTTCTTGAATTGACCTCATTATTATGAAATGTCCTTGTTTAACCTGGCATTATTCTTTGCTTTGAAATTCTCTTTCCCATATTAACTTAGCTTCTTTAGCATTTCTTGTTCAGTGTTAGCCAGACATATTATTTTTCATCCCTTTATTTTTATTTATTTTTACTTATCTTTTCCTTTATTTTTAAAGTGTGTTTATTTGTAGGCATCATTTTGTTGGGCTGTCCTTTTTTATCCAACCTGAAAACCTGCTTATTAATTGTGTTATAAAGACTATGTACTTTTAATGTGATAATTAATCATGTTAGCTTTAAATATAGTAACTTGTAGTCTTTGGATAGTATACTATAGTATTTAAGTTTATCCTATTTTCTGTCTGTTCACTTTGTCCTTCCTTCTTTTTAATTATTCCAAAATCTTTTATTCTTACATTGTAGCTATGTTGGCTTGCATAGACTATAACATTTTGTTTTGTCATTTTACTGATTTATTAAGTTTTACATCTTTACCTTATTGTTGTCTACATTCAACAGATATTCTACTTTTCATAAAATAATCATAGCATTAATACTATGCTATTCTATTTGGTACTTATTATTCTCAATATTAGTGTCATTGCTGTCATATAGTATATTTTTACATGTGGTAGAAACTCAAAACTACAGATTAGTATTTGTAAACACTCATTTACCATTGAAGTGACTTAAATAAAAATAAAACTATCCAATACATTTAACTGAGTAGGTATGTTGTCTTTGCTCTCTATTCCTTTATGTGCATCCATGCTCCCATCTAGTATCATTTTTTTCTCCCTCATAAAGAGCTTCCTTTAATGTTTCACATAGTGTGGGTCTCCTGGTAGTGAACTTTCTTCAGCCACTGTTTGTCTACGATGCCTTTTAACCTGTATTTTGTAAAGGTATCTTCTCTGGGTAGAGAATTCTAGGTCGAACTTTTACCAGGATTCAAAAGACATAGGTCCAGGGTTGTGCTGCAGTGTCTTAGCAGCCTGGAGTGGTTGGGGTGAGAAGAACCATGAGAAGCCAAGTAGATCAACTCGAGGAAAAACCCCAGAACTGAAGTTACAGAAAATGAATTACAGCAGCACAATGGCATCTACATTAATTTTTGCTTTTGTCTCTAGCTTGTATTAGCAGAGCCTAATATTCAATTATATAGACAGAGTTTACTTTACTATTCTAATTGTGCTGAGATCCCAAAGGTAAAAGACCCCATCCTTCCAGACAGCAGCAGGGCTGCATAAAGACTGACAGGCTCCCGGCCCCCACATCCCTTGTCCTTCTTAGAGGCTAAAAGCCTATTTTGTTCCTGGTGGTGGAATAGCCCCGTTTAGCCTCTTGTCAGTGAGAGCCATCAGTCCCACATACGCCTCCATGAGGAGGAGACCTCCAAGACCACCACACCATTTGCTTGTGTTGGTTGCTGAATACAGGGAGGTACCCAGTGTCTCGAATGCCTGCGGTGGCAAATATATTTACACTTGGTGTCAAATTTTGTATTTTAAAATTTAATCAATTTTTTTTTTTTTTTTTTTGAGAGGAGTCTCGCACTGTCGCCCAGGCTGGAGTGCAGTGGCGCGATCTTGGCTCACTGCAGCCTCCACCTCCCGGGTTCAAGCAATTCTGCCTCAGCCTCCCAAGTAGCTGGGATTACAGGTGCCCGCCACCACGCCCGGCTAAATTTTTGTATTTTTGGTAGAGACGGGGTCTCACTATGTTGGCCAGGCTGATCTCGAACTCCTGACCTCGTGATTCACCTGCCTCGGCCTCCCAAAGTGCTGGGATTACAAGCGTGAGCCGCCACGCCCAGCCTAATCAATTTTTTTAAAGCTCATTCAAAAGCAGCCAGGAGATGAGTTCACTAAGATCAGACTGCGCCTTCAGCTCCCGAGTGAATCGCTGTTCTTTTGTAAAGGTGTGTTTGACCTAAAGTCACATTTCTTCTAAAATTCATCCAGTTAATACTTGAAGTATCTTTCCAAACCCAAGAAGGTTTACAGAAAATCATTTTAGGAAAATTTATCAATTTGGGAAAGTCACCTTGACAGTTTTTTTCACACAATGTTGACAACTATATGTATTCTAAGTTTGTACTGTATTCATCTTTCAAAGGCAACTGGGGAGTTTGCTTTTTGGAGAATGCACTTTTATAAAGGAACCATGTCAGATCCTCATGAAGCAGCTGATGCCTGCCTTGCTTCCTACAGGTCCCACAATGATGTGGGGCTCTGTCAAGGCCTGGTGTTATACATGCGGGAACTTCCGTACACCCTGGAGGATTTCCGCACAGGGATCAACGCACTTCCCTGCAACCGTGAAAACCGCCTGCTTATTGCCTGGAAGCTTTGTCAATACGCTTGACGTGCTGGCTCGCCAGTTCTTTCTTTCCCCTTAGGACTGTTGTAGCTTTAAGCAAAATGGCGTGGTGTGGTCCCAGGGCGTCCTGCCGCCTGCGGGATGCTCAGAGCTGCCTCAGAAACCCACCAAGGACTTCAGCCTTTGTGTTTATAAAGACATTTAGAACCAGATAGATGTTTCTTTTTTGAAGTTGTTATTAAACTAGGTGCAACAACCAACATAATAATAATAATAATAATAATAATAATAATAATAATAGATATAGGACCACTGTCTTCTAGTTTGCATTGTTTTGAATAAGGAATATAATACCACGTTTATCCTTTTTCCTGTCTGTGACTTGTCTGTTTTCAATGATTGGTTTAACAGTTTTATTTATCATTGATTTTGGGCAATTCGATTATGGCGTACGTATAATAGTGCTCTTAATGTTTTGTGTGTATGTTTGGGTGTGTGCACGTGGTTGGGTTCATTAAGTTTCTTGGGTCTTTAATATTTTTATCGACTTTAGAATGGCTCCCCAATTTTAAATAT
>NW_012115844.1:2849928-2861268 GCF_000951035.1 Colobus angolensis palliatus | reverse complement strand
ACCTTGAACTTCAAGTCACTAATCTGGCCCAAACGACAAAAATCGATAGAAGCTCTTTCATATTAAACATGCTATGCTCGGTGACAGAATTTATTGAGAAACGTGAAGGACATATGACCACCCAGCTGGAGGAAAAACAATCACAGTAAAATGAAAAATAATTTAAGGTACAATAAATGTGATTCTTTATGAATACTGACTAAATTTCCCTTCCCACCTGTCTTGTATTGTTTTAGGATTTACTGTAATCTTTTTATATTTAGAGAGAAAAATAATACATGACTGGATTCCAGAATTACAATTGTCTGTTGAAAGTTTAACATCATTGTCTTGAATTCCCTTAGAAATTCAACACCTAATTATTTATGGCAAAGAAATGCCATAAATAAAAATCTGGGTGTATTCCATAACAGTTCATAACAAGAAATTTAAGAAAGAGAGCATAAAACTTCAAATTATTCTGTTGATACTTCCAAGAGTGGTATGTGTCTTTCTCCTATAAATTGAAGTAGATACACTATTAGCTCAGCAATTTAGAATTTGATATAAAAACCAAGATTTGTATCTCTTTCACCATATAAAATTATGTTGTAATAATTTTGAGTGTGAAAATCAGTGCCTATATCTATGTTTCTTTAACTGTAAAAGTCAATGAATCCCTTTATTTACTTAGCAGGTTCATCATTTCTCAAGTCATGATATCCATGCATTATTCGTCTGATGGCCAGCTGAGGAGTTAGGGATAAATCCTCAGGGAGGTGTACGCTGCTTTCTAAGGCAAATACTTCTGCATTGTCTTTAAGTAAGTGGAGAGTGTTAGCCATAAACAGGAAGAAGTGGACCACTTCTGAAAGCCCAGAGGGTTCAGGAGAATATTGGATTTTAAGGTTCTTAAATACATTGTCTCAGAGATCCCCACTCTGGATATCCCTCTGTTCCTGATCTTTAGCTGTCAGACTTTCTGAGGTTGAGAATGTAATCTTGGCAAGAGTTCTTTTATCCTTATAGTTAATTCCTTGGCCTGATGCTCAGCTGTATCTTCCTTTTGGCTGCATGAAATGGCTATATATTAATATGCCGCCAAAGAGGCTCTCTACTTTTACATTTTGTTTCAACTTGGCAATTATTAATAATCTTCAGGCTTTTATCTTCTTTATTTTTCTTTATTAATATGCTCAACAAGATGTATTAGATTTAACCACCTCTGTAAGATAATTTCTCCAGAATCACTAAAGCAGATTAGCCTCAGATGACCAAGCAAACGAGTGTGGTTTTTTTTTTCCATTTCTTACAAGAAGGAGACTCAGAACTATGTCACATGTTCATGTGATGGAAAAGAATAGACAGATATGCCCTTAGCCCCCAAAGTTAATTCCTCCACATATACTATAATATAGTCTGAAAGCTCCTGGAGAGACTAACATTCTGAAAAATAAGATATTGCTCCACTGTATCAATGACATCATATTAAGTGAGCTGGATGAGTGACAAATGACAAGTGTGTTGGAGGCCTTGCTGAGATTTATGTACTCCATATGGTAGGCAATAAACTCAAAGATTTGGGGTCCTGCCATATCAGTAAATACTTTAGGGATATACTGGGCTGGGAACACTGGAACATCCACTATGAAATAAAGAACAAATTGTTGCATCTTATCCCTCCCAGCATCAGGAAAGAAGCACAGTGCCTGTAAGATTCTTTGGGTTCTTGAGGCATCATTCTGACACTTGGCAATGCTGCTACACCCATTTTCCCCGTGACGTGGAGGTCTGCCAGTTCTGAGTGGGCCCCAGAGCAGGAAAAGGCTCTAGCAGCAGGTCCAGACTGCAGCACCAGCAGCTCTGTCACTTGAACCATAGGACCCAGCAGACACGGTAGGACTGAACGTATCTGTAGTCAGAAAAGATGTTGTGTAACATTTACAACAAACCACAATAAAATAATTAAAATGGATACCTCTAGGGTTCCAAGGCAAGACCATGCCATTTGCATCAGAGTTATCCACCATTCGAGAAACAGCCACTGGTGTCCTGTTAGACCTTAAGAGACATAACGCCTGACCACAGAAGAACATGTGATAGGAGGACTTTGGCCAGTGGGATCCGTCAGATCCTAGCATACACTACTCTTTCAATCCTGAGTATTGTAATTAAAAATATAGTTGCTACTATTTTAGGCAAATCATAGTAGCTATTTTTATTTTTTTTTTACTTTTTAATAATTTGGAAAATTTATTTAAAATTTGAAAATTTAAACATTCTGAGTATATATATTTATGTATGTATATGTAAATATATATATATGTATATATTTCACATTTTGGAAAGCTTATGTTTAATTCCTTTACTAGATAAATCTATTGTTTTACTGCTTTTTATACATTAAGAATATTTGCTTTTAAGAATATTAACAAATATTAATAAAATTAACATTTAATCCATTTCCCACCTACGGTGTGCCATTTGACTTGTAGTTTAATTTATAACATTTTGGGGCACAGGAAATTGTCTTTATTCAATGTTTAGAAAGTAAATTTATTATCCTTTTATTCTGTGTCTTCCTTTGATGTCAGTACATTAATTTAAGATACCAAGTTACTCAGTAAAAAATTTTATGTTAAGAAAAATTCTACTCATAATACATTTGGAAAATTTTTAGTGATGGAGAACAAAACCCAAAACTTCCTATTCTTCAAATACTAAAATCATCAATAAACATGTTTCAGCATATTTCTCTCCCACATTTTAATATATCTATTTTTCTGCATATTTTTAATAACACCAAGTTTACAATTTTCTCTCTTTCACTTTTTCCCTTAACATTTACCCATTTCATTAGTGCCAGCTGTCTACTACCCAACCAGGGACACTCACCCTAACTATTGTTGTAAAATTGTCTTGCTTCTAATTTTTCCAATTATAAATAATGCCACAATAAATGTCTTTGTATATAATCTTCCCTTATCCCAGGGAGTGGATTATTTCCATTGGACACATTCAGACAAAATGAGATTCTGAGTCAAAGGACGTGAGGTACTGAAGAATATTAATATATATTGCCAAATTTCTCTGGCAGTATCTCTTCCCCAATTATATGAGCCTTCAAACTGCTTCTAACAGCAGAATCCACCGCTCTTGGTGGTTGTTTCGCCCTTTGAGCCATAGACATGCACATGTGTATGCATATACACACAATCCACTCTTACCCTCTTACCCATGTTTTAAGTGGAAATTATAATAACATGTGCCTCTTTTGGCTATAGTTTAAGGTAAGGAAAAAGTAAATTGTGGCTTATGAGTTATTGATTGAAAGCAAGACATCATTTGTCAAAGCAGTCACTGGACTGAAATACCAGCAACTATACAAACACATATGCCCCAATCACAGGTTTTTTGCTCGGGTTCTGTTATGGAAAAAAAAAAGCATATTGATTACATTCTGGAATTAAAGCTCAACTTGATGGCTGCAAACATACCATTACCTATAATGCATTTATTTTTGAGACTTGTTTAACTGTAGCAGCTAAGAAAATCAATGTGTGGGGCCCAGCTAGACTGACCTTCATCAAACAAAATAACCTTTTATTTCTTTTTTTTCCCCCCTCCACTCTTCACGTAATTTTACTTCTGCTCCTGCATGGTCTCATGACCTCACGGTACTTAGAAAATTATACAAAAACTGTATTAGGTAGCTTGGAGTAAAGATGACTTGATTGAAACAGAGAGAGAAAGGGACATTTGCACAGGTTGTAATTAATGGCCCAGGGTAGAGGACCTGTATAATCTATTAGCTAATGCATTTTGATTTCTTTTTTCATTTTTCTCTCTTCCCCCTTTGTGGGAGGTTGGTATCTTCCTTTGAGGGAAATAATTATGACATCTCAGAAGCGTATTTAAAATAAACAAATAAAAGACTCTCGAGTGACAAAAAGCATATAGACCTTATCAGAGGTGTTCAGATTTCTTAAAGAAAAGGCACATTACGTATCGGTAATGCAAACAGTTCTTTCATGTGAGATCTGTGTCTTTCATATTTTTGCAAAACATTTTGGCAAAGGCTTATTGGCTGAGGCTCCCCAGTCAAGGCCATTAGGAGTGGAGGTGGGTGAAACAAAAAAAAGGGGACCCTGGAGTACCATTGCCATGTTGGAGTTAAGCACATCACTGTCATGGGGATAGGGAACATGATGGTTGAAAAGAATGTACATTGACCTCATTAATTATTTTTTTAAAATTATTTATTCATTCATTTACATACACTGAGCACTGACTCCCACTCAGGGACTGGTTGCCTATATGGTCAGAATCTGGCTGCACAAGTGGCCACTTGAATAAATGATAACAATTAATTTACTGAGCCACCTTAGGAGTTGAAGCATGCCCAAAGCAATGCAGGTGATCCTACAGAAAAGTCCCCATACATAAAAGAGCTGTAAAGGGCTTCCAGCAGAACAGTCCAGATTCACTGGGCTGGGTTTGAAAAGCTATGTAGACATTGTTTTTTTCTGAGAAGATGGAAAAGGAAATCCACATGGAGGGAGCAGCACTTTGCCCGGAATCATTCAGGGAAGTCTGAAGATGATGTGGCTGTAGTAAAGGTCACATAGAGGGACTGGGAAGAGATGAAGCTGGAAAGGTATTTTGGGGCCATATGGGACAGTCTTTTAAGTCAGCTGGAGTTTCGATTTATGTTTCCTTTTCCCATAGGGGAATGATATGCTCTGCATTTGACCCTTTCAATCAATTTGCAAATAGTAGCCGAGTTGAGTCAGACCACTTAACACTTTTGCAAAATCTGTAATGACTTCTATTTTACTCAAAATAAAAGCCAACTGACAAGGAATTATAAGACAGTGCATGCTTGCCCCTCCTCCCTCTCATCTCTTATTGGGCTACTCTTTCATCCACTGTTATCCAACCACAATGACCTCATAACTGTTCCTCAAACACTCCAGAGTCTTCAGCTCTTGAACTTCAGGATTCTCACCAGTGGCCAACAGTTTCTCAGACCTTTGGCTTTGAACTAAGTTACGTCATCAGCTTTCCCAGTTTTGAGGCCTTCAAACATGGATTCAGCCATTCTATTGGCTTCCCTGATTCTCCAGTTTGCTGACAACCTATCATGGGACTTTCCTGCCATCATAAGTTGAGTGAGTCACCTCCCGTAATAAATCTCATCTCTCGCTTCTCTCTCTCTCAATGTACATGTTTCCCTCTGGATAACCCTGGCTAGAACTAACATCCAGACTAACTCTAGGTACTTGAGTACTGTTTGGAATGCCTGAGCAGGACCAGAGTGAGTCTTTGGGGAACTGGGGAGTACATAAAGTGATTCCTGCTCTCATTGATTGGAGAGAAAATTTTCTCACACTTGGAGAGAAAAGTTCCAAAGAAACAGGTAGAAAATAGAGAAAAAGGGCTTTCAGATTGACCTGAAATCTCGACACTTTGTTGAAGGATGAAATCATATTCTGAATGCCAGTACCTGGTCTGGAATTGTTTCACAGGATGGGAAATGAATAGGAACTAGGAACTGCACAGTAAATTGTAATAAATAGTATGATTGGTCCATATGTCTAAGTGGCTTATGGACTTAGCAAAAAGGATAGAAAGCTAATGAAGCTCTCTCTGATTTAGGATTTAGAATTTAAGTCATGATTAACACAATAACATTTGCTTTCATCAGTTGGCTAATACAAAACAGTCTCTACCCAGAGATGATAATGGTCATGAGCAAGTCAACAATTGCTACCCAAAAGTGAGCAGCACTTTATGTGCCAGGTACTTTTTATGAAAGTTTTACATAGTTTAATCCAAGACATGGCAACAGTTTTCTGTAAAGAGCCAGATGGTAAAGATTTTGAAATTCAGGACATATGATCTCTATCACAACTACCCAACTCTGCTATTACAGCAGAAACACAGCCACAGATGACACACAAACAAATTGGCATACTATGTTTTAATAAAACTTTATTTACAAAAATAAGAAAAGGCAGTGTCTAGATTTGGCCATGGGCCATAATTTGATGACCTCTAGTTTAGTTTAGCTGATAGCCTTTCCAGCTCTATGGTCTTATTTTTAACCCTAATATATTGATTAGGGGACTGGGGCTAACTTAGAGCTAAGCTGAAATTTAGAGGGGGCAGTGTTCTAATACATGTCAATATAATTCCAATGCCTACATTCTTTATTCTACGTTGAATTTTCAACTCAGCTGTGATAAATGAATCTGTATTTCTACCCTCTATATCCCTTTTCACCAAAGGAACCACTGGTGGAAAATATGTTGGTTTTATTAGTTCTTATTCAGCTCCAAACTTCGGTGGGGACCCTCAGAGGGAGTGTGTGTTTTATGTTTTTCAAGTACATTTACCTGCTCCAGTGTGCCCAAGGATTTTTGCTAAGTCTACCTGTTTGCCCTTTCTTTGTTGTTCTGCCTGCACTGAAAGTCTGACATACGAATCTTATTTTAGTGTCAACCTCAATTTGTCAATGCTAGAAGCTTTCCTGTGAACTCCTGAAAAACAAGGGAGTCGATTTAGAACGAAGGGATTACTCATTGAATACTAATTAACTCTACAGGTAATTCCTTCTTCCTGAGAAGAGAAAAAAAGCAACAAGCTGGAAAACTGAACTTTAACCAAGTGGGGCAGAGGAAATAGTAGAGAAGGCAACATGCTCTATGAGGAATAACAACGCTAAGCCAAGGAGCTGCGATTCATGGATTCACTGGCTCTTTTCTCTAAGCTCTGTGGCCTTGAATATGTCACTTTGGTGTCCCTATTATGGAATATAAACAACCTAATTGAAAAGTATAACCTTTGGAACTTCCCAGAATTTGTTATTTTTGTCCTCTGCACATGGATGGAGACAGCAAAAGAAACATGAACCTTGGTAGGCACACGTATCTGAGCGCAGCCTCCCCAATCTATAATTAGCACCTAAAGCCTGTCTTTATTACCCTTCTGGTCATCTTGTCCCCTTCCTCATCAAGACCAAGAATGTCACTCCTATGCAGAAGTATTTCTTAGTTTCGCATTCTAGTATGAGAGGCAAGAACCTCCCCAACAAACTGGCATCATTAATGACTGACCCTTCTTAGGAGCTCTGTTCCTAACCTCAAGTAAAATGGCGTCTTCTCTCTTGAAAGCCTGGTAGCATACAATATAGTATTCATGAAATTTATGACAGGAATCAGATAGAAGCAGTGACTATTCCCTCAAAGAGTATCAGGGAGGGAAACTCCTAAAGAGGGAAACTCCTGGCAACCTAAACTTAGAAAACAGTCTTCTGAAAAACTATGTAAAACTCGCATATCAGGTACCACCTTAAATGGAAGAGCAATTTTCTAACATTAACTCCAAATAATTACATTAACATGCAAGCCTCATCTCACCCAATTTGAACATCCTGTTTTCCTTAAAATCAGGCACTGAGGGCACATTCTGAGGTTGGCACTAATACAAAAGAAGCAAATTCATAGTTCCATTGAGATTAATGTGTTTATTTGTACAACTAAAGGTGTGTGGCCAAATGTCACAACCTTCAACTTGGAAAGCCAGTTTTCTAAGGTAAAATGCAAATTTTATTTTTAATGGCATTGGCCGAAAGAAAAAAGCATTTTGCCTCCCTTCCTCTCAAGAATTCCTTTGTACATTTGGGGGATGAATTGTTCCACCATCTTTTTCAATTTTAATGATTTATTTTTCCTGGAACTGCTTAGAATCTTGTTTTTCTACTGGTATTCAACACTGCTTGGGCTTGGTGCTTCCCCGAGTATATAAAACCAGCTTCACATGAGACTTAGTGGCTCAGATAATGTGATTGAATCCACAGGAGCTTTTTTTGTAGAGCTGGTTTATGTGAAATGCTTTATAAAGAAGGCCATTATATAACTGCCTCTAATGAAAGATTTTTGCTTCACCAAATGGAGAATCTCTTTTTCACAGCTCTCAGAGACATTTCAAAATGGTTCCACTTCTTATTCCTGTCACAAATATGATCAGGCACTTCAGATATTGAGGGAGGAAGAAATAAGCATGAGGTCATCCTAACTGAAATTTTAAGTTATATACATTGGAAGATTTACTGGGTAGCAGTATGCGTTTTATGATTACAGACTTAATTTGAGTTTTTCAAAAATATACGTTAATTTTAAAATATTTTTATATGTTTCATCTTGCTTTTAGTTCACATAATAATTGTACATATTGGCCGGGCACGGTGGCTCAAGCCTGTAATCCCAGCACTTTGGGAGGCCGAGACCCGCGGATCACGAGGTCAGGAGATCGAGACCATCCTGGCTAGCATGGTGAAACCCCGTCTCTACTAAAAAAATACAAAACACTAGCCGGGCAAGGTGGTGGGTGCCTGTGGTCCCGGGAGGCACCTACTTGGGAGGCTGAGGCAGGAGAATGGCGTGAACCCGGGAGGCGGAGCTTGCAGTGAGCTGAGATCCCGCCACTGCACTCCAGCCTGGGCGACAGAGCGAGACTCCGTCTCAATAATAATAATAATAATAATAATAATTGTACATATTCATGGGGTAGAGAGTAATGTTTTCATGCATATGTACATTGTAGAATGATCAAAGTGATTAGCATATCTGTGATCTCAAACACAACGTGTTTTGTAAGAACATTTAAAATTCTCTCTTCTAGCTGTTTTGGAGTGTTAATGTATTATTGTTGACTATAGAATACTTATATTTGCTCAGTACTTACTATGTGTTCAGTGCTTTATATTTTATATTTATTATATCTCACAATCCCTAGAAGATATATATTGATATCTCTACCTCACATGAAGAAATTCAGAGAAACTAATTGAGTTGTGTAGAACCATCGAATATTATGGAACCTAAGAGCAAAATGTTATAATTGGAACCCCTATATTCAAACTCCATCTCTACCACTTGATAAGATTTAAATCTGAGTCTTAGAGGCTGTACTCTGGGACTGATCTTCTCACTTTTAAAAATGTTGATAATTAGTAGGTTATCGTAAAAAAAGAATGTAGTACATAGAATTTAAAAAATACTTTTAACACATGATAGGGAAGATTTGCTAGCTAAAATATAGGAGAGATTAAAATCTAAGATGAATAAAAAATATTTAAAAGCATCAATACATAATAGGTAAAATATATTATTGAATAAGTAAATGGAGTAACATAAATAGGCAATAAATATTTTATTGAATTGTCAATAAAAGTTTTCAAAAGTAAAAAATAATATTATGTTATTCTAGTGTGTGAATAAAGGAGAGTAAATGATATTTAACAATAGAGGAACACGTACTTTTATAAGCAAGTATAGCAGTCAGCACATTTTTGTCATAGGGTAGGTTTCTAATATTTTCTTATGTATTGTACTATAAAACATGGAATATTTATTTATTCCAAAGAGATAGACAGAAATATCAGGATATAGAAATGAAATGTGAAACATCATTTATATTTTTTGAAATCTCTAAAGGTAATTAAATAGGGGATTAATTTATGGTAAATCCAAACAACGAAATTATCTTAGTCTATATAAAAATGTGACTGGTAAATGTATTTATTAACTTAGAAAAATATCTTATGTATTAAGTAAAAAAGAACAGTATTAAACAATGCATCCTCTTTGTTATTTTAAAATGGTGCACTATTACTATTTGCAGTAAAAGATATCTGAGCACCGTGTGCCAGATATTGTACTAGTACTACACAATGTGTGTGCACATATATGTGTATAATTGTATATATAGATGTATTAATTAACTCTGAGTGATTTTTTTTTTTTTTTTTTTTTTTTTTTTGAGACAGAGTCTCGTTCTGTTGCCCAGGCTGGAGTGCAGTGGCCAGATCTCGGCTCACTGCAAGCTCCACCTCCCGGGTTTACGCCATTCTCCTGCCTCAGCCTCCCGAGTAGTAGGAATATAAGAATACAAGTTTAATGAATTTACATAACATAACTCAGTTAGGATGTTGTGTCTCTACCAGGATTTGAACACAGTCATATCTGATTTCAAACAAGACATAAAAATCACCGGGTTCCAAATTTATTTATTTATTTTACTCAACCCATATGAGTGTGTGCATAAAATATGCATAAATAAATCCCATGAAAATTCATAATCATCAATAAACTCTAAACATGATTAAGACAGTGGGTACAATCCCTAGTGTTATGGACTGAATGTTTGTGTCCCCTCAAAATTCATATGTTGAAGCCCTAAAGCTCATCATGATGGTGTTTAGAAGAGAAAACCTTTGGGAGGTGATTAAGGTTAGAGAAGACATGAGGCTGGGGCCCTTACGGTGGAATTAGTGCCCTTATAAGAAGAGACACCACAGAGCTTACTCTCTCTTTCTCCACCATATGAGGCAAGAACACAGACATCTACAAGTCAGAAAGATTCCTTTCCAGAACTTCATGTTCTGGCACCCTAATCCTGGACTTCTAGCTTCCAGAATTGTAATAAATCAATGTCTGTTGCTTAAGGCACCCAGTTCATAGTACTGTATTATAGCAGCCAACTTGTTAGTAAAGAAGTACATAAATCCCTATTTCAAATAATTTTTTCTGGACATTTTAAAACTTACTTGGTAGCTTCTTACATCAGATAATATCATCATTATTTTACAGATATATTGTTGCTAAAGATGAACTTGCATTTGCAGGAGAACAAACATGAACTCTGCTAGATTCTTGGCTGGGATTTCTAAACCATGCTTTTTTTTTATCATGTGACAATTAGTTCACATAAACTAGATAATATACACTGAAAATCCATGAAAAATGCCAGCCTAAAGTACCTGATGCCACAATAAGAAAAATGAAAATAAACAAGGGAGGAGATCAAATTCTCTGCTGTTGAAGTTTTACTGTTCTACTAGTATGCCTCTTGTGTTTGACATTTAACTTGGTCAGATTTAAGAAAATTTAAGAGTCTGGTTCTTTGGCTGCATTCTGAAGCAGAATGAGATATAAGACAAAGAAGTAGGAAGTTGGCTGTACATTTTTCTTCATTTCTCTGTGTTAAATGTATGTTATTTCTCTGGATGCCTAAAGATTATTCTTTATCACTTATTTTTCCACTAACTGATTTCAATTTTTTCCCCTTTCCATTTCTTTCCTGACACTCCAATTATATGCATGCTACATCACTTAATGTTGTCCCACTGATTATAGATAGATAGTATATGACTATTAAAGGTATAAAGCATTTTATTATATGTAAAATATCATATATAAATATATGATAACATATTTTCTATATAGTATATATGTATAAATATGTATTATATAGTAAATACTTTTAATTGTAGCTTTTAATTAAGCATATAATTCA
>NW_012115844.1:2828573-2849773 GCF_000951035.1 Colobus angolensis palliatus | reverse complement strand
TCTATAGTATTCATTTTCTTCGTGGTTCATTTTAGATAATTTCTCTGGCACTGCCTTCATGTTGTCAATCTTTTCTTTATGAGTGTCTAAACTACTGGTGATCGTCCACTGCTAGTAATCATCTCTGTCATTTTAAGATTGGGTTTTTACAGGAAAATTTTTCTCCAATGTGTTATATTTTTAATATTTTTTTCATAGACTAATATTCTTTAACTCAATGCTATACTTTGTGAATTTTAAGTTCCTTATTGCTAGGTTTTATTTCATTCTGTTACAAAGTACTGCGCTTTATCTGGCAGGTAATTTAGTTATTTTTGTGTTGCATTAATAATTTTGACAGTTGTTTTTTAAGCGTATTTTGGGGTGGTGGTGAGCAGGTGAAGTTAAAAGAGTATTTATTCTAAAAAATATTAACCCCCTAAGAACACTAAGCACATGGCTCCCCTGTTGTCACTACTGATGGCACTGCTTATTCCACAGGGTCTCAGATGGACACCTAATGATACACAATTTAATGCTATCTGTAATCATCATTTGGTTTATAATGTTTCTTTTCTTGGGAACTTTCCTTATCTGACCTTTTGGGTTTTCATTCTGTACCTAAACAGAACACCAGATAGCATACACTGAAACTCCACTAAACTAGGCGAGCCAAAATTATCTAGTAATATATGAGCAGGTTATATTCAAATAAAGATTCACGAGGACCCATGTGAAAATATCTGGAACTCCATTTCTACACATCTCCCTTGTTTGGGGCACTCCCTCCAGCACATTCTAGCTGCTTTGGCCGCCTTTAACTCTGACCCAGGCCTCCTCTATTCAGCAAGATTGCTGGTATCTGGTTGGTTTCTGCTGCCTCCCCCTCATTCAGTAATTTCCTCCAATCAAAAGCTACAGCAATCCTGGGACCCACCTTGTTTTCTTTCCTTTTTCAGGGATCACTTTTTTTGCTGCATGTTGTCCAATGTTTTAAAATAGTTATTTCCTATATTCTGTCCATGTCTATTTAATATTGCAAGAGAGCATTTCTGGACTATTTCATTCCACCATGATCAGAACCTAAAATTAAAAATTCTTATTGTTTTCTAGTTTTTCATTTCAAATTACGTCCAGCCATGTTGTGTGCATCTTATTAGTGATTCTACTATAAGACTAAATGCTATAGAACGTCCAAAATGCAAATGATGTAAAGATGTTCTTAAATTCAAATTAAACTATATCCCAAAATTTCTGGAATAAATTAAAGTCCAGAAATTAAAACAATAATAACTTCACAAGTTATGAAACTTAACTTAGAAAATTAAGCAAAGGAATTCATGCTTACAATAATTTTTTCTCTTTGTTTATTAAAGTTTAAGAAAATTCAAGTCTAAAATTCGCTCTTTCAATTTGTACGGGTTCAGTTTCCTCAGGATTCCTCTCTCTCTCTCTCTTTCTCTCTTTCCTTTCCTCTTTTCCTAACTCTTTGTTTTAGATCCATGGAAAATGTCTTATTTCTTAAAGAGTCCAAATAGAATGTATAATATTGTTAATAGTGCTGTCTGACAGAGATATCACTTGAGATATTTCTACCTTCTCACAAAGTTTAGAAATGTGCAACATTGGCAGGCCAGATCATGTTAAACATTTAAATAATTTTTCTTCCTGTGTTATATGTGCATGCACATGCATGTATATACATATATTCTTCCATATTTAAACCTGTGTCTATATCCATCCCTTGTTTTTCTTTTATTCTTGAAAACAATTGCTAACATGCAGATGTTTTCCAGTGACAAAATGCCCAGTCTTTCCTGTTCAGACTTTTTAAGTCCTTTGGCCCAATGCCTCCTTTTACTGCCTTTTTTGGTTGGTTTGTTTTCGACGGAGTCTCGCTCTGTTGCCAGGCTGAAGTGCAGTGGCGCAATTTCAGCTCACTGTAACCTCCACCTCCTGGGTTCAAGTGATTCTCCTGTGTCAGCCTCGCAAGTAGCTGGGACTACAGGTGCACACCACCATGCCCAGCTAATTTTTGTATTTTTAGTAGAGATGGTGCTAGCGAGGATGATCTCCATCTGATCTCGTGATCTGCCCGACTGGGCCTCCAAAGTGTTGGGATTACAGGCGTGAGCCACCATGCCTGGCCCTTCTACTGCTCTTTACTGTGGAATTGTCTCCTAAACCAACATTTTTTCCCCTGTGAAAAATTATTTAATCCAAAGCCATCTGGCAGGGATACACTTATGGATAGGGTCAAGTTCAGGGCCCATGGGGGATGAAGTTTGTACTATTTGAAGCATCCTCTGCCACACACACATCAAATAATATAAAATGACAATAAAATCAGCTATGAACATTGTCGCGCTCCTTTGTATAATGCCTTTGGGTGGGTCAGCACAGAGAATGGAAGGGGTATTCTCAGAAGCCATGCCTACACCAGAATGTCTAACAACACATGACCCTTCATGAAAGTGATCACAAGCCACATAGATATATCCCACTCACCTCAAACTAAAGCTGTGTCTAGTTTAACTTCCCATTAGTTGGATCCCAGAAATGTCCATATCTGTTCCCTTCCCAACCTTCAACTGGGGAAGAGAGATGAAGGTGAAGATGGAGTCCAAATAAGCAGTCATCACAACCAATTGTGGCTATAATGTCTTACTTTTGCCAATTTTACAAAATATATGACCTTATGAATACATTGCTGAAAACTCTCCGGGAGGCCTAGAAAGGAGTCTGTGTTTCTTAGTTTCAGCATACATCTTCAGAAGTGTGTCTGTGAATCCAAGGTTGGTTCCTGTCCCTAAAAGAAGATTGGCATTAGGAGCACCTGACCTAACCCTACCTGCCTGCTTTTGAAATAATAATTTGAAACTAAGGCCCCAGTACTTTGGTGCAGTTCATGGGCAACTCATGCATCTAAAATTCAAAAGCAGAGAATATTACCCTTCCTTGAATGTGTAAAAGGCCTAGAAGACTTTTCACCTTATTGTGGAATGTTTGCCTGGGCTAAAGCTATTTGAGTAAAGCTGAGTCATAGCTGAAGATCAAGTTGTAGCAGCTTGGTCCACCATCTGCTGAGACCAGTTGTAGTCTAGTCTGCGTTTGTGGTTAGGCTTTATGGAGCAAGCAACTGCTGTGGCCAATGTCGTCGGCATGGTACTAAGTGCAAAGCTTTTGGAATTTGTGATCAAAGTCTAAGAGCTACTGGGTGGTTCCCACAAATTGAGCAGGCAGTCCTCAGCTTTACTGAAGTCTTCACTTTTGCTGAGGCTAACATGCCCAGTATTTGCATCTCAGACTGTATCCTCCATGATTTTGTTCCATCCCAGGAGTTCTATTCCATTACTGATACCAATGTCTATCCTTTTCCTGAGTCCTGAGGCCCACGCCTCTCCTAAGGTTTCCCCTTTCTTAAAAGAAATAAAGTCCAGGATCCTATTGCATAAGGGTTTGTATATACGCTGTTGCTTCTACAAAACAAACATCTTGTCTTTGCACAAAGTTCCCCTAAATTACAGAAATCAATTAAGTTCTACGTCTCATGTGCTCTGAGGTCTAAGCCTGGTGCTCACAAAGCAGTGTATAAAATCCAATGGAAAAAAAAATAGCCTTGTATTTCAGTATGAGCATGTATGAATCATGAGGCTTAAAATGTCATACCCACAAAATAGGACCAACATAAGATGTGCCGACCCCCCAAAAGACCCCCAAATATCCTTAACATTAGTTAAGGATATTAATATTGTAGACATAATGCCAGGGTTGGAATACTTGCTCTGCCATTTACTAGGTATGTGACATTAGGCAACTTGCCTCCTTTATCTGCACTTAAAAATCCTCTTCACTGTAATAAGGATAACACTTTAATATAGTAACATGATATTGTATGATAGCATTGCTAGAGAATGATGGTGCCTCCACAAAATTAATATAATGAAACCTAATCTCCATGAGTTGGTAGTAGGAAGTAAGGTCTTAGAGAGGTGATTATGTCATGACAGTAGATTTTTTGTGTATTGCTACCCTCACCAGGGACTGAAGAGATGATAGTTCCGTCTTCTACCACATGAAGACATAGCAAGAAGACAGCCATCTAGGAAAATAGGAAGCAGGCTCTTACCAGATTCCAAATCTGTTAGTGCAATGATCTTGGGCTTACCAGCCTCCACACATCAAATCCATTTCTGTGGTTTATAAGCTACCCAGTCTATGGTAATTTGTTATAGTAGCCTGAATAGACTATGATAAGCATTATGATATAGCATTGTTATAAAGGTTAAATGAGTTCATTTATGTAATAAACACAGTTCTTTATGAGTATTTGTTAAGTATATTACATACACACATACATACATGCATACGTACATAGACACATTAATTAATTAATCATAGTCTATTTCTCAAAGTCCCCAGATGAATTCACCCAGTGAAACGAGATCACTGCTCAGACTTCAGATCCTTCACTGCCATCACCAATATCTTAGAGAAAGAGCCTTTACTCCTTCAGCTTTACTTTTACAGCTTACTGCATGGCACCATCTGTCCCAATCCTTCTGGCCCATACTCCTTAAGTTGGGGTATGAAGAGGCTCAATGATTTGGCATCCCTCTCACTTCTCTTAGTTCTCAACAAGCAGAGAAATAAGATAAGAAACAACATAAGTAAGGCAGATGAGACTAAAATACCAACTTTGTTACCGAGAAAGCTGATGTTAGTGAAGGTGGCTTGTATTTGTGTTCCTCTGGGCTTTGTAATACTGATGCTTAAATTTAAGGAATTTACCTACTCAGTGTGACCACCCCTACCTGGAACAGGTCTCTCTACACATGGACATGTTTCATGTGTGTACATGTAGGTATGTGTTTCATCCTGTAAAACTTATGACAACAAGAAGTAGAGCAGAACATATAGTACTGAAGGGATCTTATATTCAAGCATAATGAAAGAAGGAATGGCTTGACTATGCATCTCCAATTCTTCTTCCAAACTCACCAATCAGGAAGTTCCTCACTAACAGGGAGGAGGAAGTGATAGGATGAGAAGACGTCAAAAGTATTAGGCTAAGAGATGGCCACTGAAACACTAAACTCATGCAAACTCAGTGGCCAAAAATAGCAATCACTTATTTGCATGTATCTGAATCTCAGATGAATATTGGATGATCTAGGCTGACCTCAGTTGAGTGACTTTGCCTCAACCTACAGGTTTGGCTATGCCTTAATGAGGTGATTCTACCCCATGTAGGCTTATCCTAGGGCCTAGGCTGAAGGGACAGAAATGACAGAGAAAACTCTTTTCAAGGCAATAGCAGAAGCACAAGGGAGAGAGAGGATGAAAACACACAAGGCCACTTAAGACCTAGACTCAGATGTGGCACACCGTCACATCCTCCCCTGTGCTATTTAACAAAGGAAGTCACGTGGCCACGTCCAGCGTCAAGAGGTGGGCATACTCTACACCCAGGATGAGGCCACAGCAATGGAATGATGCAGGAAAGAGTGAAGAACTGGGGCCAGTGATCCATCCATCTCAAGTCCCTAATCAAACTGGCACGCTCAGCACAATTTCCAGTGTCAATCTCTGTATTAAATTCCACTTATAGCATATGCACCCATTTTCTAAACAACAGCATTCTCTACCAACATTCTCTAAACAACAACAGCAAGAAAACAAAATAAAATTTTCCTTGCATATAGAATGTCTAGTATATGGTAGATGCTCAATAATTTGTTGAAGAATAAAGGAATGAATGATGAATAGTTGTGTGCCTCAAATGTTACTCAAATTCACTGAATCCTTCCTATTATTAAAATACAATTACAAACATTTAACTATTTACAATTGTTGTGAGTAAAGAATACTGTGTTATTATTAATGCATGAGTCAGTACATTGATTTTCAAAGGTGCTTTTTAAACTTTTTTTCTTAATTTCTCCACAACTCTGATTACAGATGAAATCTCAATCTTTGAGATTTAAAGTTTTTTATTAATTTCTCTACAACTGTTACTATAGGTGGAATCTCAATCTTGGCCTTTGTTTTCCTCTACCAACTTTTTAATTTGTCATTTATAAAAGTACTCTCTATAGCATGCTGTAACTTTAAGGTATTTTTTTTTTCTATTCCTTAATCTTTTGTTCAGGACTCTGAAATTTAATGGTATAGCTTCAAAAATGAGAATAAGTGGCCAAAAACGGCACACTTTATAAGACCTTGTTTTCAAATAGACAGATTATATCTTGATTGTATGTTATTGGGTTTATTTTAAATTTTTTTAAAAAGATGAAATATCTATTACAACCTAAAGGTATAAGACAAATATTGTGACAATGTAAATGTCAACTGTGACTGGAGATCTGGAGATTGACTGACAGTCCCTATTTTTAATACATTTGCATGGATGTGGTAAGACTGCAAAGCACTTTTGAGCAATCATCAGAATATATAAATAAATATGAATGTAAATGACATCAAAATACCTGGGTTGGGAGGATCAGCACAGTTTAAAATCAGTTGAATTTCCTAAGCATTTATTGAGCATGTACTAAATTCACAACATCGAGTTGAACCCTGTGGGTACATACAGATGGAAATGCCACATGACTAGAGGCATTGCAGAGCCCTCTTAGGAACACATTGACCTGAGTCGCTCAGTCCAGTTTTTTGAGCTTCATGTATCTCCGTCTTTAAGCGACACATGACTGTAATATGTGGAGGCATCAGGGATTTGGTGTGGACATATTTTTGGTGGACACCCTTCAACCCACTTCAGAGGTCCAAATAATGCTTCTCCTTGCTCTACTCCTCTGTTTAAAAAACTTTAAGTGCTTTAACCCTGTTTACGCTGGTCAACATGTGCACCACAACCTGTCTTCTGACTTCTTCCCACATTTTCTTTGTCACTCACTAAACAGCCACATTGACTTTTTATTTGTATATACATACATACATATACATGTTCATTAGCACATGTATACACATAGAGAAAAAAATAGAATAACTTACTCTCAAGGAGCCTGCAGCCTAGTTCATGAGTGTGAAATCAGTCATTAAATTAAATGTAGAGTGAGATTGTGACGCATAGACTGTTAACTTGACCTGACTAATCATTGTTAAGGAGGTCAGAGGAAATTTCAGAAAAACCGTAACATTTTAACCAAACCCTAGAGAATAAAAAACAATTAACTGAGAGATGGGGAAGGAAGATGCATGTTTCCTACTAATAAAGAGCGAGCTGTGGAAATCCCTAACATAATGTGAATCCTAATATTCTGATGGATGCTATTCAAGGTTTTGCCCAGTTCTTAATTTTCAGCAAATGTTTTACACAGAAGCCTTGACCATGACAATCTTTCAAGAAAACCAGGAGAAGGGCTGTACCTGCATGTTAAGTGTGCCTCATCCAGTGGAATCCCACTCTAGTATTGAAACGTTTATGCTTCAGAATGAATGTAACCTGATTTTATAAAATGGGAAAATAGCATCATATTATATATCCACTTTAGTTATGGGTTAAGAAGTTATTCATCCACAAGTAAAATAAAAGGCAAAGGTATATTCATTAAGATTCAATTGTTTAAAAGACTATAAGCAATAGTCTGCTTGTACATTATCAGTATTAATAACAAAATTCTTGAGTACATACTATGTGCTTGTTCCATATATTATCTCACAACATGCTTCATCTCATGAAGAAGGTTGTGAAGAAGGTTGATACGGTTTGGCTGTGTCCCCACCCAAATCTTCTCTTGAATTATAATTCCCATAATCCCCACATGTCATGGGAGGGAATCTGTGGGAGACAGTTTAATCAAGGAGCAGTTCCCCTCTTGCTGTTCTTGTGATAGTGAGTGAGTTCTCACAAGACGTGATCGTTTTCAGGGGCTTTTCCCTGTTTTGTTTGGCTTTTCTTCTTGCAGCCGCCATGTGATGAAGGACGTATTTGCTTCCCCTTCTGCCATAATTGTAAGTTTCCAGAGGCCTTACTAGCCATGCAGAACTGTGAGTCAATTAAACCTACTTCCTTTACAAATTACCCAGTCTTGGGTAGTTCCTTATTAGTAGCATGAGAACAGGCTAATACAGTAAATTTGTACTGGGTATTGGGGCGCTGCTGTAAAGATACCTGAAAATGTGTAATCAACTTTAGACCTGGGTAACAGGCAGACGTTGTGTTCCTGGACCAAACTGAGGGTCAGGTTGCTATTTCTTGTGGCCCAATAAGAAGATACAGATAAACTGGAAAGGAAGAGAGTTTTTATTTCTGTAAACTGGTTACAGGGAGAAGGCCTGGAAATTATCACCAGACTAACTCAAAATCACAAAGTTCCCCAGAGCTTATATACCTTCAAAGCTGTATGTCTCCATGTAAGTGTGCATTCATCTAAAGACATAAGCGATTAATTAACTTCTTTTAATCTATAATTAAGGTCTGAGTCCTGAAGACCTTCCTCTGGAGACTTAGTAAATTTACTTAGTCTAAGTGGGTCCAGGTGCTGGGGTGGTTACCCTAACCTTGTCTCCTGCTAAATCACAGAAGTTTGAGGAGTGCCTTCAGATTCCCAGTAAAATTTTGTTTGTGGAGGCTGGCGAGTTTCTTCAGACCCACAATAAAATTTGTTTAACCCTAAATGGGTCCTATTAAGAATTCCTTCCTTATTTTGTAATGCTTTAAGCCCAGGGAAGGCCTAGGCAAAACTCTTGGTGGGCTTTTGTTACATCTCAGCCTTTGTATAAAGGCACTGGCTTTTAATATTTAACTTACCCATTCAGTCAGTACTAAAACACTTGTTAGTGAGACCTGGCCTGCTACAGTTGGAACAGTTTGGAGAGCTCAGAAGAAGACAGGAAAATGCAAGAAAATTTGGAACTTCCTAGAGACTTGGAGGGTGCAGAAGACAGGAAGATGTAGGAAACTTCGGAACTTCATAGAGACTTGCTATATGGCTTTGACCAAAATGCTGATAGTGATATGGACAATAAAGTCCACGTTGAAGTGGTCTCAGATGGAGATGAGGAACTTGATGGGAACTGGAATAAAGGGGACTCTTGCTATGCTTTAGCATTTTGCCCCTGCCCTGGAGATCTGTGGAGCTTTGAACTTGCAAGAGATGATTTAGGGTGTCTGGTGGAAGGAATTGCTAGTTGGTAAAGGGTTTGAGAAGAAGCAGGGCATAAAAGTTTGAAAAGCTTGCAACCTGACAATTCAGTAGAAAAGAAAACCCCATTATCTGGGTAGAAATTGAAGCCAGCAGCAGAAATTTACATAAGTCATGAGGAGTCAAATGTGAATCGTCAAGACAATGGGGAAAATGTCTCCAGGGCATGTTAGAGGTCTTCATGGCAGCCCCTCCCATCACAGGCCTGGAGGCCTAGGAAGAAAAATTGGTTTCATGGGCCAGGTCTGGGGCACAATTCAATACAGCAATATTTTAGCATTTAACTGTGAAATTTATCCTCATCCATTATTCCTCGGCTTCTTGAAAAGTCAGGTCTAACTCAGCTTCTTGAGGTGAGCCTTAATCCCTAACCTCCGGCTTCCTAGCTCTGGGTTCAAGGCCCCTACCTCAGGCTACCCTGAATCCCTTAACTTACACCTCTCAGGGAAATAGCTCATTGTGCCTCCTTTTCTTTTCTTTCTTTTTTTTTTTTTTTTTCTGAGACGGAGTCTTGCTCTGCCGCCCAGGCTGGAGTGCAGTGGGCGGATCTCAGCTCACTGCAAGCTCCACCTCCCGGGTTTACGCCATTCTTCTGCCTCAGCCTCCCGAGTAGCTGGGACTACAGGCACCTGCCTCGTCGCCTGGCTAGTTTTTTGTATTTTTTAGTAGAGACGGGGTTTCACCATATTAGCCAGGATGGTCTCGATCTCCTGACCTCGTGATCCGCCCGTCTCGGCCTCCCAAAGTGCTGGGATTACAGGCTTGAGCCACCGTGCTGGGCTGTGCCTCCTTTTCTAATAATTTACTCTACAATAGATTAAATGTCAGATGCCTTAAACTCTAACATTCATTCCTTCAGACTTCCATTTAATAATGAATTATGTGGCCAGGCATGGCAGCTCATGCCTGTAATCTCAATACTTTGAGAGACCGAAGTAGGCGGATTACCGGAGTCCAAGAGTTCCAGAGAAGCCCGGGCAACATGAAAAAATGCTGTCTCTACTAACAGTACAAAAATTAGCCAGGCATGGTGATATGCACCTGTAGTCCCAGCTACTGAGGAGGCTGAGGTGCGAGGATGGTTTAAGCCCCAGAAGTCAAGACTGCAATAAGCCATGATCGTGTCACTGCACTTCAGCTTGGGTGACAGAGTGAGACTCTGTTTAAAATAATAATGCTAATAATGATAATGAAATATGTATTGACCTCCATTATGTGCCAGGTTTTTCCCTGGAATACAAGTGCCATCAAGTCTTCTGTATCTTCTATACTTCTGGTGCTTGCATTCTGAGGGATACGTGTGGTCCAAGTGGGTATCAGTCAAAAACAATTAAACTAACAGACAAGATAAACATTTTTGCTCACTAAGTTTGATGAAGGCATGAAATTAGTGACTGAGATAAAGAATAATGGGGAATTATTTATGATAATAATGAAAGATCACATTGATGGAAACTTACATTTTAGTTGAAATCTAAACATTAGAAAGCATCTGTGTATTTATGTTCCAAGAAAAGGAAATAGCATGTACAATGTCCTAGCATGGACAACAACTTGGTGTATTTGAGAAAGTGGCCAAAATGACTAAGGTGGCCAATTAAGTTGAGATGGTGTGTTAGGCTGCTCTTGCATTGCTATACATAAATACCTGAGACTGGGTAATTTATAAGAAAAGAGGTTAAATTGTCTCACAGTTTTGCAGGCTGTACAGAAAGCATAGCTCTAGCATCTGCTTCTGGGAGGCCTTAGAGAGCTTACAATTACAGTGGAAGGTGAATTGGGGCGGGTGTCTCACATGGTGAGAGTGGGAGAAAGTGGGGGTCAGGTACCACATGCTTTTTCACAACCAGACCTCATGTGAACTCAGAGTAAGAGCTCACTTATCATAAGGGGTTGGCGAAAGCCATTGATGAAGACTCTGCCCCCACCGTCCAAACACCTTCCACCAAGCCTCACCTCCAACCTTGGGAGTTTTCAATCCAACATGAGATTTGGGTGGGGACAAATATTCTAATTCTGTCAAATAGGCGAAACATGATAGAGAATAAAGGTAGAGAAATAATGAAGCGTCAGGTCACACAGAGCATTTGACACGATGAAACCAAGCAGTTTATATAAACATGTGCTACATAAAGTTTCCAAAGTGAGGGGTTGGTGTGACCAAAGAACGCACCAGCCAAGGGCTAGAAACGTGAATACTAATCTCAGAACCATCCAGGGTTCATGGTGTAAGAGGCACTCAACAAATGTCAGTTATTCTTCCTTCTTCTCTACCTCTAGTTCCATTCACTGTACTGCACCCATTGTTGCCTTTTAGAGTTAACATATTGTATTTTTCTATGGGCATACATTTTGATGGATGACTGATTGCAACTGTCCTTGTCCCTAAGAAATCACAATATTTCTTACAAAAAGAACCTGTATAACATCTAAGTTCAATGAAACTCTCTCTGTTAATTTAATTAAACTAATAGACTCTAAATGCCTATTATGTACAAAGGATTTTTGCTGTTTGCTGCAGAAGTTGCAAGGGGAACAATCACAGTTCTGTCTTTAAAAAATTGACAAAATAAATGCCTCCCCTAGCCAAAACTTCTACTTCTAATAAGTATATGAATGTAGTGTATTCAATAAAAAGTTTTTAAATGGCAGCTGAATGAATGGTGTATAATGCAATTCTGAGATGTAGTAAAATAACGAGCCCCTATCAAATATTCCAGAACAGGTCTCAATGCCTGATACAACCAAGGTTCCTAATAGGTGTTGGATGAAGAAAGAATACACCCATTCCCCACAACCCACCCCACCCCACATCTATCATAAGGCCATGTTAGTATAGGACAAAGATACCAGTAACTTTTGACCACTGAATTTTCAAATTATATGCCTGGGTCAATTTTATTTTTCAAAAATTCTATACAAGACTTTAGATGGAGGAATAGCTCTGGCTATTATGTGATAGCTTTATGACGCTAATAACTATTGATGCCATTTAATTTATCAAGCAAGTGGTTCATCAAAACATACTGACTAGTAGCACAGTATATTTGATTTCTTCATTGAAACCAATAATTTTGTTTACCTATGAAAAACAATAGGATTGCTAGATATTTTAAATACATGCAAAGAAAACTGGGATTTTACAATTTCCCAAGGTCTGTAGAGCAGACAGTTTTGCTCACATAGCTGTAATTTTACCAACATCAACAACTATAATTTTGCCAACAACAATAGCACTTTTAAAGGCTGATTTTGGCACAGCTTGTCTTAGAAAAAGTAAATATTCTATGGTGTTTATACATTGTAAAACAGACATATTTCTCAGGGACATAAAGCTGGCCTTCAAGATGTCATTTTCTTTTTGTTGATAAAGAAATCAACACTATAATTAATTACATTTGGTAGCAGCATCAGCTGGCTCACCTGCCCCCACAAAACTGGTTCCAAGACTTTATCTCCTAGTCGAAAACTTGTTGCACAAATTGATGTTCTTGTATATTATCTCCTTTCAGCTGAGCAGAGATAGACATACAAGTCCTTAACCTTCAGCCAATGTGCATTTCAGTATGCTGGCTATGCTCTTTGTGGGTAGATAGAATGAAAAAATCTATGCCCTTCATCGTGAAGCCCTTAAGCAATCTCAGTGCTATTTTATATGTTTTATCTTCGCCTCTCACAACAGTCATGTGGGTTAGACTGAAAAAAGAATCATTTGCCATTTCACAGATGAGGATGAAGGTCTGAATGACCCAGGACCTTGTAACTTCAGTAATCTCTAGAGATTGCTCCAGAGGGTTTGCGGAATGAATTTTGAGAGTCCCTAATTTCACACCCTTTACTCTTGGCAGTATCAACCTTTTATTCTCCCCAACTGCGCAGCTTCATGCTGAGACTTGCTTTTATTCCTTCTGAGGGAGGACCTCTCTGCCATCACTTAATTATAAATCCTGCATGTGACTCCGTTTCAAAAGTCTGGCAAACTGTAGTCATTTTAAAATCCAGCAGCAGACATTAACGTAGAAACCTTCATGAGTGATGGGAAAGGAAACTATTAAAATGAGAAACTAGAGATAAAATTTAAAGTACAAAATGGTCTTTTTATCAGCTTACTCCAGAAAAAAAATGAGCTTCTGTTGTTACGGAAAAAAAAAAGAGGGGGTCTGCTGTTGGTGCAGAAGACTATGGGAACAAGGAAATTTGCAAAAAGAACGGATAGAATTGCTGGGATAGTTGGCTATGGATTTCATTAAATTAGAGACAGACAGTCTTTCAGTTTTGCAAAAGGTGATACCATTGAAATATCTTTATAACATGTTTATATTTTTCATTTTTTTAACTTTTCCATTTGATAAAGTGTCATAAATTGTGTCAAATTATTGGGAAAATAAGGAAGAAATTAATTACCCATATTCTCATCATCCAAACATAGTTATTTTAATGTCCATTTTTCTTTATGTATTGAAAATACACATCTTTTAATATAACACTCTTTAAAATGGTCATGAAATATTTGTATACGTCATAATTCAGAACGTTCAGTTAAATAATGAAATACATTATTTATCCTGTTCTACATAGATTAACTTACTTGCAACAGACTCAATATTTTATCCTTGGTGAAAAGAAATTATGTTTATTATACAGTGGGTGGGAAAATGAGTACTAATTGGCAATCCGTTAGGATGGATGTTGGGTGGTGTGTCCAATGGGGCTGGCAGGAAGTTAAATAATGTGAGGTGCTTATCATGAACCAAAAATTGGGCTAAGGTAAATGTTTGAGAAGATATGCTTACATGTATAATTTTATATACTGCTTGAAAGATATCTACTGTTAACCTTCTTTATTCCCTTTCAATCATAGCTTGAATGATGCATACTATTGATAAATATCTTCTTTATGAAAATATCCCAGTTGATAAAAGTGAGGTCCTTGCTGAAGCCCAGTGAATTTGATTCAAGGAAGCCAGAGACACTCTTTTAGGATGATTTTCTACTAACACAAACCTAATGACAAGCACACCAGTCAAGCGCCTCACCACTGATCATTGCTCTTTTGCCTGACTCTCCGCCAATGCAGTTCTATCTTTAAACAAAGCAAGCCCTGTACCTCCAGGACCTTCCTCAAAAATTTGTTTGAGTCTTTCGAAAGGCTGGAACCTTCTGGGGTAGACAGTAGCATGCCTCCCTTGAATCTGAACTCCCATGTGGAGTTTCTTCTCTCAGGAGAGCTCTCTGCCCCTTTACCTTTTCCATGTGTCTGGCTAATACACGTGTAGGAGCTCCAATACTCGCGCCTTTGGGATCAGCCTGGCCCAGAGGTGGGGGCCCAGGTTCTAGGAGGTGGCTTGTTAAAGGTTGTTCTCAGTAATCAACAATCAAATCAATATTTTTTCCATGGGATCCCAAGCTCATCACAATAGAGTTGATGAGCTAGTCATCTCCCCCAAATACGCATGAAAATAAATCCCAAAGAATACAACAAAACATCAAAATCACACACAGAATGTCTAGAAGATTATGTAAATTGCTAATTGTCAGATCTTGGATCTAATCAGAGTTAAGAATAAATGTAAAAAACCCATGTTTTATACCTCTAATATGCATAATAAAAATGTATTTTTAAAAAGAAATAAACAGAGAAATGTTCTAAAATGTTAAGTTCAAAAGAACAAAATTGAATGTGTTTTGCAAGAGCTATAATGAGTAAAATTCAAAGGCAAAAAATAGCAAATATGTGCAATGGCTGCATTAAAGACATAATATTCTTAGTAAATAGCTCTTTTGATAAGTTGTTCAGCGGAAAAAAACAGCAAATACTAATGGTAAGGTTCACAGATACTTCATAAGATAGGAAATAATGGTGATAATCATATTCAGCGTTGTGCAATCATTTAACGATGTCAAGTCAAAAACCATATAAATTTGACTCTCAAGTTTAAATTATTAGAGAAATTGTTATAACTGAGTGCTGGAAACTATGTCCAGTACAATAGTCACAGAGATGAATAGATACACGTGGGGGAAAATTGTATGTCTGAAAAGATTCATACCAATTTTTTTTAGAAAGCAAAAACATAGAAGTAATCTAAATGTCGAAAAATATGACAATTAAGTAAATTAAAGTATCTTTACAAGTTATATTATACAGCCATTAAAAATGGTGTTTACAAATATGTGCCAAAGTTGTGTGATAATAATTTTTATGCAATGTTAGGTGATACACACAGAATCTAGCCGGAAAAGTACACATGAAAGAGCTCAGATAGAAACACTCCAAAATACATTTTTAAATGGTATTTTTACATTATGCATTCTTAATCTTGGGTGCCGCTAAGGAGGTTGTCTAAATGTAGATTTCTGGTCTAGAGGCCTAAAACCTCTGATTTGGTGAATCTGAAGAGGGGCTCAGGAACAATCTGCATTTTTAAACAAGTCTGAGGAGTTTCAGATGCAGGTGATCTGCAGCCTACTCTTGGGAAGCTGTTCTAGTTAGTAGGATTATAGATGCAAATTTATATAAAAACATACATAAACTATATATGTACAACCTGCATAATCAGAAATGCATATAATATATAAAATATATGCTGTATACATAAAGTCTGTAAAATAGATACATAATATATCTATATTCCTGATTATGTTTATTTTTAATTTTAATTATATTTTCAATATATGGGCAATTTTTAGGATTTGCTCCTTTTTCTTTTGGTTTTGGAAAGAATTTGTAGGACACAATAGTTACCAAAAATAATTCTTTGTATCCTCATTCTATTTTATTCCCCAAGTTTTCTTTTCAAATGGGAAAGAAAATTTTATTTTGCTTATTTCGAATCTGTGCCGTCAGTAGAAACAAAATGCAATCTGAGTGGCAGATTCTGGTTCTGTGTCTTCATATTAAACTGATAAGAAAATGGAATGGGACTGACACTTGTAAAGCAGCCTGAAAATTTCATTCCACAAAAACTGAGGCTGTGACTTGGAAGAATATGAATGAAGAGTGTAAAGTTAAGAGCCCTTAAGGACATAGAATGATTGCATTTCAGCTCCGTGGGTAATCTACAGCATGACTCCAGGGGCATTAGCTATGTATAGAGAAAAGAGGAGCTTTGCCATGAGAAAAGCAGCAGGAAGATTGGTGGGGTGGCGGAACCTTGCATAGAAACAAAAAGTACCTGCTGACCCCAATTCCACTGAGAAAGAAAAGGATCAAGATGATTTAAGGGAGGGGCAGGGCAACTCCAAGATAGGCTTAAATATCACAGTTAAACTAATTTCTTCTGTTCTACAGACCAACCATGCAGTCAGCAGACCCACAGGGTGATAAAACGGAAAGGAACTGAGATTCACAAAACCTAAATGAAATTATTTGTCTTGCTGTTTACCAGTTGTCCTAATTTGGGCAGTCAGCTTACATTCTGTGGGTCTTGATTTTCTCATCTGTAAAAGGGTTGAGTGGAGACTGCAACCTCTTCGGTGTGGAACTGCCTAACATAGTATTTGGTCCTATCCTATGTTCAACAAATGCTTTCTTTTCATCCTATTATTTAGTCTTGTCAAACATAGAGGACGCTCATTTCTTCTTGATGGTTTTCTTTGTTCCAGGCATGAAAACTGTGTTAAACTCCCATCACCAGTCAAGTACTCTGCTATTTATTGCAAATGGAAGCACACATACACCTATACAAATACATTTCTATAATTGATGTGATCATTTTCTTTAAGGAAGTAACAATTATGACTATAGTGAAAGACAGAGAAATAAAATAGATGACAGCTAAGACATAGGTGTCCACAAGTCGCAACTATAGTAGTTGCAAAGTGGGAGACATGGATTATGCAAGACAAAGAATGAGATAGGAGACATGTTTCAAGAGGAAAGCTATATGTGAGCTATGTTGTAATGTGAACAGGGACTGGAGAGAAGAAAATGTAATTCCTTCCAGGTTCACCACCTATTGACCAAATTGTTTCCATAATTTGTGAATCCTGCTGTGTCTCTTACAGGGATTGTCCCATAATACTTCCAGTCCATCTTTTGGCTGACTTCCTAGCTGACCTGATTGTTACACTATGTAGTTCTCTCATTGCCACCCTGGATTATGCAATTACTTGAATTCATAGATGTCTTCAATTAGCTAGATGATATTAAATATGTATTAGGTGGACCTCTGTTACGTATTCCCTGGTAAGAGTGGGTTTGGCTCAGTTGTCTTTTGATACATTCACTCTCTTCCCTATGATTGGTACAGTGTGGGTTGGCAACATCTAGAAATTTCATACTGGTAGAGATATTTGTGAGGGTTCTGTCCAATTTCCCAGCCATATTTGGGTTCAACACATGAAGGAAAATGAAGCAATGGTAAGATGCAATTGGGCCCAGGTTTTAATTTCATGTCTTCCATTTACATGCTGTATGACCTTGGGCAAATTCAACAGTTTCTCTTAGTATTAATGGAGATTACAAATATGTAGGACCTAGTGCTGTGTCTGATACCTGAAAGGCACCTAATGAATGCTGCTATTTTCTCACACTCCTCTGGGTATTTCAGAGTTCATTATACAGCCTTTGATTGAATTTTCCTGTGTTAGGGAGACTACCCTAAGACAAGGCAGCACTTTTTAATAATCTGGTCTTTTTTTGAAAGAGGAGGGTTAATTATTATTTAAGAAATAATCGATTTCTTTTACATAATCAAAATTAGCCTTAGTTTATCTTCCTTTCACCTGGTTCCATGATTGTCTTCTGTACTTATAAATGTGTCTTCAATTGTCATTAAGAGTTTGGTGCAGGTCTGTGATAAAGCTGTCATTACTCATTAAAAGAATGGAAATTAAAATTATTTATTTTTCAATAAATAAAAGCATGTTCAATTAAAAAGTCTTTCTTTTATTCCAAGGTTATGTCATTGTTATCCATTCATGTAAAAATGACTTATAATTTATAACAAAATGCCAGGTTATCAGATATATATATGTGTGTATATATGTATATTTTATATATGTATTTATATTTATTGTGTTTATATATATACACACACACATATATATGACTATATATGTAATTGCTTGGCAAAAGTTAATGCTGGCAATAATTTTTCAGTCTCCCATTTCATTTCTCATTAATGATTCACAAATTCCAAAACTCAGGAGCCACTTAAGGTAAACAGTTTAAGGATATCATACTCATCTTTATCTGCTTTTCAAATTCAATTTGAAAAAAAAAATGTCATTAGATCATTTCCACTTAGTCTTGCCTCCAAGGCAGAGATGCCCAATACTTTCATTAGCAACTTTGGTGAGATGATTTCAAGTTCTGTACTACAGCTACTACTCTCTTTGACTTGTATTTCTAGCTTCCCACCTTTGCTTCCTTCGTGCTTTTCCTTTTCAGAACTGTGACAATCAGGGTTGCTACTAAAAGGCTGATCCTTCTCTCCTCTTGTCTCTTGTTCAAGCTAGTAGGTCCATGATTTACCCATAATATCCTTCCCTGACTCTTCCTGTCCAAAGTTTTACTCAGGTTATAGCAATAAGAAAAATACCATTTTCCTGTTTTCTTTTTTTCTCATATTTTGATTTTACTGCTTGTCTTCAATTATCTGTCCTTGAATGTCCTTATAGATTGACATGTAGACCAGGGGTCAGTAAACTTTTCCTGTAAAGGGTCAGAGGTTAAACTTTGTTGGCTTTGCAGCCCTAGGGTCTCTCTCAAAACTACTAAATTCTGCTGTTGTTGCGTGAAAGCAGCGATGATTTATAAGTGATTGGGCATGACTGTATTTGAATAAAACTTTATTTACAAAAGCAGATTGCAGCTGGATTTGGTTGAGGGTTTGCTGACATTTCCACTGGTGACGCTTTTGCTCTCATACCACTCAGTTCTCCTAATTCTCCCTACAGGGTAATTGGTAGGTTTTAAAATGGGGTCTTGCTCTGTTGCCCAGGCTGGAGTACAGTAATGTGATCATAGATAACTGCAGACTTGAACTCCTGGGCTCAAAGAATCCTCCCATCTCAGCCTTCTGAGTAGCTGAGTCTACAGGTGGCACCACTGCACCAAGCTAGGATTGGTAGGTTTAGAAGAGATAAGTCTTCTCTTTTATGTAGCTTCTCCTCTCTCTTACCTCTCTTTCTCTCTTTCTCTTTCTCTCTCTCCCCACCCCACACACAGCCATATTCTGCTCTGCTCTTTATTAGGTGAGAGCACTGCTATGACAGAATCCTGTGATTTTCCAGCTGTACTTGTAATTAGGGGTAATTTACTGCCAGGTATATATTTTAGGAATATTTGTTATCCCGGTGTAACCTAGACTATTTTGATTGATGCATGGGATAGAGGATGAAGAATTACTTCATATAGTCATGTCTGAAAATGTCCTTCATCTCAGCATTTTATCTGTAGAATAACTGTTTTTGGATTTCCATGAGTCTGACTCCTGTGACATTTCAACTGGTTTCAAACCTGAGTGGATGTGTTTCCCTCCAAAAGACAGGATGGACCTGCACTCAAAGTTTGCTTTGAAAGTTGAGACTGATGATGTCACGTACACCAGAAGAGTTATGCAAATGTTTATTATTTACTTTTTGGAGGTCCCTGGGAAGGGCTGGGCAAGCCTGTCAAGTCTTGTAATGCTTGAAACAGGAAAGGAGACCGACTCTACGTTTTATTGCGATTTCAGGGTGGCGCTAGGGTGAGGGTCCTCACATGTAGGCAAAAGCTTGCATGGGTTTTAATCTTTCATGGGCATGAAATAAGCTGTCACCCAGGCTTTAATCTTAGCTAGCCCAGATATGAGGGACAGGGGAAAAGAGGGGTTAGATGTAAAAGCTCTCATCAAAAAATAGAGTCAGACGATTGTAGTTGAGAAGAGAAGTTTTATTTAATTAAGAATTGTATCTCTAGCTGCCTAGAATTAACAATACATATACAAGAACTTTTTTTCTTAATTTGTCAGTGAACTCCTGGATAGCAAATTTCTTATCTCATCAACGGGTCTACACTGATAGTTCCAATAACTTAGTAAATGTCCTTGTGCGTAATTATAATTAAATGATTCCTTTATCTAAATAATGCAACCTAATTATCTAATGCATTTAGAGAAAAATCTCAATGTAGACTTGTAAGGGTTTTGTTGTTGTTATTGTTGGATTAATAGAATGCTGAGAATTCTGTGGACCTTTTTAGTGCTAATAGTCCTAATTGTATCTAAGTTTTATTGGATTTCCCTGTGATGAAGTAAAAGTTTCCTCCAAAACTTGAATTAAAGAGGCTATCAAAAGCACCACCAAATGGCTTGAGTTATCACATTAATGCCTCAAAGTATCTAAAGGGGAAAAATATCGCACATTGTACATGAATAAGAAGCAACGTCTGTGTAGAAAGAAATTCTACCTTACTTTTATATTACACAGTAATCTCTGGAAAAGTACTCGAATGAAACCTCATACCTCTCACCATATAACGATTGTGCCCTTTCCCAATACCAAATAAGCATGTAAATTTTGAAGTCCGGTGTTTAGGAATAAATATCAGAGTTGCTGAGACTTTTCCAAGTAAACATTAAAGTGGGAAAATTGATTTGCAAACCCCTTGCTCAAAATTCATTCGTTTTGCAATTTTATTTATTATTATTATTATTACTGTTTGTGTGTGTGTGTGTGTGAATGGATGATGGAATAATGCATTCTTTGATATCCTAAGCAAGGCAAAATAAAACCATATATTTGTTGAAAGCAACAAGTTTGTTTCCATTCCAGTAAGATTTGTAAAAATAGCTGGGAATACTCCACCCTCTTGATGAAACTGTTGAATGAAATGTTTCCTTTATAGACCTGGTATGGATTATAAGAAAGACCATGTGCTCTTCCCAGCACCACATCGCACTTATTCCAAAATTGACCACATAGTTGGAAGTAAAGCACTCCTCAGCAAATGTGAAAGAACAGAAATTATAACAAACTGTCTTCAGACCACAGTGCAATCAAACTAGAACTCAGGATTAAGAAACTCACTCAAAACTGCTCAACTACATGGAAACTGAACAACCTGCT
>NW_012115844.1:2827597-2827882 GCF_000951035.1 Colobus angolensis palliatus | reverse complement strand
CTCCCAAGACTAAACAAGGAAGAAGTTGAATCCCTGAATAGATCAATAACAGGCTCTGAAATTGAGGCAATAATTAATAACCTACCAACCAAAAAAAAGTCCAGGACCAGACGAATTCACAGCCAAATTCTACCAGAGGTAAAAGGAGAAGCTGGTACCATTTCTTCTGAAGCTATTGCTATCAGTAGATAAAGAGGGAATCCTCCCTAACTCATTTTATGAGGCCAACATCATCCTGATACCAAAGCCTGGCAGAGACACAACAAAAAAAGAGAATTTTAGACC
>NW_012115844.1:2804498-2826065 GCF_000951035.1 Colobus angolensis palliatus | reverse complement strand
TCATCACTGGCCATCAGAGAAATGCAAATCAAAACCACAATGAGATACTATCTCACATCAGTTAGAATGACGATCATTAAAAAGTCAGGAAACAACAGGTGTTGGAGAGGATGTGGAGAAATGGGAGAAATAGGGACTGTAAACTAGTTCAACCATTGTGGAAGACAGTGTGACAATTCCTCAAGGATCTAGAACTAGAAATACCATTTGACCCAGCAATCCCATTATTGGGTACATACCCAAAGGATTATAAATCACACTGCTATATAGACCCCTGCACACGTATGTTTATTGTGGCACTATTCACAATAGCAAAGACTTGGAACCAACCCAAATGCCCATCAATGATAGACTGGATTAAGAAAATGTGGCACATATACACGATGGAATACCATGCAGCCATAAAAAAGGATGAGTTCATGTCCTTTATAGGGACATGGATGAAGCTGGAAACCATCATTCTCAGCAAACTGTCACAAGGACAAAAAACCAAACGCCGCATGTTCTCACTCATAGGTGGGAATTGAACAATGAGAACACTTGGATACAGGAAGGGGAACATCAGACTCTGGGGCCTGTTGCGGGGTGGGGTGAGGGAGGAGGGATAGCATTGGGAGATATACTTAATGTAAATGATCAGTTAATGGATGCAGCACACCAGCATGGCACATGTATACATATTTAACAAACCTGCACATTGCGCTCATGTACCCTAGAACTGAAAGTATAAAACAAAAAAAAAAAAGAAAGAAAGAAAAGAAAGATCTTTGTGTACTATCTTCCTCTTTCACCATTAATCAATGACATTTCTGAATTCCAGGACCCGTGATGAATTCTACCTTCAGACAACTAACTGTTGAACTGGAGTGAATCTGGGAGAAGATGGGGGCATTATTTCTTGACAACCACCTAGATTCCAACAGCATCATGCAACAAATGGTATTAAGATCTTCAGAACCCTTGAAGAGCTAATCAGCACTTATGCATGAAGGCAATGTTCTAAACCTTAGTGGTCAGAAAATGTTTGAGATTTGAAACAGTTGTTTGAGATTGAGGCAGAAAGTAACAAAGAATACTGAAATTATCAAAGAAACACCACACACAAATCAATAGCATCCAAATGAGCTTTACCTTCACAGCTGGTATTTTCTGTCCTCTTTTCTGCTTCCTAATAGACGTTTTTTGGTGGTTTGGTTCTCCTAAGTGCATGGATGTTGTACAGGATAGTATGGTTATGATTAGAGGTATAAGCAGGACTAGAAGCACAAGTTAATTTATAAGTGATTGAATAAAAGTAATTTTGTGAAAAATAAGAATGGGTTCTTTTGGTTTATATTTTGGCAGCTTTCTTTCATCATTTTAAAGAGATCTTTCCAAGATGAAATACATTGCAGAAATAGGTATTCATCACCTATTTAGAAAATGACATTTGTTTGAAAATGAGCCACTGTAAATTAGATATAGAGGTCAAAGTTAATAAACAGAGGCATTTATGTGAATAGAAACATGCTAATCTTTACTATTATGGCATTAGTTCACATTAGAGATGTGTAAAAATAATATCTAGGATCATAGGCTACAATACATCCTTAAAGGTCATTTGGGACAGCCCCTTAATTTAATAAAAAAGAGAGGAACAAACTTCAGAATGAATGGCTAAGGTTATTTCCCAAGATCACACAACTACTTGGTAGATATATCAAATTTTAAATGCAAGACTCCTGGTTTCTAACCTAACTCTATTTCCACAAATGTAACATAATGTAGTTTAAAATTTTAACTCATATTTCAGGTTTGTTGCTCTTATAAATGTGGATTGTTTTGTTTATTTTGCCTCTCTACTTTTTTTTCATTCCACGCTGCTCACCTGCATCTTGGAGGGGTTAAAAATGATTATTCAATCTATTATAAAGTAGAAGGCAATTTGATAATGTGAACACATCCTATATATTTTATGTTCATACTCTTGAATGAAAATGTGTAAGCCTCTCAGAGAGTTACTCTCTCCCCACGATTCTGCATGCAGCTACCTGTCCCTGTTGGCTTTGCTTGCATTTACACTAGAACTTATTCTGCAAGAGTGCAAGAGTGTAGATGTAATTATCTGGCATTTCATCCATGTAGTCTTCTGCTTTCCTAACTTCTGCTACAGGGACATCTCATCCTATTATGGCTTAATTGAAGGCAGAGCTTCAGGTGTGAGCTAAGTGTCCATCTTTTGCACTGCTTGACCATGCTTCATAGCTGAGTTAACCTTGAGGTGATGGTGCCCTGAGTTGTTATAAATTCTTGCCTTTTCCTCCAATCTTACATTTTAAAAAAACTCTGGCTATGCATATGATTGGTTTGATAAGAGTGTCTAATTTTGGACTTCAATCTTAGCAGGCCTAATTGCCTAGAAGTATAAGGTATATTTTCATTCTAGCCTTTGGTAGCAGTAAAGGTAATATACATTCCTCTCTCTGTTGAATCATTTACTTTATTTCTGAGTTTATTCACAACCCTGATACAAAAGATGGGTGCTCTTTATTTGCAAACCCTCAATTCAAACAAGATATCAGGGGTGTTCTTAGGCATTTTCCATATTCTGAATTGCCATTTCCATTTTTCCATATTCTGACAATGTATTCCTCTTCCTCTTAAAGTATAGCACTATTTCTTTTAAGCTACCTCACTTTGAAAAGGTTTGATAATTCAATAGAAAAAAATAATACTCAATGTTCTATATTACTTGTCAATATTTTATCACAATTTGAATTCTAAAGATACTTTTTGTAATATAAGGAAAGTGCCAGATATGTGATACAGTAAAGTCATTTTAAGCATTGTATGTTTAAAATAGAGGCTCCAGAAATATTGAACTGCATTACATGAAACTCATACAGAGTTTTGTATTACCTGCATTTAGATTTCTTCCTCCAAATAGGCATACTTTGTAAATAATTCATAAGTCATGTTTACTATCTTCTGCCAATTAAACCTGCAATAACTAAACTACAGTGATATTGGTAGTAAGTGGCTTATTGGTAATGGATTATTGTAGAAGAATTCAGGATATGTAAAATGCTTATACTGAACTTCTTGATCAAAAGGGAAATCAGGGAAAAAGGAGTATAAGATCATGTCTTTTGGGATTTTCCAATCTAAAGTATAAAGATGAACAAACAGAGCTCATTTCCAGGAAAATCACATTTCAGTTGCTAAACTCCATAGATAAGTTTATACCTCTTATTCGTTAGTTACCATATGTTGAACATTTTCTCAGAGCAGGGCTTATAAAATTAATTCTCATAATTTGAGAATTATAGGAAAATTCTCTAATTTTAGACAGAGATATGAAAAGAGAGCACTCTATAATAATGATAAAACTATATTCAAAAATTAATTGTTTCAAAACTAAACTCACATAAAGCACAGCCACAGAACATCAGAGACTGTTGGCTCCCTATTTTGTTTATCTGGTCCCAAAATAATCTGAGTGAATTTTACATCTCGTATGTGAAAACATTACTCATCCATTTATAATTTCCAGCTAGTAGATTTCACATTCAGTGATAAAGAGAAAGTTGGAAATCAAGACAGGATAAGAAAAGATATCTTGGACAGTCTGTGACAGTCTAATCGATTGCTTACAGAATGGCTTCAATCATTTCCCTTCCCATATCCCTGTCCTTTCACAAAGGGAAATCTATTTCCATACTTCTAAATTCCAAGTCAATCTTGTCACTTGCTTTGGCAAGAGAATGTAATATGTCAGCTTTGAATCTTGCTTCTAGGAATGTGCATGCATCTACTTTCTTTCTTCTTTCTCTTCGATGCATGTCACTACCATGTGAGAAATTTGAGTCTCGTGAGCTAAAGAATGCGAGGTCATGTGGAGCCAAGATAAGTCATCCTACCACCAATGCTCTAGCAAAACTGGCAGCTATTCACAGTTACATGAGTGAATCCAACACATGTCCAGTCCAAATTGCCAATCTGAAGAATCATAAACCCAATAAGTTTATGGGTTTATGATAATGTAGAATTATAAGAAACTGCAGAATGTATAAGAAACATGGAGCCAGCATCTGCTTGTAGCGAGGGCCTCAGGAAGCTTTCACTTATGGTGGAAGGGGAAGGAAGTAAGATATCACATGGCAAGAGCAAGGAAGAAGAGAGAGAGGAGAGAGGTTCCAGACTCTCTTTAATAGCCAGTTCTTTCAGGAACTAAGATGAAAAATCACCCCACCCGGTAAGGGCCCCAAGTTATACACCTGCCCTCATGGTGAAAACACCTTCCATTAGGCCCTACTGCAACATTGAGAATCGACTTTCAACAAGAGATTTGGACAGACAAACATCCAAACTCTATCAGGCTCTATCCAGCTAAAACCTAAAAAGAGGGGGCATTGCCCTTCTAACATGTCAGTGGCAGCTCAGGCTGAAATCCTATGTTATTGCTACTAAAAATACAAAATATTCTCCTCCCTGGTCACAAGCACAGAATGATTTGTTCCAACCAGGGCATCTCAGTATGGAATTAAGAAGTAAAATCATTAATAAGAAAACATCCATTTCCACTCGAAGGCAAAACAAAAACAAAAACAAAAAAAACCCCACAATAACTTGGAACAAGATTTCCTTGAGGTGTATTGCTAGAGTGCTGTGACTCATCAGTCAATACAAAAGTGAATAATCAGATGAGAGATGCTGACCTTAATCAGGCCCACTGACCACTTAGAGACCTTGACTGTGTATTTCCAAGAGGATGAGGAATATAGAAAACAGCATTTGACACCTGTTTTGAGAATTCCTCACTGTCAGCAGCATAGAGGAGATAGGCTACATTGAGAATATCATGTAATAATGGAGTCTGGTAAAGCATGTCCAGTCAGATCATATATGGACCCTGTAGAAAGGAGGTAGAAAGGGCAGTCTTGGGTCCACCAAAACGGGCAGCCTGGAGGAAGAATGTGACCCCAATCAATGGAAGCGATGACAGCAAGTAAGGGCCTGAGAGTTAAGTTGTAAGCGGCAAAAATGATGAGTCATTATATAGACCAAGAAAACTGGAATTAAAAGAAATTACAGGAATACATCAGATAATGTACCAAATAAGACATGGTATGAAAGAGTCAGCCACATCCAAAGAACACTTGGACCAAATTAAAACTGCAAAAGTAATAGAGATTTTTTCTGTTCCTTAGCTTTTCTCCATTTATCTGTTCCCACCCAGAAGAAAACCCGGAAAATAAGTTAGGAGCTGAAAGAGAAAAAGATTGAAAAAGAGAGAAGAAAATCCTAGCTCCTCCATCACTCCAAGTGTTCTGGTTAAAGAGAAACTTTTAGAATCGGGTGAATAATATGTGGTTTGATATTATGTTCAATAATACTGCTTTTAAATATCTTAGTAAATGCACTACTTTTGATTACTTGAAAGTAATCAGGTAATTTTTTTTTTTTCCTTTAATATTATCTAAGGTTGGTGAAAAGCAACTTTCAGGTAAAGTACTTGGGAAAGACACAGGAAAGAAAGAATAAACTGGCACAGGACCAAGGACAGCTCCTACCATCCCTAAGCTTATTTATACACAAGTGAAGTTCCAGTTCCCTTTAGAAGCCCCATATTTAATGATGACAATAATAAAATTATGTTTAAGAAGATATTTTATTCAACTAAAATTGATGGTCTATTATGTGTCTATGGGTCATAAACGAAAAAAATTAAATGGTATTTCTTCCCACCGTTCCTGGCTAATTGGTATATAACTATTTTTCACCCACTTAAAAACTTTCTGTGGCAAACTGATATTTTTTTCTTTCATTGCAGTAATATTTTTATACCAAGAGGTAGATTCCATCTAGGCCTCTTTCTTGGTCATGTTTTACTCATTTTATTTTTAACCATTCAGCTGTTTTTTATTATTCATGTAGTGAGCAAAATCATGTGATTATTTCTAGAGATAAAATGTGAGAGCCACAACTTCAATCCCCACTAATATTTCACAACATGATAAGGAAATTAAAACAATAGACAAATCCATTTGTATAATTAGGTGAGATAAATATGGGTTTCTTTGAAACACAGTGGAGGCTGCCTGCCTAAGTCAAGGTGGGATAGGAGGAAGAAATTTTTCTGAGCTATTGAAGGATGAACAGAGATGTTCTAGGCAGAGAACCAGGAAAAGGGAGTCCTAGCAGAGGAAAACATTAGGTGTAAAGACATAAAGACATGAAACCCACATGGTATAATCAGGGAATGTCGTGGGTTTCAGGCCAGCTGCAGAGAGGAGCATTTGGTTCCAAGATATAGATGATGATAATGAAGAGGTAAGAATCAAATGTTCAACAGCCTTATTCTTCAGGCAGCAAGTGGCCCAGCAGTGGCAAAATTAGCTTCCATATTTACATGTTCCTGTGTAAATGTGGAATTGATCTCAAAGACATTTGCTATCTAACAGCCTGACAGTCTTACGCTCCACGTTCTGAGGAAATAGAGCTTCTGTAAGTTTCTCTTACTCTCTCTGGTATGGGCTGTCAGGTTGTCACACTTGTCTAGTTCCTAAAAATATGGTCAGCAATTTTGAGGATGAGAACTAAAGAAAGAAGCTGAAAGATTGACCGTCATCTTCCCTTTTAACATGTCCCTCTTTTATTTTATAACTTCTCTTGGAAAAAAAATACATTTAAGAGAGCAGAAAATATTTAGTAGAAAAGGAGAGAAAGGGGGCCAAGTAAAGAGAAGACGAAAGACACAACAAAACAAAAATCAACTTTAGAAAAAAGAAAAACCAGGCCTAAGGGAAGAGAAGAAATACAAGCTAGAAAGGGAGATATTAACCAAAATTTGGCAAGTAGTTAGTATGGCACTTGGGGCCAGGAGGGTAGCGGAAGAAAAAAATAAAGCAAGCAAAAAAAAAAAAAAAAAGCTTAATAAAGGAATATGAATATAATGTTGATCAAGAATATTTCATTATAATACATTATTAATTTACACTGAATTATTAAATACTTGGCCAACAGCACATATAGTACTTAGGTGCTGTCTTTGTAACTCTTACAGCTATAGTATTAGTGGGAAATTAGAGAATTTATATTTTTTCTTATATCTAAAAGGGTAAATAAACAGTGAGGTGGGTAATGTTTGCAAGTTTGCAAGTGGTCAGTGCTGATGGGAAAACCCTGTTTCCTGATGCCATCTTTATAGTTGCACAAATAAACTTCTCAGCAAATGTTTGTTGTGGGAAGTGAAGTGATGAACATGAAGGCACAAAGTAAATCAACGGGAAACACATAAATAGAACTCAAGACTCCTGACTTGCATTTTTAATCATGACTCTGCAAAGTTGTTCTCACATGCATAAAAAGCAATAAAATCACTTGAAGGAGACTTCTTCCTGCTTCCTCATGATGCAGCACCTTAATTTAGTGTAGGATTTCTCAACTATGGCACTGTTAACATATGGGTCCAGATCGTTCTTTGTTGATAGGGGAAGGGTTCTATGCATTGCAGAATGTTTAATGACATTTCTGATCTTTATCCACTAGATCCTAGTAACATTACAACTAAAAAATGTCTGCAAATATTGCCAAATGTCCTCTGGGGGACACAAATCACTCCCAGTTAAGAAACACTGGGGCTGAGTGTGGTGGTCCATGCCTATAATCCTAGCACTTTGGGAGGCCAAGGCAGGAGGATCACTTGAACCCAGGAGTTCAAGACCAGCCTTGGTAACGTAGTGAGACCCCCATCTCAAAAAAACACAAAAAAGTCAAATGTGGGGGCATGTGCCTGTGGTCCCAGCTACTTGAGAGCCTGAGGCAGAAGGATCACTTGAGCCCAGGAGTGCAAGGCTGTAGTGCGCTATGATTGTACCACTGCACTTCTGCCTGAGGGACAGAGTGAGATCCTGTCAACAAACAAACAAACAAACAACCATTGATCTAGTGGAAATAGAATAGACCAGGCTGCAGCAGGTAACAGATCTAGCTTCATCACAATGAACGGGGTGACCTGAGACAAACCAGTTTTGTTACCCTCCATTTCTTCATCCATCTAGAGTCCTTTTACATGACCAAGATGTGTTAGCTGTGAGTTTTATCCAAGTAGTAAGTAATGACAAAGTGGAATCGGATTCAAGGGAAAAGAAGAGTGGTGGGTAGATAGGATTCAGGTAGAGCTAAGGCTGGAATTCTGCCTATGTGCTAGAGCAGCCTCTTTAGGCAGAGCTTGGTGCCTGTTTGGAGGGTCAGCACGGCACCTGATAGAGACACAGATTGGAGAATTTCACCCATAGTGTCTCGGATGTCACACTTGCATTTCATGTTTTATTTCAAAAAATTTTTTAAAAAAATGTAAGGCACTGGCCTGGGCACTTCATTATCTTAGACCACTTATTACATGTCCCAAACATTGGTATTCTTATTTGAAAAAAAAAAATGAGGCAATATCTTTTGAATAATCTAATGTGTATAAAATGAGCTACAACAGAGGTTGAATCATGGTAGGTTCTTAATAAAAACTACATATACATTTCTTTCTTGAGAAACACAATGGTAAAAGACATAATGCTTTCTCCCAGTAGCTTATATGAAAGAGGTGACAGTAGAGGAAAGGAATAGTTACGCGTGCTTTCATAGCATACCATGCATGCAATGTCCTTTTTAGTCTTTACAAACTTCTATGAAGCAGATATTTTTATCCTGTTTTAATGAATGAAAAAAATGAGATCCAGAGAGAGCAAATATATTACCTAACACTCATAAATAATTAAATAAGCTGAAAGTCACACCGTTATAGGTGACCCCAAAGTTCATACTGTTTCACTCATAGCACATCTCTACTCTCTAAAAGCCATCCCGGTAGTACCAAATGGGTTAGTGTTATTTGCAAAGAACAAACACACTACAAAATATAAGATGTTAATATTATTTCAAAGTCAGGAAGAGAAAAACAAACCCGATAATTGAGAAGCAATTTGGGATTCCAAATATATCATTTCTCGTAATCTTAGAGGAATGTTTTGCTATTATGTTTGCATGTAAAAGTATCCAAACAACTCCAAAAACATTTGAAGCAGGCATCAGATATTTGAAAAGCCTCCAAATTTTATAAAAGGAGCTGGCAAGCTTTTTAAATGTGGACTCTCTATCCAGCTTTGCTACCTGAAGAATATAGACAAGTTTGCAATTGATGAAAATGCTCACGATAATGATTTTTACTAAAAATGTGCAGAATAATTTCTGCACTGTCATAAGTACCCAAACGAACTATTCCTTCTAATCGACAAAGCTATTACTTATTTCTTAAGAATGAGAGGAATGTACCTTCATGAATTAGACAGGTTGTCCTACCGGGTGCTGACAAGAGACAGGCAAAAAGAAATTTTTTTTTTTTAATCATAGTTACTGTAATAATACATTTTCTGAAACTTTTTTTAACCCAACAACAACAAAAAATATAATCAGTGAGCCCTTCTTACTTATTTGAAGAAGGTCATATATCATAAGTCTAATGTTTGGTCTTTTCTTCCATTGTCTTCCTTGGGAAAAAGAGAAAGTTGAATGAATCTGAGCAGTTGCTTATAATTGTGCTACTTCAAATTGCCAAATCTCAGTTTTTGACATTTTATCATTGCTATGCACAGGAGAAAAATGCTCCTTAATAGGGTAGTATTTAAAATAAGAAGCCACAACCTTGTCATTTTTACTAGCACAATGGAACCAGGCACGCTGGAATCAGCCATCCAAGCTGGATGGAGGGGCTGGAAGCTAATTACATTACCTTAGACAATAAGTTGGTCTTCGTGGTTCCAGTTATCTCTGCACACAGTTGGCTCAATTTTTTGTTGTTGTGTAATGTCCCATTAATCACAGTTACATTTGTTCCCTGCCATGTGATTCATCATCCTTTCCCCCTGAAATGACTTCCATTCTCCAGGACTCAAGATAAACCACTAATTTAAAGTGGCAGTGACCAACCTTGGCTATCACAATGGCATAGTTTGAATGAGGAGAGTCAATGGCAGCACACACAGACTCCAGGCGCTTCAGTCGATTCAAATTATCCCTTGTGATTGGGTTCAGGCACGGGGATAGAGATCAGGTTGACAATCACAGGACAAACTCTTGAAATGAAGCTGGAGGTGTGTTTGTCTTTGAAACTTATCCAAGCACACTCATTTGAAAAAGATGACAAAGTAAAGTACGTGGAGAGGGAGGGAAGTATAGTGAAAAAAATCGCGGGCTAAGTTTGGGGAGAAATACATTCTTACCTTAGCTTTGAATAAAGATATCTGTGTGACCTTGAGCAAGTCACTTTATCACCTGGTCTCTCTTAAAAATTGGGAACTTAGAACAGGTGATATATTTACGTAGTGTTATTATTTTTCCTTTTCCTGAACTCTGATTTTTTAAATTTGAGAATTAGCATAGAGAGGCTTCCTTTTAATGAAATGTGAACAAAAGTATTACATGAAGCATTTTGAAGTATTTCTAGTGATTAAAATATTGATTATTGGGAGGATAAATCTATCCCTGTTCTCAGCTGTATATTATAGCTCTTTCTCCTTATCAAAACCAGACTTCAACATTCAGCAAGGTATTATTCATTTTCGTTTTATCTCCTGCTATTTCTAACTTCACCAAATGGACACAAACACCTCCTAACTCTCTAGTTAATCACTTTGCACAATTTTGTAGCCGAAGAAAAAAACTCTTGTATGATTCCCTCCAAGGCATTTCTGGAGTTTGGGTGAAAGGATCTATTAAGTAGCTCAAGTAGCCAACCCCAAAAGGAAATTTCCAGAGACTTAGTCTATTGATAGAAAGTTTGGAATTATAAACCAATCATTATTATATCAAATTAATAATTTCATATAAATATGATACATGGATCCATTCCTTTTAATTAATTAATTAATCACCTCAGTTCTGAAACTTAAGATGAAGCCTTTCAGAAATATTGCTCCTCTGATTCTGTTCCCTGTGCTGGTCAAATTCATTTAATTTACGGTAACAGGATACCTTGTATTGTCATCATGATTTCTTTTTTGTTTCAATTTGTTTTTTGTTAGTAAACTTAAGACGGAGTTTTGATCTCATACATTTGAAGATAATTTCTTGCATAATCCCTAAACAGGGCACTCAATAAATGTTCCTGGCAAAAAATGTGTTGTCCAGTGAAGCTTGATCAAGCACCATATATTTTCCACCCCTGCAGCCCCTCCTTCAGGTCTTATAAAGAGCTCCCAATTGCTAGTTGATTGATTTTAGGGAACTAATAAGAGCCAAAATCACATATTTTCTAATGTGTACTACTGACCATACACATCAATATTAAGCTTCACAATATCAATGTAAAGTAGCTGCCTCCACTTGCTTTTTATACATCAGAAAACTGAGACGTAGAAAGGTTAAAATATGTTTGTGAAACTGTATACCTGCAATAAGTGAGTTGAGAGCCACACCCAGGCTATTTGCCCCCAGTGCGTGTGTACTTCCTATTACGTAGTGCTTCCTACATCACATAAGCTAGTGAGCTTATGATTACCGGGAATCATGGACTTAATTTACATGAGACCCTGAGGAAATCACTTGGCGTGTCTCTCTGTTACACACAATATGTCAGCTACCGTAAGATCGCCAATTACGACCTGATTAAGATGAAAGTGAACGTGGGAAATATTTAGAACAAACAAGAATAGGCTTTTTGTGGCTTTTAAAAAGCTATCAGTACCTTCATAAAGATGAATTCTTCTCAAGCAGGAACAGTTTTATGCTTCATAGGATATTTGGCCATATCTGTGGACATTTTGGTTTTTGAGGTTATCACAACTGCAGTAATGCTATTAGTATCTAGCATGTGGAGGCCAGCGATGCTTTTAAACATCCGACAATGCACAGGAGAGCCCCTCACAGCAATTAATTACCTGGCTCAAAATGTCACTTGTGTCAAAGTTGGAAAACCCTGATATAGAGAGATAATAATTAATTTTAAAATATAATTAAAAAAATGAGTACCCATTAGCAATAACAAGAGAAGCTATAAAGTACATAAAAACAAATACAATAAAAAATGTGCAGGCTCTTTATTGAACACCTAACAAAATATCATTATAGGATGTGTTTAGAAAAAAGAGAGAAAAAAATATAACTTATTCTTGGATGGGAAAGTTCAATAATGTAAAAATGCTAAAACTTTACAAATTAATCTCTGCAGCCACTGAGATCCCATAATATTACTTTCTGGAACACTGAAATAGGTTGAGGAAGTATGTGAGGTAGCAAGAAGATTATTACAGTAGAGGTAGAGAGAACAAAGGGTAGCTCCCGAAACTGTCGGGACCTTGTAGAACATTGTAAGAACTTTGATTTTCCTCTTAGTGAGAAAATAAAACACTGGATGATTGCTGCAGATGTGATTGTTTTTAAAAAGCTCAGTCATGCGGCTATGTGGAAAATAGTTTGTGTGTTTCATTGTGAGAGGGGCAATCAGGACTGAAGCAAAGCAACAGCTAGCCAGCTAGCTTGCGATTGCAGCAGAATATATTTAAGTAGTGGTACTGTTTTGTCTTGAGAGGTGACAGTGAAGATTATGGAAACTGATCAGCGAGGAGATGTCTGAGGTTAAGGTAAAGCTAAGAGCATTCACTGTGTGATGAATTATCTAAAAATAGTGGGAGGGAAACTAGATCGAAATGATTTTAAGTTTTTGCCTTGTATACCTAAAAGTTAGGACTCGCCATTTTCTGAGATGGAGATAACTGAGATAGGAGTAGATTTGAGTGCAGGTAGAAAAGAAGAGTTGAATTTTGGATGTGAAGTTCGAGATGTGTATTAGACATTGGACAGATTATCAGAGACCACTAGATACATGAGTGTCAGTTCATGAGAAAAATCAGGACTTAAGATCCACATTTTGGAGTCATCAGGTTAAAGCAGCACATAAACACATTCAGATGATGAGATGACCTAGAGTGAAAGCTGGCAAAGAACAGTTTATGAACTAAGCCTTAGAACATTTTAATATTTAAAGATCTGAAAAAGGAGCAAAAAATACTGAAAATGCACAGTGTACAGTGACACTAGGAGAAAAATAATGATGACATAAAAGCTAAAGTGTAAATAGAATATAATTTCCAGTGTGAGTGATAAAACAGTTTTGCTAGCAATGGGACTAGTTCCCCGGATTAATAAAATATTTTAAATAACATTCACAAGTTAAAACCACTTTAAAGAATATACCATTAAAATTTTAAAAACTGGCTAACTTATCTTAAAGTGATAAATATTTCTGCTTTTATTATATTAGCAAAATTAAAAAAGAAAACAATTCATAATCCCTCAAAGAGGGGAAGATTGAATAAGCAATAATATAGTAAGCTAAAGATAACTATAGAATAATATTTTTCAAGAATAATAAGTGATCTAGACATATTCAAATAATGTAGTAAAGAGGAAATGATATATAAATAATATGATGTCAATTTTATTAAACTACAAATGCACATATAAATAAAAATTAAAATGCACATATAATGCCTATTTATAAGGTAACATAAGAGAAAATAGGATAAAATAAAAAACAACGGTACGTTGACAGCTGAATTATGCATGTATTTAAATTTTCATTTACATTTCTGGTACTTTATACATTTTTATAATCGAATATAGTTTTATATGTATTTTAACATAACTTTTTTTTTTTTTTTTTTGAGGCGGAGTCTGGTCGCCCGGGCTGGAGTGCAGTGGCTGGATCTCAGCTCACTGCAAGCTCCGCCTCCCGGATTTGCGCCATTCTCCTGCCTCAGCCTCCCGAGTAGCTGGGACTACAGGCGCCCGCCACCTCGCCCGGCTAGTTTTTGTAGTTTTAGTAGAGACGAGGTTTCACCGTGTTAGCCAGGATGGTCTCGATCTCCTGACCTCGTGATCCGCCCGTCTCGGCCTCCCAAAGTGCTGGGATTACAGGCTTGAGCCACCGCGCCCGGCCCAACATAACTTAACACTGTAAAAATAAAATATATCATCAGGGGTACAAAATGTGTTATTTTGTTTTATCTTTTGTCTATAAAGCTATTTATGTCATCACAAATAATTCAAACTGTATTCCAGGTAATACTCTGTTTGAATAATCTTCCTATATTTTTTATGTGGTGCTCTGCCCACCGCCATGACAGTTATGAACATTTTATGTGTCTGCTACATTTTTCGAGGTGCTCACACTTTGAGAAATGCCTTTCAGTGATGAACTCACACTGTGGGAATAACTAACGTAAAGGAAGAGAGGAAATCGCCTCTGTGTACTGGTCACCAATACTTGATTATAGCAACTACTCGAATTCTCCCACTTTCTACTGTCATGAAACCACTTCAGTGAGAAACAGTGACTCTTTCCCATCCCTTCTTCCAAAAATAATGTTTTCATGACTGATGTAATAGAATTGAGAGTCCATATTAAGCTGATATATTTAGGGTGAATTGATTTTTGATAAAACTTTTAAGACAATTCAATGGGAGAAAGAAAAGTCTTTTTAACAAATGGTGTAGGCACAACAGAATATTCACGTGCAGAGAAATGAAATTGGACCTCCACTTCGCACTACACACAAAAACTTACTCAAAAGCAATCACAGGCCTAAATGTAGGAACCAAAACTACACAATTAATTTTTTTAAAAAAAAGGTGAATAAGCGTATGTGACCTTGGATTACAAACTAAATTTTGGTTATGACAGCAAAGTCATCAGCAAAAATGGGGAAAAAGAAATAGAAACCAAGTTTTTAAAAATGTGCTTCAGAGGATGACATCAAGAAAGTAAAAATATAATTCATAAAATTGAAGACTGTATTTGCAAGTCATCTATTTAATAAGGGTCTAGTGTCCAGAATATTAAAAGAAACTTTACAATATGAGAATAAAAGACATTCCAACTATATCACATTGTGAAAAAGGAAAACTAGTAGAGATAGCACAAAGAGCAGTAGTTGCCAGGGGCTAGTGGGGAGTGAGGAATGAATAAGCGGAGCTCACAGAATTTTTAGGGAAGTAAAAATATTCTGAATACTATAAGGGTGAGTATATGTCATTATACATTTGTCCAAAACCATAGAATGTACAACACCAAGAGTGAACTGTAATGTGAACTGTGGACGTTGGCTGACAACCATGTATCAATACAGGTTTGTCAGTCGGAAGAGACATTACACTCATTTTGGGGTGTTGCTAATGGGGGAGACAATTCATGTGTGGGAACAGGACGTATAGGAAATCTCTGTACCTTCCTCTCAATTTTGCTGTGACCTGGAAGCTTATATTAAAAAATAAAATATTTTAAAATGAAATTAAAAATAGAGACAAATTACCCAGTTTTTTTTTTTAATGTGAGTGTTTAGACAGACATTTCTCCAAATAAAATATACTAATGGCCAAGAAGTACAGGTAAGGAAGCTTAATATGGAAATGCAAATCATCACGGAAATGCAAATCAAAGCTGAAATGAGATACCATTTCACACATACTAGGATGACCATAATCAAAAAGATGGACAATGACATGTGTTACTATAGACAGGATGTAGAGAATTTGGAGCCCACATACCTTCCTGGTTGAAATTTAAAAAAATGTGCAGTCAGTTTGGGAAACAGTTCAAAAGTTCCTCAAAATATTATCCATAGAGTTACTACACGAACCAGCAATTGCAATTGTTCATATGTACACAGAAGAAGTTAAAGCATTCTTCCATACAGAAACTCATACACAAATGTTCAGATCGGTATTGTTCATAACGGCTAAAAACAGAAACAAGTCTAAGTAATGTTTATCAAAGGATGAATGCATCAACAAAATATTAAACATCTATAAAATAGAATATTATTCAGCCTTAAAAATAATGAAGTACTGATGAATGCTGAAACATGTATGAACCATGAAAGCATTATTATAAATGAAAAAAGCCAGACATGAAAGGTCACATATTGTATGATCCCGTTCATATAAACTCTTCTGAATAGGTAAATCATTTGTGACAGAAAGTAGATTAGTGGTTTTTCAGAGGCTGGGAGTGAAAGGAATGGAGTGTGACATTAATGAGGACAGCTTTTATTTTCTTTTCTGAGATGGAGTCTCACTCTGTCCCCCAGGCTAGAATGTAGTGGTATAATTCGGCTCATTGCAACCTCAGCCTTCCAGGTCAAGCGATTCTTGTGTCTCAGCCTCTCAAGTAGCTGGGACTACTGGAGCGGGCCAGCGTGCCTGGCTAAATTTTGTATTTTCAGTAGAGACGGGGGTTTGCCATGTTGGTTAGGCTGGTCTTGAACTCCTGACCTCAGGTGATCCACCCACCTTGGTCTCCCAAAGTGCTGGGATTACAGGTGTGAGCCACTGAGCCAGGGCTGAGTACAGCATTTCTTTCTGGAACAATGAAGATGTTCTGGAATTAGATTATTGTGATGACTGCAAAACTTTGTGAACATTCTAAGAGCCACTGAGTTGTCCCCTTTAAAAAGTAGAGTTGTGTTATATGTGAATTAAAATAAAAAGGAAAAGGGGATCTGCTTTGTGTTTAAAGTATTCTAAAAATGCCGTGAATACCCCTATGAGGCCTGCCACATGATGCTGCAACTGGATGTCCTTTCCTCTTCTTGCTTTACTCAGCTTTGGGCTTTCAATAGACTTTCATGAAGGTGCATGTCATTTGCTTATAGGATGCACAATGCAGACACACGTTATGGGGTACACAATGAATAGTTTAGAGAAAAGGTATTGCAATTCCAAACATTAAGAAACTTTCAATTGTTCAGAGCATGAACATAAGCAGGTGAGATCTTTCTTGTTGGAGTCAGCTTGGCCTTATGCTTTAACCCTATTGTGTTCCATGAACCTCGATGACCATCAAAAGCCATTACAGTCAATCCTGGATGCGTCCCAGCTCCTTCTTTACTAAATGATACAATACACCCCAGCTGTTGTTTTATGCACTCAAGATACCTTCTAATCTACGATCTTAAACCTAAAATAAATATCCTTATAGTCTAACTCATAATTATACTATAATTCAGGATAGCTGATTGAAATTAAATTTAAAATCAGTATATTCATGATTATCTGTGATTTTTATTAATAAATAACAGAAACAATTTCTGTGAGATTTACAGATACAGGCCACAACTGGCAAAGGCATGTAAATGCAAGATTCCAGTGAGATATCTGCATGAATTATTCAAGACATTTGGTTTGCACTTTAATTGCACATCAATTTGAATGTTGTGTGTGTGTATGCTTATACTCTCACAATGATGACCATAGTCAGCATAATTATACGCTTAGAATGGCCATAGCCCTTGGCAGTGTGCAAGGTTTATAATTTTGATCACTGCTTTAGTGAGCTTTCATTAGATTATGTTATGATAATAAACAACGACTCCTCTATTTCAGTGGCTTCCAGCAACAAAAGTTTCTTTCCTGTATTACATCTTAGGAACCGTAGTTTGCTTGTGTTCTTCCCAGTCTCTTTCCACTCTGCAACCAAGCTTTAAAAACCAACCTTTAAGTCAGTCTCATGGTACAAGGAAAAGAAAACAATATCCACACCAGGCGAGGGCTGTGAAAGCTTCTGTTTGGATATGACAAGGTCACTCCATTGCCCCTCCACTGAACACAAGTCACAGGGCCAACCTTGACATCAGTGGTGTGCAGCTGTCTACATCTAGACAGAGGCACCATAAGTCACATACATACACTTGGAATTGCAAATTATCTCACAGAAAGGAGAGAAACAAGTAAGGAAAACAAGCAAAAAATATCACAAATGTGGTATTGTTTCCAAAAGTCCAAAAGAATCAGTCTCTTACATACTTCTGTGCCTTGCAGACACCATTCCTCTTTCTAATACCCTTCCGCCCTTTGCTACCTGACAACTTTCAGGAAAATTTGTTTCCCTGATGAAAGTATTTAGTATCTTCTTTGTCTTTCCATAATTGTATTCTCTAAGCCCCTGTTATAATATTAACTATATGCCTTATGATGTTGTATTTATTTTCAGTTACCTCTGCCTATAAGATACTCAAGGCTGGGACTAGTGAATGTTCTCTTTGTTACCTGAGTTCTGAAACTGTAAATGTTCAGTGAATATTTATAAATCAATGACAGAACATTCTCAAGATCCATTACTGAGTGGACCATTTTATGTTTTATTTTATGGCATTCTCTTTCTCCTTCTTCCTGCCCTTATTTCTAACTTTAACTAACATTTGTTGAGTGCCTTATATTTGGTCAACAATATAGCATAAACAGAAGATGAATAATGCATTCTGTGTGTCATTCAGGGACCCAGAGTTAACTGTAACATGGACATACTTGAACAAGGGGTTAGATTAACCTTAATACATAATATCCAAGCTAGTGATCCTAACATGGACCTGGAATCCGACAGTCTTAATATTTTACCAGCAATTCGATTGCAGGGCTTTCTATATTCCAATTCAGAGAATTTTGAATGAAATCATTTTCACTGTAGAACTTCCAAAGGAATTCTAAACAATTTCCCTTCCTGCCAAAATTCTTTAGTTGTGTTTTATGGTTAACACACTTGATTTTGTTGTCAGACAGCTGTCCTTTGTAGCTCATACAAGAAAATCATTTCCTTATCTCTATATTTATTGTTTTCCAAACTGATCTGTTAGCTTTAAAAAAACCCTCAGCTTATTATTATCACAGTGTTCATCAAATCACTATTATCATCTTAACACCAACACATTTCTGTTATTACCAAGTTGTTGGTTGCTAAATAATAATTTATACTATAAATGTTAACAGTGTGTCACATCCCAGAAGGGCTCATTTGAATGTGATTAAAATAAGAACTAGTCATCTGAATTAATGTAGTCTCTGGTTGAGATTAGAAAGAGAAATAGAAATACTTTTTCTAGACAGATGAAGTTCTGTGAGAACAAAAAGTGCCTTTGCAGTAACACAATTTCAGAAATAATGAAATATCTATGAGTTTGGTATTCTGTTCAAGCCATACAAATCCACCAGGGAAAAGGTAAAGAGCTAATCTTTACAGGTATAACAAAATTTGATCTTTTCTATAAAACAAGATTTTTTCCATGACATAGGTAGATTAGGCCTGTAGACTAAAAAAGAGTTAGCTAACAATCCAATAGTCCACCATATTAGATGTTTTAGGAAAAAACACTGGACTCAGTTCTCTGAACTGATGAAATTATTATCCTTGGAGTAACCTCCACTCTTTCCATCCCCCTTTTAACTCCCTCTGGTTGTAGAGAGTTTGTTGCATAGATTCCAAATGTCACACTTCAGAAGAAATCTTAAACAATCACTGCCTCCCGGAGATAGTAAATGAAATTGAGTGGGTATTGAAAACATGGTATGTCAGCAGCAATATATTAACTACCAATTGTTGCATAAAAATGTACTTCAAAACATAGAGGACTGAAGCCAAGTAAGTTTCATTATCACAAGTAGAGTCTGTGGGTCAGGCATTGGGAGTTCCTTAGCTGAGCGTTTCTGTCTCAGGGCCTTTGAAGAGCTTGAAGTCAAGATACTGGCCAGACTTGAGTCAGCTGAAGGCTTGCCTTGATGAAGAGAAAGAATGCACTTCCATGATGACTCAGCCACATGAATGGTACTACTGGCCAGTGGTTGGTAGGACTTCCAATGTGGGCCATTCCACAGGACTGTCTTAATGGCCTTATACCATGGATTTCTCCAAAGCAAATGATGCAAGAGAAAGCAAGACAGACTATTGTAAAGATTATTTCTTTCAAGTTATTCATATAATCAGTATAATCAGTATTTAACTAGAGTATCTCCATCTTGGCACTATTGACATGTTGCGCCAGAATACTTATTTGTTGTGGGGAGCCATCCAATGCATTATAGAATATTTAGCATTATTCCTGGCTTCTACCCATCAGATGCCAGTAGCACTCCCTGCTCTCCAATTGTGACAACCAAAATGTCTCCAGACATCGGCAAGTGTGCCCTGGGAGAAAATGACCCCGAGTTACGAGCCACTTGAAGCTGTTCGCACAGTCAATACTCAACTAACCTTGAAAGAAAATATAGTCAGCAAAGATGATAGCCAAGTTTGAAGGTAGAAAAAACTAATAGGACCACTGAAAAGAAGAAGAAAATAAACAAGAAAATGAAAACCTTTTCTGCAATCTATACAGTCTCAATTCAGACCCCAAACTGAAATCCGATATTCTATCTCCTATAAATATTGACTGATCCCTTCCCATGGTCTGGGGCAATGACAGCTCCTGAAAATAAACAAGTGGTTAAAATGAGGTTCCAGCTCCAAATAGATTGCTCTTTTCTGTCCGTTTTCTTAAGCTTCCCATCTCTCATTCGCATTCACCAAAAACAATAAAAGAACCTTAGGTAAGAAAAATAAAGTCACTAAAAATAAATAATTTTCAGTAACATGTATGGTCACAGAATATTACTTTTTTAGAGTACAAATTCACCACTCAATAAATGTTTTTACTGAAGTTTGTATAGCACACCTCAGGATTCAGAGTATCATAGGTAGCTTATAAAACCTATATATAGTTTTTATAATGTAAAATGTAGAAAAAAGCCAATAAGGTTAAGATAGATAACTTAGCAATAATAATAATAATTATGGTAACGATAATGAAAACAATAAGTAGACAAAATCTGAGAAAGATAAAGAATTTTAAGGTACCAGTTACAAAGCCTTAACTGAATGCTAAATATAGATTTAAATTTTATGTTGAAATTCTTGAAGCCGAGAGCAAAATGGAAGATATTACTATCATTATATTTTATACAAATATTTAACTCTTTGTAATTACCATCAGTGATTCTTTCTTCTTTCCTCCCCAGCCAGCTGATAAAAGTTGAACTGAAGTGGAAAAGGTGAAATTAGTTTTCTGAGTTAGACTGATGACTGTAACCACCACTAATTTGAATTTGTACACTGGTTTGTTATTTACCTGGATTTTGAATTCAAGGTAAATAATATAAAAAACAATGTTTGTAGTTGGAAACAGGTCTACTTTTCTTTGACAAAAATTGATGAAAGGGAAGTTTACAACTACAATTTTATTAGTGCGAACCTTCAAGACAAATTAGATTAGTCAGTGATTCTCTAGGACTTGGAGACAGGAAGAATGGTATATGATGTTAACAGGAGTTTTTTTTTTTTTTTTTTTGGAAGTGATGAAAATATTCTCTAATTAGTTATGGTGATAGGTTTAAGACTCTGTCAATATACTAAAAATCACTAGATTGCACACCTTAAAAAAGTAAATGTATGATATATGAAGTGTATTTTAATTTTTAAAAACTAAAAATGTATCAGCAATATAAACATATAAGTGGAAAAAAATCAAATGTAACAGATAAGAAAGTCGTTTGATTGGACTTTAAAAACTGAAAAAAATAATTAAGTCTATCAATGAAATATTTATTAAAAGTTTTTTTAATTAACCTATATAAAAGTGGGAATGTAAAAGAATAGAAATTATAACAAACTGTCTCTCAGACCACAGTGCAATTAAACTAGAACTCAGGACTAAGAAACTCAATCAAAAT
>NW_012115844.1:2800929-2801575 GCF_000951035.1 Colobus angolensis palliatus | reverse complement strand
TGTACCCTAGAACTTAAAGTATTAAAAAAAAAAAAAGTGGGACTTACGTATTTTCCAAATTGATTTATTTTCTCAATGAATTCACTTATTGTTTTGCCATTTTATAGATTCAACATGATATACTTTTTCAGGTAGGAAACATGACATATAATTCTCTTTTACAATCTCAAAGTGATTAGCACAGTTTGGTAAACAGTAGAACTGCATAATATAAACTTAGTGATAGACAATTGGCATAATCTTAGTGACTTTTCAAATACTGACCTTGTTTCAGAATGTTAACTCAACCTATTAGGGGATGCTATAAAGTAGAAAGAAGTCCAAATATATTTAATGGCAGAGTAATATCCAAAAATTAGATCAATACATTGAAAAGATGGGTTAACTATAAAATGGATTTTATAAGAAAACATTAGAAAGGAGGCAAACAAACAAACAAAAACAAGTGTCAGGACAAGAGCTTAACACCAAACTGATTAAATATCCAACATGAAAAACAAGGTTTAATTACTGAGCTTGTGAAAATGACTTGAAGAGCCAACCAGCAGCAAACATGTTGGAAAAGGGCCTGGCTACAGACTCAGAAAAATCCAGAGATGCATCTCAGCTATCCCCCTTAGCTAAATTCTTTTTTTTTTTTTTTTTT
>NW_012115844.1:2784691-2799649 GCF_000951035.1 Colobus angolensis palliatus | reverse complement strand
ACTGTTGGTGGGATTGTAAACTAGTTCAACCATTATGGAAAACAGTATGGCGATTCCTCAAGGATCTAGAACTAGATGTACCATATGACCTAGCTAAATTCTTAAACGTTCTCAGTCACAGTTTCTGAGAACTCATTTAAAAGTAGTCACTCCTTCCTCAAAATCTTTCTTACCCCGATTTTTTCTATCCTTTCCCTTTGCAACTTCAGTAAGCTATATGTCAAGTATTACATTATATCTCTATCACTTTAAGCTTCATTCTTGATAATTTTTCCCTGCTTTATCATCTAATTGATGAATATTTTCTTCAGCTCTATCTAGTCCACTTTTAGTCCATCTAGGAAGTTTTGTTCTGCTTGTTTTTGAGTGCTGTTCACCTCTAGGTATGCTAAGAAAACACAGAGTGGTCATTCAAATTGTGGGGTTTGGAGTCATCCTGACCTGGGTTTTAACTACAGATCTGCTATCCTCTAGTAACAGGCCAGTAGGACCTCAGGAGGTTCTTAGGGCTTATCTAAATATGAGGAAAATAGCACTTGCCTCACAGACTTTTTCTAAGCATTTGTATTAGTTCATATTCTCCAAGATACAAATGCCAAGACTGCAATAAAAGTCCAAATATGTAATAGGGAAGAAACCTGAGAAAGAAAATATGAAGCTGGATAGGCTGGGAAACAAGCCTGATGCTAATGAAGATGAGAGGGAAGAAACATTCCTGGAAGCATCCCAGACCAGCATGCAGCCTAAAGAGGGTTCAGAAAGATGAAAGTCCACTGTCCAGGGTTCCTGGAGTCACAGTTATCCATGGTCAACATACACGTTTCCTGAAATGGACCTGCCTTAGTATCCCTGCCACACTCAGTCACCGGCTAAGAATGTGGCCATGGGAACATGGCCACATCCATACACATGTGATGATAGATTATACAGCCAACAGGTGTCTGACCTAGTCAAGTAAGCACTCTATTATTGGAGGTCTTCAAGTCACATTTGCATGACTGCTATAGTGTTAAATAATTATTGATATGACTTGGCTGTGTCCCCACCCAAGTCTCATCTTGAATTGTAGCTCCCATAATTCCTATATGTCATGGGAGAAACCCAGGGGGAGGTAACTGAATCACAGGAGTGGGTCTGTCCCATGCTGTTCTCGGGATAGTGAATAAGTCTCACAAGCTCTGATAGTTTTAAAAACAGGAGCTTCCCTGCACAATCTCTCTTTCTCTCTCTCTGCCTGCTGTCACCCACGTGAGACATGCCCTTCACCTTCCACCATGACTGTGAGGCCTCCCCAGTCAAGTGGAACTGTAAAGCCAATAAACCTCTTTTTTTTTTTTTTTTTGGTAAATTGCCCAGTCTAAAGCATGTGTTTAGCAGCAGCGTGAAAACAGACTAATACAATTACATACAATAAGTGCTCATCACAGAGCCTGACAGAGCAGCACCTTCTACTTCATAAATGATCAGTGGGCAGTCGTGCAACACTGGAGTATGGTGACTCCGTTCACTGCTAAGCCTGAGGCTTCCTCTGAAGCACCAATCAACCATTCCTAGATATCATGTTAGCAGGGGTGTTCTACAAAATGCCAATAAACCACAGCCTCAAGAGTTACAGGGGCTTGAGGTTACATATATTTAGGAAGTCTTATTGGAAGAGGTGGCATTTGATTTAGTTCTAAAGAATGAGAACAGCAGGAGAATTCCAGGCAGCCTTAGAGTAAGTATCCTGAGCAAAGGCTGATAGAAATATGGCGAGAGGGATGATCAGAACATTTCTATGGTAAACATGCTTATGGTGACCACTTTCTGGGAGAATTACCTGTTGAAAAGGTGTCTTCTGCATCATTTGAGAGTTCCAAATGAAAGAGATAATAGTGAGCACTGAAAATGACTTACCATGGTTTCAGAGTAAACATTCACAACTTTGAAGTTCAATACCAAGCATTTTTCCTCCATGCCAAAATTCTGTGTGCGACCCACCAAGGAAGCACTGGGTCTGGAGAAAACTCAATTGTTAAAAAACATGTAGAATAGAGAATCCCGAGATTTCTATTTTAGCCACAGTTGAATCTGTCACCTGGAACAAGTCTTCTAACACACTGAAATGGCTCTCTTATCTTTACAATAGATGTTGGGGCTACTTACTCTCTGTGTCCATTATCAACCAGAAAAATGCTACAATTTTGCTCTGGGTAATCACTAAAAGAAGTACACCCTGAAGATTTCTGACTCAAAAGCTATTTTATCCTTTTCAGCTCTCTGATTCTTATTTTTACTCCTGGGGGAAGAAAAGCAACTATTGCCATCCATCAAAGGTGAAAGTCATAAAACAGCTAATTGGTTTTGAATTTAGTCTCATCAGGGGGTCAAGAAAAAAATTTGGATCAGACTTGACAGTTTTCAGTGTGTCCTTAATGTTTTGTCTTTGAAAGAAAAGAGATGCATTTTTCAAAAGTCAAGGAAAAAATGATCTCCCAGGTATCTAATTTGCATATTAGAAAATATGCCTTGCCTGTCAAAGAATGTTTGAGTTGGTTGCAAAAGTGAGAGTCAACTCTCAGATAATCCAGGAGTGAAAGGGATCATAGACATGGATAGCACAAAATCATGATGGCAGGGTGCACTGCTGAGATGACTAGGGGGGACTAGGCCTGATCTTATTTTAATAGCTCTCCGCTACCTGCTTGCTGTGGGCCTAATTTGCTTGACCTCCTCTCTTTTCCATCTAAGAACTTTCCAAAGGCAGACTTGTCATCTGTCTTCACAAAGCTTATAAGAGTAAAACCATGGAGAGACCCCACTCAGTGAAGGCCTCTGTATCTCCCTTTGATCACATCCTGACTCCAGCTAAAATGACAACATTATCCCCCTAAAATCCCAATTATCTTGAAAAGCCAAGTCTAAAGTCTATTTGTTTCTTTATATCACACCCAGCCTGAGTTTCTCGACTTAAACAAACATACGGAGATGGATGAAGCAGGGTAAGATAAACTATATGTTGGAAGTAGGAGACAGTATTAATTAGAGGTTTTTAATAATGACCCATCTTGAATGGGAAAGGCATCCCAATGTTAAACACAGACAATTTATAGACCCACTAGTGTGGTCCTGGATGACTGAAATTTGAGTCTTTATATCAGATGACATTGCAGTCATTAGGCATAAGTTCTAAAAACTATGCCTATTAACAGATCTACCCTAGCTTTCATGACTTAGTGAGAGCTGGCATATTAGTCAGGGTTTAAAAAAAAAAAAACTTGGGGGAGGGGCAAAGATGACTGAGTAGAAACAGCTCTGGTCTGCAGCTTCCACTGAGACAAATGCAAAAGACGGCATGATTTCTACATTTCCAACTGAGGTACCCAGATTGTCTTATTGAGACTGACTCGGTGGTTGATGTGACCCGTGGAGAGCAAGGAAAGTAGGTTTGGGTGACAGTTCACCCGGGAGCTGCACGGGGCAAAGGGACCTGCCTACCCAAGGCAAGGGAGGTGGTGAGGGACTGTGCTACCCACCTGATGTTCTACGCTTTTCCCACGGATTTTTGGAATCTGCAGATCAGAAGATTCCCTCGTGTGCTTACACCACCAGGGCCTTGGGTCCCAAGCACAAAACTGGCAGACCCACAGCAGTTGCTCCGGTTGGTGGCCATTCTGGCAGGTCCTGAGCCGCAGGAGGTTTTACATACTCCAGCAGCTCTCGGAACTCTGGGGAGGAAGGAGAGCTGTCCACTCATGTGGAAACAGGGCTGATGCCAGGGAGCCAAGCAGCCTCGCTCAGCGGGTCCCATTGCCATGAAACCCCACAAGCGAAGACCCACTGACTTGGAATCCCTGCTGGCCAGCACAACAGCCTGGAGTCTGCCTGGGATGACTGAGTTCCTTGGGGAAGGGATCACCGCCATTCCTGAGGCTCTAGTCAGTGGTTTTCCTCTGCTGGTGCTCGGGAGGCTGGGTGGTTTGGACTGGGCAGTATTCCCCACAGCGCAGAACAGTGGCTGTGACAGACTGTGGCCAGACTGCTTATTTAGGTGGGACCTGGATCCATCCCTCCTGCAGAGCCTCCCTTCAGGAATTCCAGCAACTCCAGCCAGGGATACACAGACAAAACTCTCATCTCCCTGGGACAGAGCACCTCCTGGGAGGGGCAGCTGCAGTCTCAGGTTTAGTGGACTTAATCTTTCTTGCTTGCTGGCTCTGAAGAGTCTGGGTGATCCAGACAAGAGAGATTCCTCCAGCTCAGTGCACCAGCTCCGCTAAAGGGCAGCCAGATTGCTTCTTTAAGCGGGTCCCTGAGCCTATGCCTCCTGACTGGGTGAGACCTCCCAACAGGGGTAGCCAGACACCCCATACAGGAGAGTTCTGGCTGGCATCAGGTTGGTGCCCCTCTGGGATGAAACTTCCAGAGGAAGGAGCAGGCAGCAATCTTTGCTGTTCTGCAGCCTCCACTGGTGATATCCTGGTGAACAGGGTCTGGAGTGGACCCCCAACAAACTGCAGCAGACCTGAAGAAGAAGGGCCTGACTATTAGAAAAAAAGCAAACAAACAGAAAGCAATAATAACAACAACATCAACAAAAAGAGACACCACAAAAAACCCCATCCAAAGGTCAAGAGCCTCAAAGAGCAAAGGTAGATAAATCCATGAAGATGAGGAAAAATCATCACAAAAATACTGCAAATTCCCAAAGCCAGAATGCCTCTTTTCCTCAAAATGACTGCAGCACGTCTCCAGCAGGGGGACAGAGTGGGGCTGAAGCTGAGGTAGATGAAATGACAGTAACAGGCTTCAGCAAGTGGGTAATAGTGAACTTCGCTGAGCTAAAGGATTATATTCTAACCCAATGCAAAGAAGCTAATAACCACGATAAAAGGTTACAGGAACTGTTAACTAGAATAACCAGTTTAGAGAGGAACATAAACGGCCCGAAGGAACTGAAAAACACAGCATGAGAACTTTATGAAGCATACACAAGTACCAATAGCTGAATCAACCAAGTGGAAGAAAGAATATCAGAGCTTGAAGACTATCTTGCTGAAATAAGCCAAGCAGACAATAATAGAGAAAAAGAATAAAAAGGAAGAAACAAAACCTTTGAGAACTACGGGGCTATGTAAAAAGACCAAATCTATGACTGATTGGAGTACCTGAAAGAGACGAGGAGAATGGAAGCAAGTTGGAAAACACACTTCAGGATATCATCCAGGAGAACTTTCCCAACCTAGCAAGACAGGCCATCATTCAAATTCAGGAAATCCATAGAACCCCAGTAAGATACTCCACGAGAAGATCAACCCGAAGACACATAATCATCATGTTCTCCAAGGTTGAAATGAAGGAAAAAATGTTAAGGGAAGTCAAAGGGAAAGGCCAGGTCACCTACAAAGTGAAGCCCATCAGACTAACAGCAGACCTCTCAGTGGAAACCCTACAAGCCAGAAGAGACTGGGGGTCAATATTCAGCATTCTTAAAGAAAAGAATTTCCAACCCAGAATTTCATATATGGCTCATATAGTTTGGTTGTATCCCCACCCAAATCTCATCTTGAATTGTAGTTCCCACAATTTTCCTTTCTCGTGGGAGGGACCCAGTGGAAGGTAATTGAATCACGGGGACAGTTTGCCCTCTACTGTTCTGGTGGCAGTGAATAAGTCTCATGAGATATGATAGTTTTACAAGGGGTTTTCCCCTTTCACTTGGCTGTCATTATCTCTTGTATGTCACCAGGTAGGATGTACCTTTTGCCTTCCACCATAACTGTGAGGCCTCCCCAGCCATGTGGAACTGTGAGTCTGTTAAACCACTTTTTCTTTATAAATTACCCAATCTCAGATATTTCTTTATTAGCAGCATGAGAACACATTAAAACACCAGCCAAACTAAGCTTCATAAGTGAAAGAGAAATAAAATCCTTTTCACACAAGCAAATGCCAAGGGATATTGTCACCACCAGCCCTGCCTTGCAAGAGCTCCTGAAGGAAGCACTAAACGTGGGAAGGAACAACCATTATCAGCCACTACAGCAACACACTGAAATACATAGACCAATGACACTATGAAGCAACTACATTAACAAATCTACAGAATTACCCAACTAGCATCACAATGACAGCATCAAATTCACATATAACAATATTAACGTTAAATGTAAATGGGCTAAATGTCCCAATTAAAAGACACAGAATAGCAAGCTGGATAAACAGACAAGATCCATTGGTGTGCTGTATTAAAAAAAAAAAAAATCTCACATGCCAAGACACACAAAGGCTCAAAATAAAGGGAAAGAAGAAAGTTTACCAAGCAAATGGAAAGCAGAAAAAAAAATCCGGGGTTGCAATTCTAATTTCTGACAAAATAGACTTTAAACCAGCAAAGGTAAAAAAAAGACAAAGAAGGACATTACATAATGGTAAAGGCTTCCATTCAACAAGAAGCGCTAACTATTCCAAATGTATATGATTCAAATACAGAGGCACCCAGATTCATAAAATAAGTTCTTAAAGACTACAAAGAGACTTAGAACCCCATACAATTATACTGGGAGACTTTAATACCCTGCTGTCAGTATTACACAGATCATTGAGGTGGAAAATTAACAAAGATGTTCAGGACTTCAACTCAGCTCTGGATCAAGAGGACCTGATAGATATCTACAGAACTCTCCACCCCCAAACAACAGAATATACATTTTTCTCAGTGCCACATGGCACTTACTCTAAAATTGATCACATAATTGAAAGTAAAACACTCCTCAGCAAGTACAAAATAACTGAAATCATAACAAACAATATATCAGACCACAGCACAATCAAATTAGAACTCAAGATTAGAAAATCCACTCAAACCAACTCTACTACATGGAAATTGAACAACCTGCTCCTGAATAACTTCTGGGTAAATAATGAAATTAAGGCAGAAATCAAGAAGTTCTTTGAAACTAATGAGAACAAAGAAACAATGTACCAGAATGTCTGGGACACAGCTAAAACAGCGTTAAGAGGAAAATTTATAGCATGAAACGCCCACATCAAAAGGCTAGGAAGATCTCAAACTGACACTCTAATATCACAGCTAAAAGAACTAGAGGAGAAAGAGCAAACACACACCAGAGCTAGCAGAATACAAGAAATAACCAAGATTAGAGTGGAACTGAAGATGCTAGAGACATGAAAAATCCTTCAAAAAAATCAATGAATCCAGGAGCTGACTTTTTGGAAAATAATCAATAAAATAAATAGAGTGATAGCTAAACTAATGAAGAAAAGAAAGGAGATTCAAATAAACATAATCAGAAATAATAAGGGGGATACCACCACTGACCCCACAAAAATACAAACCATCAGAGAATACTGTAAACACCTCTATGCAAATACACTGGAAAATCTGGAAGAAATTGATAAATTCCTGGACACATAAACCCTTCCAAGACTGAATAAGGAAGAAGTTGAATCCCTGAATAGACCGATAACAAGTTCTGAAATTAAGGCAGTAATAAATAGCCTACCAATCAAAAAAATCACAGAAACAGATGGATTTATAGCTGAATTCTACCAGAGGAACAAAGAAGAGCTTTTTCTTCTGAAACTATTCCAAACAATTGAAAAGGAGAAACTCCTCCCAAATTAATTTTATGAGGCTAGCATTATCTTGATACCAAAACCTGGCAGAGATACAGCAGATAAGGAAAACTTCAGTCAAATATCCCTGATGAACATCAATGCAAAAATCCTTAATAAAATACAGGCAAACCAAACCCAGCCGCACATCAAAAAGTTTATCCACCACGACTGAGTCAGCTTCATCCCTGGGATGCAAGACTGGTTTAACATATTTAAATCCATAAAAGTAATTCATCCTAATTTTGTAAATGGAACTAAAGACAAAAACCACATGATTATTTCAATGGATGCAGAAAAGGTCTTCGATAAAATTCAACATCTCTTCATATTAAAAACTCTCAATAAACTAGGTATTGAAGGAACATACCTCAAAATAATAAGAGTAATTTATGACAAACTCACAGCCAATATCATGCTGAATGGGCAAAAACTGGAAGGATTCCTCTTGAAAACTGGCACAAGACAAGGATGCCCCATCTCACCACTCTTATTCAACATAGTATTGGAAGTTCTTGCCAGGGCAATCAGGTAAGAGAAAGAAGTAAAGGGTATTCACATAGGAAGAGAGGAAGTCAAATTGTCCCTATTTGCAGATGACATGATCCTATATCTAGAAAACCTCATCAACTCAACCCAAAAGCTTTTTAAGCTGATAAACAATTTCAGCATAGTCCCAGGATGCAAAATCAACGTGGAGAAATCACAAGCATTTCTATATACCAACAACAGACAAGCTGAGAGCCAAATCATGAGTGAACTCCCATTCCCAATTGCTACAAAAAAGAATGAAATACCCAGAAATACTGCTAACAAGGAAGGTGAAGGGCCTCTTCAAGGAGAACTAGCAACCGCTGTTCAAGGAAATCAGAGAAGACACAAGCAGATGAAAAAACATTCGATGCTCATTGATAGAAAGAATCAATATTGTGAAAATGGCCATACTGCCCAAAGCAATTTATAGATTCAATGCTATTCCCATGAAACACTACTGACATTTTAAAAAATTTTTTCATAATTAAAAAAACTTTAAAAAAATTCATATGTAAGCAAAAAACAGCATGTATACCCCAGACAGTCCTAAGCAAAAAGAACAAAGCTGGAGGCATCATGCTATCTGACTTCAAAATATACTATAAAGCTATAGTAACCAAAACAGCATGGTACTGAAACATAAACAGGCACATAGACCAATGGAACAGAATAGAGAACTCAGAAATAAATCCGCACATCTATAACAATCTGATCTTTGACAAACCTGACAAAAACAAACAATAGGAAAAGGATTCCCTATTTAACAAATGGTACTGGGAGAATTGGCTAACAATATGCAGAAAATTGAAACCAGACCCCTACTTAAACCTTATACAAAAATTAACTCAAGATGGATTAAAGACTTAAATGTAAACCCAAAACTATAAAAACCCTAGAAGAAAATCTAGGCAATAACAGTCAGGACGTAAGCATGGGCAAATATTTTTATCATGAAATTGCCAAAAGCAATTGCAACAAAAACAAAAATTGACAAATGGGATCTAATTAAACTAAAGAGGTTCTGTACAGCAAAAGAAACTGTCTTCAGAGCAAACAGACAACCTACAGAATGGGAGAAAATTTTTGTAATCTATCTATCTAACAAAGTGAAACAAAATTCTATCTAACTAAAAATCTATCTATCTAAAAAAATCTAATATCCAGAATCTACAAGAAACTTAAGCAAATTTCTGAGGAAAAAAAACAACCCCATTAAAAAGTGGGCTAAGGACGTGAAATAACACTTCTCAAAAGAAGACATACATGCACCCAACAAACACAAGAAAAATAGCTGAACATCACTGATCCTTAGAGAAATGCAAATCAAAATCACAATCAGATACCATCTCACACCACCAGTGAAAATGATGACTATTAAAAAGTCAAGAAACAACAGATACTGGCAAGGTTGCTAAGGAATAGGAATACTTTTACACTGTTGGTGAGAATGTGAATGAGTTCTACCAATGTGGAAGAAAGTGTGGTGATTCCTTAAAGATTTACAACCAGAAATACCATTTGACCCAGCAATCCCATTACTTGTATATACCCAAAGGAATATAAATCATTCTATTGTAAAGACACATACACTTGTATATTCATTGCAGCACTATTCACAATAGCAAAGACATGCAATCAACTCAAATGCCCACTAATAGTAGACCGGATTTTAAAAATCTTGTACATATACACTGTGGTATACTATGCAGCCATAAAAAAGAATGAGATTATGTCCTCTCATTTGCAGGGACACAGATGGAGCTGCAAGTCATTATCTTCAGCAGACTAACACAGGAACAGAAAACCAAACACGGCATGTTCTCACTTGTAAGTGGAAGCTGAACAATGAGAACACATGGACACAGGGAGGAGAACAACAGACAAGGGGGCCTGTCAAGGGAGGATGGGGGTTGTGGGAGAGCTTTAGGAAAAAAAAGCTAACATATGCTGGGCTTAATATCTAGGTGATGGGTTGATAGGTGCAGCAGACCACCATGGCACACCTTCATCTATGTAACATACATGCACATCCTGCACATATTCCCCAGAACTTAATAAAATAGAATAAAATAAAGTAAAACATAACTAATAGGAGATACACATGTAATAGGAGATTCTATCTATTTATCTGTCTATATCTATTTTTTAAAATACCATATGTTATATATATATATACACAATACCATATTTGGTACGTATATGGTATATATATACATTTTTTAAATGTACAATATTTACCATATATAGTATTTTTAAAAATACCATGTATATACACATATATTCACACACATATACACACACACACACAGACACAAAAACACACACATATATTTTTATGGTATTGGTTCATGAGATTATGGAGACTAATAAGTTCCAAACTCTGTCATCTATGAATGAGAGACACACACAGGAGAGTGGCATAATTCAAAGTCCTGAGAGCATGAAAGCCAATGGTTTAGGTGTCAGTCCAAGGGCAGGAAAGGATTGATGTGTCAGCTCAGTCAGGCAGAGAGCCAGTAAATCCTTTCTTCCTTCATCTTATTGTTCTATTTGGGCCCTCAATGGATTAGATGATGCCCACTAACATTGGAGAAGATAATCCATTTTACTCAGTCTTATCAATTCAAAAGCTAATGTCTTCTAGAAACATCCTCACAGAGAGACTCAGTAATATTAGATCAGTAGTATTAGTTCATTTTCATGCTGCTGATAAAGACATACCTGCGACTGGGCAATTTACAAAAGAAAGAGGTTTAAAAATGGACGTACAAGTCCCTGTAATGGAAGGCAAAAGGTACTTCTTCCATGGCAGGGACGAGAGAGAGAACTTGTGCAGGGAAACTCCCATTTTTAAAACCATCAGCTCTCATGAGACTCATTCGCTATCATGGGAACAGCACAGGAAATGCCTGCCCCCATAATTCAATCACCTCCCATCGGGTTCTTCTCATGACACATGGGAATTGTGGGGGTTACAATTCAAGATGAGATTTGGGTGGGGACACAGCCAAACCACATCATCGGTACTTTTGCACCGATATATTATTATTTAATTGTATATCTAGGTATTCCATGATCTAGTCAAATTGACACATACTATTAAAATTAACTATCACAGCTGTATTGCCACAAGCATTCATAATGTCCCTTAATCTGAGAACAATCCCTCCTACCAATGTCTTTAGTCCCACCTCAACTGAGTTCTACTTGACAAACATTCTTTAAGACACATTTTATGCCTCAAGCACTGAGTTAGATGCTGCAGATATAGTTATGAATAAGAAAGGGTTCCACTAACTCATAGGCTGGTGTGAGAAGTAGCTGTAAGTAGATTATTTCAGTGTATTATCATAAGCTCGGTAATAAAGATAGGCATTGAAAGCTATGAAAACAGGAGAGGGGGCTGGGTGCGGTGGCTGACACCTGCAATCCTAGCACTTTGGGAGGCCAAGGCAGGTGGATCACTTGAGGTCAGAAGTTCTAGACCAGCCTGGCCAACCAACATGGTGAAACTCAGTCTCTACTAAAAATACAAATATTAGCCGGGCATGGTGGCAGGTGCCTGTAATCCTGACTACTTGGGAGGCTGAGGAAGGAGAATTGCTTGATCCCAGCTCCTTGGGAGGCCGAGTCAGGAGAATCACTTGCAGTGAACCGAGATTGCGCCATCACACTCCAGCCTGGAGGAGAAGGGCAAGACTTCGTTTCAAAAAAAAAAAAGAAAAAAAGAAAAAGAAAAAAAAAAGAAAACAAAAACAGGAGAGGGATTCCCTAAATAAGGGGAATCTTTCTTCTATATTCATATCCCAAAAAATGGGATATCTATCATATCTTAAAAAATGCTCCTGGAAGGTGAGAATGTTATTGTTTGCTCAACAGCATCACTACAAAGTCCTAAACCATAAATCATCAATTTCAAACTGACTTTCATTTTGAAGTTTAAGCAATTTCACCCGCATAACAACCTCTAGAAATGGTGGCAACTTTTCTATTTCTATTCAAACACATACATACAATGTAGGGTGCTAATTATCTCCTACAGCCTTTTAGCTTAAAGCAACAAATGATATTGGCTTGATCCCCTTAGAGTAATATGTCTTAGTTACGAAATTCTTAAATTTTCTGGTGTTCTAGACCAGAGCATTGCTCATTCTCAACAAGGCACAGGTGACAAAGGTGGAGAGTCTCCTGAAGCTAGGGATGGAGGTAAAGAGAAAGAATGAAAAGCAGGAAGACATAGCTAGATAACGAGATTCTAAGCCAGCTAAGGAGTCGGAGTTTGAGTTAGGAGGTGATTAATAGCAAGGGTGTTTGGCTGCCAACTTTCCTCTCTCTGAAAGCAGAGCAGTCTCTGTGAGTGGGCCAGGCTAGTGTTTCCTTTGAAGCCTGCTCCACTGATGGAAACTAGGTTGGTAACTCCTGAGAAAATCATTCTGACTAGCCGGGGACTTAGTGTTGACCTCCACTCTCCCACAGGATGGCTGATATTGTATTATGCCCTGCCCTTCATGATTGGATATGGAAAGGATACAAGCACAGCCATACCTGGCTGCACCATCTTGGTTCTTGGAAGTTATCATTAATCATACATTTAGAAAAAAGCAGCATGTGAGGAATGGAGAGAAAATGTCAGAAACATGGTAAGAGACTGTGAACACAGAAAATGGATTGGTGTAGATATTTTTTAATGGAATACTTAAGATCTTGGAACAATAAAGAGATACAATGGAATAGAAAAAGATAGGGCAAGATACATAGGGATCAAGGAAAGCTCAATAGCTCTGAACTTATTTAATGCTGAATGTTAAATTTTATGCCTCTAGGGTATTTCTTATATGGTCTGTACCTTGCCTGTATCTCAGTTGTCCTCAAAGTAAGTTGGACTACTAATAATGCCTATTTTATTATACAGTTCTGTGAAGGACTGTACAAACACATACATACACACACAAGTGTGTATATACACACATTTTAAAATTGTGGTGGCATGGCTCATAGAAATTCATAAGGAATTCAATAAATATTCATTGCTGTTATTGCCTTTATTATTATTGTTTTTATTGCTTTAGTTCAACCATAACTCTTCCCCATTCCCAGTAATAGAGGGTGAGGAACCCTGGCTCTTCCGCAGTTTTTAATTATCTGCTATGCCTCAAATTTATTATGTTAATCCAATCATTATAAGTTCTGCTTGGACACAAATAAATATCAAATGTGATCCATGGGTCCAGAATTGTGATCATCATTAGCTGATCCTCTCATCACGACTAACAGAAGTATTTTAATATTTTATTTTGTAGCTAGTAAGTGCTAAGTGTTTGATGCAGTTTATTTTAGTCTCCATGAGATCCCGACAACTGCCCACACTTCACAGAGAAGGCAATTGAGAGTCAGGGAGGTTAACTCATAAAAACGTCGAAACACCTGGGTAAATTGGAAGACCCTGGATTTGAAACGAGGGCTGTTGTGTGTGGAAGTTTGATCTCTGTACCCTTCCTTCTCCTGTTTCCCTATAATGTCCTCATCAAGAAATCATAACTGAACCTCAGTTGCTCCATTTCTGCCTCCTGCCTTGCACTGCTTCCCAGTCCCAAGAAGTCATCTACTTGTGCTTCAGAAGTGTCTAAGGCACATTTCTTAATTCTGCATTTGTTCACCATCCTTCTTATTTCTGTCATCTGCTGAGCATTCAAGCCTATCATCTCTCCGTTCCTTCAGTGAATGTCAACAGCCAGCTGGTGGAGCCTCCTTCACTCCCTCTAGTGAATTATCCCCCTAGATTGCTAAAGCCTGGTGGTTCTCAAAGTATGGTCCCTGGGACAGCAGCAGCAGCATCAACTGGAAGCTTGTTAGAAATACAGACCCCATTGTCTCAGTCCCAAATCTCCTTAAGCTGATAAGAAACTTCAGCAAAGTCTCAGGATACAAAATCAATGTGCAAAAATCACAAGCATTCTTATACACCAGTAACAGACAAACAGAGAGCCAAATCATGAGTGAACTCCCATTCACAATTGCTTCAAAAAGAATAAAATTCCTAGGAATCCAACTTACAAGGGATGTAAAGGACCTCTTCAAGGAGAACTACAAACCACTGCTCAATGAAACAAAAGAGGACACAAATGGAAGAACATTGCATGCTCATGGATAGGAAGAATCAATATCATGAAAATGGCTATACTGCCCAAGGTAATTTATAGATTCAATGCCATCCCCATTAAGAAACCAATGACTTTCTTCACAGAATTGGAAAAAACTACTTTAAAGTTCATAAGGAACCAAAAAAGAGCCCACATTGCCAAGACAATCCTAAGCGAAAAGAACAAAGCTGGAGGCATCATGCCACCTGACTGCAAACTATACTACAAGGCTACAGTAACCAAAACAGCATGATACTGGTACCAAAACAGAAATATAAACCAATGGAACAGAACAGAGCCCTCAGAAATAATACCACAAGTCTACAACCATTTTATCTTTGACAAGCATGACAAAAACTAGAAATGGGGAAAGGATTCCCTGTTTAATAAATGGTGCTGGGAAAATTGGCTAGTCATAAGTAGAAAGCTGAAACTAGATCGCTTCCTTACACCTTATACAGAAATTAATTCAAGATGGATTAGAGACTTAAATGTTAGACCTAATACCATAAAAACCCTAGAAGAAAACCTAGGGAATGTCATTCAGGACATAGGCACGGGCAAGGACTTCCTGTCTAAAACACCAAAAGCAATGGCAACAAAAGCCAAAATCGACAAATGGGATCTAATTAAACTAAAGAGCTTCTGCACAGCAAAAGAAACTACC
>NW_012115844.1:2772753-2784471 GCF_000951035.1 Colobus angolensis palliatus | reverse complement strand
AAGGATCTAGAACTAGAAATACCATTTGACCCAGCCATCCCATTACTGGGTATATACCCAAAGCATTATAAATCATGCTGCTATAAAGACACATGCACACATATGTTTATTGCAGCACTATTCACAATAGTAAAGACTTGGAACCAACCCAAATGTCCATCAATGACAGACTGGATTAAGAAAATGTGGCACATATACACTATGCAATACTATGCAGCCATAAAAAGGATGAGTTCATGTCCTTTGTAGGGACATGGATGCAGCTGGAAACCATCATTCTCGGCAAACTATCGCAAGAACAGAAAACCAAACACCGCATGTTCTCACTCATAGGTGGGAATTGAACAATGAGAACACTTGGATACAGGAAGGGGAACATCACACTAGGGCATGTTGTGGGGAGGGGGTAGTGGGGAGGGATAGCATTAGGAGGATACCTAATGTAAACAATGAGTTAATGGGTGCAGCACACCAACATGGCACATGTATACATATGTAACAAACCTGCACGCTGTGCACATGTACCCTAGAACATCAAGTATATATATATAAAAAAAAGAAATAGAGATTATGAGGCCCTATCCCAGACCTCCTGCATGATAAACTCTGGAAATAAGAACCTCTAGGTGAGCTTGATGCATGTTCAAGTTTGAATAACACTGTAATAGTTTAGCAATGTGAGCAACACACATATACACCCACTCCTTGTTCATTTGTGCAATGGTGAATGGACCCTGTCTTGTTCTAATTCATGAAATCATGTAATGTAAAACCTTCTGAAATATGCTAAACTCTCACTGATATAAATTGAGCACATTTATCAATTAGATGAATACAATAAAATTGGGCCTTTGGAAAGTGCTTGTTAATAGGATGGGAGTGCGGGTTGGAGAGAACACAGAGGGGACAAAAAATTATTTGAACATATGAATACTGAGTTCTAAAGTAAATTGCTACATGAAAACGAAATTTAAGGAGTCTGAGTCACAAATAATACACCAGTTACGAACACCCAAAAGGACTTGTTCTTATGTTGATTTCTGGTGCATGCCCTCATCCACCACTTATTCTGTACAACAAAGTCTAATTTTTGCTTTTAAGGTTCTTAAAGAAAATTATAGACCAATGCAGAAAATTGGGGAGAGGCCAATTCCCACAGAGATGAGAAAAAGGTTATGATTCATAAAAGATATAACCTGAGGAAGCGCTGATTCGGGCCAGTGCTCACAGAGAAAAAAAAAAAGATTGTCTTAATGGGAGAAGAACAGTTAAACTTGGAAGGAACTGAACGAAGTTCTTTCAAAATTCTGAAAAAATTCAAAATTTTCTAGCACATATGGCTTGGACCCCCACATTTCAAAGAGGAGATAATAAACGTGTTTTTTTCCCTGGCCACCTCCTCCAAAAGCACTTCTCACCATTTCATTTCACATGCAGTTCCTTTTCTCTCTACCTAATGAATTCCTACGCATATGACAAGAACCTTGGGGAAGTGATCATGTTTCTCACAACCCCAGACAGAATTGTTGCTTTTCCTCTGTTTTCCCATTGTGCTCAACATTTTTCCAGAGAAGTGATTGTTATAATATCACACAATTACACAGATTTTAAAATCAAGCTCAGACTCTGAGCTCCTTAGAAAGGATGAGATAGAAAGAGACAAGAAAGAGCTGGCGAATAAGCAGGACCTCATGTAGGGGCTCAAATGTCTTAAATCTTTTTGTTCTAAAAAATTCGGAGAAACAGGAGAATGATTCTGCAATGTCAGTGCTAAGTAGGGCATCCTTGAGGCACCTGCCTTCAGAGAAGGGAAACTGGCCAGTTCCCTCTCCTAAATGGCTTTCATATTCTGTTCAGAACCACAGAAAGAGGTAGCCTATTACCGTTATATTTCTTTATCCCTCTTGAATTGCCCCTCCACCCCCCACATAAAACTCTTAGCGTCATCCATCATCACACCTAGTCTATTCCGCGTTCAAGCTCTAATAAGTTTCTTTTTACCACAGACACTTATTGCTAAGATTTAATGAGCTACAGATTGTATTTACTTCTCTTGTAAATTGTTCATTATCCTTGCAAGAAAGGCCACTTTCTTGCCATTTCCATTATTGGAGATACTCAGGCTAAATCACTTTACGTGTACTTTTATTTTATTTTATTTGCAAATCATATATATCCATTCTTCAATTTCAATTATAGGATGAATCAAATATTTACAATGTTCTGATACCTTTAAATTTCTAAAATAAATTTTCTGATCTTTTTTAAGCTGTAATAATTTTTTTCCAAAGACTATAGCACTTGGCCTCCAATTCGATTCATAAAATAACACAACGCCTGAGGTGCATACACCCTAGTGGTGGAGAACATTGGCTCCAGAAACAGGCTGACATGCCTTTTACAGGGGCTGCTGATATTTCTAGGAGCAAGATACTTAACCTCTCTAATAACAATAATGATGGCTAATATTTATCCTAAGCTCCCTTACTGCAAGGTACTCTGCTAAGCATGTAGCATGCATCATCGGCTTTACAATAACCATAACGCAAAAGTATTATTCTCATTTAACAGATGAGGAATCTGAGACACAGAGAGGTTAAGCAACCTGCTCAAAATCACACAGCTAGTAAACAGGGGACCAAAATTTAAAGCAGACAAGGTGCCTCTGGGGTTCACTGCTACTGCTTTTAAATGTAAGCCAACTCTTCTGTAAAATAGGGATAATAATATTACCATTCTCAGGGGCTCCTTAAAAGGAAAACTGGGGAGCTAAGATACACATCACAATGTCTGCCTGCCTGATATGGAGAGAGGTCTCCTGAGAGAGGCCAAAATGAGGAACTTCCCAAGTACACAGGCAAGTGATGAATTAAAAGTTACGGAGAAAGTTAAAAGTCAAACAAATGATCAAGAATTGGAATGGAGGCCGGGCGCGGTGGCTCAAGCCTGTAATCCCAGCACTTTGGGAGGCCGAGACGGGCGGATCACGAGGTCAGGAGATCGAGACCATCCTGGCTAACACGGTGAAACCCCGTCTCTACTAAAAATACAAAAAACTAGCCGGGCGAGGTGGCGGGGGCCTGTAGTCCCAGCTACTCCGGAGGCTGAGGCAGGAGAATGGCGTAAACCCGGGAGGCGGAGCTTGCAGTGAGCTGAGATCTGGCCACTGCACTCCAGCCCGGGTGACAGAGCAAGACTCCGTCTCAAAAAAAAAAAAAAAAAAAGAATTGGAATGGGATATAGAAGCTGAGAGCAACTGCACGTGACATTTGGCAATTACAACCACAGTCCATGGCAAGCTTTTTACGAATTTTCTGAAAACTTTTCAAAACTAAAATCTTAACATGTGGCCAGTTGTCTTCACCGTTTTGAAAGCTCAAACGCATCTAGTTGCTTCTTTACTCACCATTTTGGGAAATAATACCCGGTCCCTACTTCTAAAGCCCTGATAAAAGGAAAACTCTTATTAAAAGTGTAAAAGCATACAACTTGTTATAGCCAGTTTTCTAATCTTCTCAGGTTGTTCTTTTTTCCCCTGATCTTTCTTTTTGTATCCACCTTTATCTCCCTAATAATTGTCCAGCATTATGGCAAAACTTTAAATGTTAATGTTTTATTATGTTATATAATGTTGTTATATATGTTATATAATGTTTTATTATAATGTTATGTAATCTCTTCCTTCGTTAATGGAAGGAAGAGAAGTAACTTGTTAACTGTCATATCTGTACTAGGCATTGCACCAGGACATTAGTGTAACCCACTCGATCCTCATAAACTTTGCAAGAAAGATTCTCCTATTCCATTTTACAGATGAGGAAGTTTGCCTTAAGCCTGTGGAACTGACCTTACCCTCCAACGTGCCTGAGATCCAGAGACAAACTCCAAGGAATTCATTCTTACATGAACCTGTATATAATACAGATTACATCAGCAAAGAAAATCCCATGCATCAGTCTAAAGAAAAATCCTTCCATTTGTTTCCGTTTTACTCGTTAATGCAGCAATTGCTTTTCTCTTGTGAGTCTGTTTGCTTCTCCTAGGAAGAGACATCTGTCTTTGCTTATTGTTTTTGTGAATACAGATTGACAAACAGTTTTGTTCTCTGGTTTCTAGACTTCATGGGGCTTGCTTTTGAGATCTGATGCCCCTGAAGGCAGAGCCAGTGGTCCTTATTAAGAGATTCTCAAGTTTAGAACTGTGTTTTCAACTCGAGTTCCCAACATTCATTTGCTAACTTTTGATTACCATGGTTTGGCTAAAGGCAAGATACAGGTCCAATAAACTGAGGTCTGTCGGTTCCTCTTCCCAAATCTGGCCAGGTGCTTGTACACAGGTCAAATACTCTCTCCTCTATCTTACTATTTCAGCCTCTGCCATAAGAGAATGTTGTTAACATACCTTAATTCTGAACCATGATAGTCCTATTCTTCCTGAGGATTTCTTTTTTCCCTCTGACTCTTACTTTTTTCTAAGGCTGAAATTAGGTCACTATTTCTAGAATGGCATGGTTTTATTTTCCTTTTTCCCTTTTCTAGGTTGCCAGCAATAAAATAATAAAAGCTGAAGTCCTAAAATGGGAGCTAGAGGAAAACTGCGTTCCCATTTTTATATCGGAAATCTAAGCTCCCCGAAGGCTCTAACGGAGATAGTTTCCTTTCATTCTAAAATTGTCTCTGGAATAGAATATAGGCATAGAATATAGCATTCTTTACTGCATTTTTTTAAATGTGTAGGCAGGTTGATTTCAAAGACTTCAGATGAATCTCCGAGGAGATATTACCACAAAGGAAAATAACCAAACAGGCAGTATGCACTAAGCACTTAAGTATGCGAACAGTTTGCACTCAGTCACAAAAATGAAGATAAAAGCAATGTGAAGGGGAAGAACACTGACCCTGGAAGCAGAATGCATGCATCTGACTCCTTCTGGAGTGGGACTCCACATTAGTCCCTTTATCCATCTGGCCTGCTGCCTTCAGCTGCACAAAATGTCAATGATGTTGTGATTTAGGTTATAAGAGAGAAGAAGGAAGTGCTGGTGCTGCTAACATCAGAACCCAATCTTGTCACTCTTTCTTAGCTCTCAATCCATGAGATCCCTTTCTCACATGTCAAAATTAACCTTCTATCTGGGCATTGGTTTCCAACAACTCTGTCCTTCGGGATGTTGCTGATCAATTACATCCTTTTCTTCCAATATCTTCACCATTACTTTTTATTAACTGATTTGTTCCATAAAGGATTTAAAACATTTGAATCTCAGGCTGGGTACAGTGGCTCACGCCTGTAATCCCAGCACATTGGGAGGCCAAGGTGGGAGGACTGCTTGATGCCAGAATTTTGAGAAGAGCCTGGGCAACACAGTGAGACCCCTATCTCTCAAAAATATATATATATTAAAAAAATAGCCAGGTGTGGCGGTGTGTGCCTGTGATCCTAGCTACTCGGGAGGCTGAAGCAGGAGGATTCCTTGAGCCCAGGAGTTTGAGGTTGCGGTGAGATGTAATTATGCCTGCACTCTAGCCTGGGTGACAGAGTGAGGCTCTGTCTCTAAAAATATATATTAATAAATAATAAATAATAAACTCTTGAATATCTCTTAATGTAAAGGAACAAACAAACAATGATTATCTTTTGATCCCATGCTTGTTCCAGGTATCGCTCACTCACTGTTCCCTGAGAGCCAACAACCCCATTTCCCCTAGAAGCTTTCTCCACCTTACCCAGGCTCCCACTGCCCCCTCATCTTCCCTATCCTTCCTTCTCCCTTTCAGTTTCCACTTTTAAATAGTTTTGTTTTGTCTTCTGCTGGTCACTTCTACAATGACACTACTACTTTTTCTTAAGGCATTATTTATTGGCTTTAGTCATGACAGGTAAGAATTTAATTTTTATTTTACCCTCTGTTCTTAGGCAGAGAATAACTATTTGATAGTTACTTCATTTCCTGTGATGGTTGTTTTTAAATATTTTAATTGTATAATTTCCACTTCGTTCCTAATCCATTGATAGGATGCTGTCTTTGCGGCTTCCCATTCCAGTGTTTGGGTGAAAACAGGAACATACCTTCCCTTCTCTCTACTTTACCTTCCTTCTGCTGCCTCCAATCCCTGGCAGCTACAACTTGACTTTTGCACTGTAAAAATTTATAACATCCATCTTCTCCCCTCTAGACATTATTCTATCTCCTGCGTTTTGTCAAGGATTGATCCCTAAAGGTTCACAACAAAACAGTGTTTATTTCATTTTCTTTTAACTTTTGGATTGTTGAAATTAGAAACAAAACAAAAATATGTTTCTCAATTCTCTTGCTCTTATTGTTTACCTCCTAATTCTAGTAGTTGGGATCTTTTCGACACTTCTTTGTAGTGTATAGGTTAAGTGTTCTTATTTAGAACAGTAGCTTTCTAAACTTGATTCTCAAAAGCTAATGTATATTGGATTCCTGTTCTAACTCACATTTCTCTCCAGCCATATTTGGCTAGCCTCCATTCTGCAAATTCTGTTATAATTTGAGACTTAAACTGCTTAAGATTTTTTAAATTTCTATAATTACTCAGGATAAATATTGGGAAGGGTGGTTTTTAGTAAATTTAGGTCACAAAACACATTCTGTTTTAGAAGCACATAATCACGGAGATTTAGTATTTCATATATATGTCAAATTATATATATGAAGTGTGTGTATATACCCACACACACACAAACACACACATACATACTCACTATATATAATTTAGAGAGGGAACTGTCCTTAAGTTTGTCTAAGCGTAATTTTTAAAAGGTAATAATAAATAACATAATTTTCAAATCTCTTACAGTTCACACTTTCTAGAGTTATCCAGAGAACTGGAATGAAGGAGCAGAAAATTCGTTAAAGATTAGAAAGATACATTTGAAGATGGAATACGATATACCAGAAACACTCCATACTCCAATTTTGCTGTCATCACTTTATTACATATTACAACCCACATAATCATAGTCATTCTAATCACTATCATCATCATCTTCTTCATAACCTTTATTGTGGTTATCATTTTAGTGTTTCAAAATAAAGAAGCAAATTAATCTACAATAATTTCTTTCTTGGTCTCCCTCCCTGATCTCCAAATCCATTAGTTTTAAACTCAGTGTATATTATTTTTCCTAAAAGCACTCATCCATTAGTTTAGTCATATGTCAACAGGTTGCTTTTATCCAAGTTATTGTTTCTCTTAGTTAATTTATCTGCATGTTTATAAACTCTGGCATAAAAAAAGAAATAAGGAAAAAAGATAAAAGAAAGGAAAGGAAATGGGGGAGAAATAAGCAAATAAACTAAATCTTTTCTTTGCAAGTAGAAAATACCCCTTATTGCTTCAATTATTTCAAGCTTAGAATCTTTCAGAGTCCAGATGCAAGCATGAGAGTCATAAAAGATGAGGTGTGATTTATAAAAGAAGCTTTGTCCTGTGTTTCAATCCATTTGATCTCACCAGAGTACCAGCTCGGAGGATGTTGTTTTAAATGTTATTTGCTCACGGCCCGGGCAAACAGACTTGCCTCCCAAAGATGTTACCTTGTTAAGAAATACAAGACCTCCCTAATAAAATCCAGGTGATTTATAGCATGTACACAGAGGAAACAAATTTGGGGTAAAAATTGACAGTTATGCAAGTACATCAGAAGTGCCAGCTGCTGCACTGAGGTTCCCTCTGGAAAGGAATTTGCCCTCTCGCTGGGAACCATCTGCATTGGAGTAGGAAGACCCACTCCGAGGAAATCTCCTCATACCTGCGTGCTAAAATCATCTAAACAGACTCTTCTAAAGTCCCCTTTCCTGTGGCTAATAAGACAAATAGTACTTTTAAATATTAATTCATAATAAAAAATAATTGAAAATATCAGTAAACATTCAGTGTTTTGAAAATTAAGCTTGAATACACCTTCCTGTAGACATCCTTCTCTGATCAAGCCCCACCCCCATATGGAATGGACAAAGGGCTTCTCCTGATGGTGTGTATCTATGAGAGCATGCTTTGCTTATTTTTTTATTTATGAAAACTGATACACTGTAATTCAATAATTGCTTTTATTTCTGTTTTGTTCTCTTATTTGAATGTGTATTATAAATATGTGGTTCAGCTTGTGATGTCTCATAGACACTTAATAAATTGTTAAAAGAATGAATGAATTCACAAAGCACTCGCACACCCCTTTTCCCATCTGATGAGTACAATTATCCTGCCGAGTGAAAGCGCAGAAAATTGTATTCGTACCCCACTTTCATGGAAGCGAGGGAGCACAAACACTCAGGAGCATGAATTACAAAGATTACAAAGCAAGACAATGGCAGAAGGAGTGCCTCAAGTTCTGCTCTCTCAAGCTGCCTTCACTGCACATAGGAGGACTGTGAGTTTCAGGTCTACTGCCCAGGTCTCCTTGGACTGTAAATGATGTCAGGCACCTGGGCATTCCTAGTCTTGTGGCTTTGAAAAAACTTGCTAGACTCTTTCTCAACATTATCTATCTGAAGTGAGTGAATACAGGTGAAGGTGTGATCGAAAATGAAATCCCTAAATAAGGTAACATGTCAGCCATTTACAACCCATACAGAATGGTAGGGCCAAAAGTGCCATGCGTTCATTCTTTCAGGGGGAGTCTATTGGAAGGATAATGGTCTCGCTTCCACTCCAATTACCCCACCTTCCCTAGCAATTCACTCTCCACACTGTAGCCAAATGACCTTTCCAAAAGGCAAATCTGGTGTTCCCTCACTTAAAACCTTTCAAGGGCTCCTGGTATCACAAACCTTTAGTTTTGTCACATGATCCTATGATAGGATCCCTGTTCAGTTCTCCAGCCTCATCAGGACCCAGTCTCCCTACTGTGTACACGCTTGTATCATTGGTCTTTTACACTTACTCAAAACAAATACGTAATGAACAGTAGATAAATACACACACATATATGCATATTTCCTATGCATTGTGCATAGTGTATGAGCAAATGTTAGGTCTTCTGCAAAATGAAATCACTTACATGAGACATTATTATAGCCATTTAAAACAGTGCCCGAAATGTGAATGTTTAACCATTGCAGAAGGCAGTGTGACAATTCCTGAAAGTCCTAGAACCAGAAATACCATTTGAGCCAGCAATCCTATTACTGGGCATATACCCAAAGGATATAAATCATTCTATTTTAAAGATGCATGCACATGTATATTTATTGCAGCACTCTTCACAATAGCAAGACAGGCAATCAACCCAAATGCCCATCAATGGTAGACTGGATAAAGGAAATGCGGTACATATATACCATGGTATACTATGCAGCCATAAAAAGGAATGAGATCATGTCCTTTGAAGGGATGTGCATGGAGCTGGAAGCCATTATCCTCAGCAAACTAACACAGGAACAGAAAACTGAACATCGTATGTTCTCATTTATAAGTGAGAATTGAACAATGAGACCACATGGACACAAAGAGGGGAACAACACACACTAGACCCTGTGGTGGGTGTTGGGGGAGAGTATCAGGATAGACAGATAATGCGTGTGGGGCTTAATACTTAGGTGATGGGTTGATAGGTGTAGCAAATCACTATGACACACGTTTACCTATGTAACAAACTTGCACATCCTGCAGATGTATCCCAGAATTTCAAATTAAATTAAATTAAACTAAACTAAAAAAATAAGATAGTACCCATGTGTTCAATTATTTTCTTATTTAGGAAACATCTATTGAGATCTATAGCTATAATTATATTTATATCTATTTTCTTACTTGGGAAAGCCTACTTGACTTCTTAGAGTAATAATAAAGCTCTCTGTTCTAGTCTACTAGAAGACTGTAGGACTTCATAGTTCTTCTTTCATAAGACTTGTTACCCTTTTTCAATGTCTATCTCCACAATAGACTGTAAGTTCTGTGAGGCCAGAGAAAGTGTTCACCTTATTTATCACTGTGTCGTCAGCATTTCATAGAGTTCCTGTCACATAGTAAGTGCCCAATCAATGTGCATTGGAGAAATAAATGATGAAGAGATGTATGAATGTAACCTGCTGCACTTGGGTCAAATGAAGGAGATAGACAACAGAAATACAGTGTGACTAGTGTGATCAATGTTGTGAAACAGGGGATGGACAGCTATGGCTTTGTCTTTGAAGTATTCAGTTATTTTTCTCTTACTTGCTTGAAGAAACAGCCTTTCCCCTCCACTCTTGGCACCACTGGTTCAGGTAGACTGACTCCCAAAGCTTTGTCCTCAGGATGTGTATATGCCTAACAAGATATTTAAGTTTACTCCTGGGACTTTGATAGGAACTAATAGGCAAGTGATAGTTTCTTCCCTCTAGAGTTGTCTGGGTGGTAGAATATAAGCCTATATCTGCAGGGAACTATCTTTGGACCACACAGGGAGAGTCCACCTAAGAATGAAATCAATATCTGTGAAGGAAGAATTGAGCTAGCAAAACAGAGATCAAATTTCAAAGGCATTGCAGGAACATTTCTGTCAGGTCATGCCTAAATTTAGTCAGCCTCTTGACTTCTTATTTTAATTAAATAGTCCACTTTAACTGAAATTAAATTTAACTTAAGTGAGTTTGGATTGAATTTTTGTAAGCTGCAATGAAAAATGTTTGAACTCATTTATCAAGGCAAGCACAGGAGGCAACAGAGAACTCCACTGCCTACAGGAGGGAGACAGGGCTTCTTCAGAAAGGTCCACATCAGGGAGGTTTTATTTTCTGAAAGTATTCACAACTCTAGTTTGGGTTAAGCCACACATAAAGCTTAGCCCAAACTAGAATTTTTAATATTTGCAGACAATTCACTTGAGCCGAACACTCATCATTCTGTGGACACCCATGCCTTTGATAGGGGGTATGAGCCGTACAGAAATATATGACTTTGTCGCCTAGAGCTAAAATATACCTGAGGCCCATGCATATGTTTATTCTGCATTTTTTTCCTTTTTCACTTCCCAATTATACAGGGCTTAGAGGGAAACATAATAAAGCTATGCACCTAACAGAATAGTGGAAAAACACCAGATTTGGAACCTACTCTGGTTACACCACGTACGAGTAGTATTAAAATATCATGGGGAAATTTATCAGTTTCTCTCAGTTTTGCAGACTCCCCACTTCCTTATCTGTAAGACTAGGACAGCAATATCTACTTCAAATGAATGGGATCAAATACAACAAATGTCTAGCACAGATTTCAGTAATAATAATAAGCACTCAGTAAGCTTTAGTTTAGGTAGCTAAAACGTTCCCCTGAGAGATGACTGGATCCTGAATTTTTGTTGGGAAAAAATTACATTTTTTCTCTAACTTAAACATAATGCCTAACACATTGTGGACACTCAGCATTTGTGGAGAAAATGAAAGTTTCTGAAAAGACAAGCATAGGCTCACTGGGCCCATTTTGTTCTAGTCCATTGCAGTGAATTCTGCATTCACCATATATTATGGTTCACATATATATGTGTACACATACATTATGGGAACATCTCAACACAAATTCAAGTAGATGTGTTTTAGTTTTCATCTCTATCCAGCATTAAATTCTGTACGTCTTTCTTTCTTTTCTTTCCCTTCCTCCCTTCCTTCCTTCCTTCTTCCTTCCTTCCTTCCTTCTTTCTCTCTTCTTTCTTTTCTTTTCTTTCTTTCTTTCTTTCTTTCTTTCTTTCTTTCTTTCTTTCTTTCTTTCTTTC
>NW_012115844.1:2761434-2772656 GCF_000951035.1 Colobus angolensis palliatus | reverse complement strand
TTCCTTCCTTCCTTCCTTCCTTCTTTTCTTTCTTTGTTTCCCTCTAGTGCCTCATTACTTGCACAATGTTTCATTCCATTCATCTTTCACATTTTCACTACAATGATATATTATATTCTATTGCATCTTTGCCTAAAGCCTTTAAGTATTATTGTTGTAGGAAAGGGGTCTCAATCTAGGCCCTAAGAGAGGGTTCTTGGATCTTGCACAATAAAGAATTTAGGGACAGTCCATAAAGTGAAAGCAAGTTTATTAGGAAAGTAAAGGAACAAAAGAATGGCTACTCCATAGACAGAGTAGCCCTGAGGGCTGCTGCTTGCCCTGGATTGATACTGTGTGTATGGAGAAGAACACAGACCATGGGGTACCTTCAGTGACACACTGAAGAATTGTGAATGAGAGCATGGATGATGATAATGTCGAGACATTTGAATAGAGCAACTCCATTGTGAATAGGAGGTGGATAAAAGGAGGCTGGGACCTACTGGGCTGCATTCCCAGGCAGTTAAGGCATTCTGAATCACAGGATGAGATAAGAGGTCAGCACAAGATGCAAGTCATAAAGACCTTGCTGATAAAAGAAGTTTCAGTAAAGAAGCTGGGTAAAACTCACCAAAACCAAAATGGTCACGAGAGTAACCTCTGCTCATCCTCACTGCTGCACTCACTTCCACCAGCACCATGACAGTTTACAAATGCCATGGCAATGTCAGCAGTTACTCTATATGGTCTACAAAGGAGAGGCATGAATAATCTACCCCTTGTTTAGCATATCATTCTTCCTTCCTTCCTTCCTTCCTTCCTGCCTTCCTTCCTTCTTTCTCTCTTTCTTCTTTCCTTTCCTTTCCCTTTCTTTCTTTCTTTTCTTTCCTTCCGTCCTTCCTTCCCTCCCTCCCTCCTTCCTTCCCTCCTTCCTTTCCTTCCTTCCTTCCTTCCTTTCCTTCCTTCTTCTTTTCTTTCTTTCTTTCCCCTCCAGTGCCTCATCATTTGCACAATCTTTCATTCTATTCATCTTAAAGCCTTTAAGTATAATTGTTGCAGGAAAGGTGTCTCAAATAGTTATACTGACTAGGAATTTTGTGTGAGCATGAATCACCGGTGAAGTCACCAGTACTCATAAATACAAGACTTTTACTCATTGCACAGATATTTGTTGAGTATGTGCCCAGCACTGTGTAAAGGATAAAGGATATAGCTGCAGGTCTGATCCATGCCCTCAGGCAGGCAGAAAGGAATCCATGCAAACTCCCCGTGACTCACTGGAACACCTCTTGGTATTCTCTTCTGTAAGTATTGGGGTTAAAAAATAGGCAGAGCAGTCCCTGACTGAGAAGCACACAAGACTCAGGAGGTAAGTCTCTCAGTGATGAGGGTCTGGGTTTGTAAGCCCTCATGGCCAGAGGTGATGGTAGCTGGGGAGAGAAGGAGCCTAGAATCGACAATGAAGGACGGAGGTGACCAGTATCAATCACATCCCTGAGGGCCACGTTGGAGCTAGAAGGGTGCTGTTCACTCCTCTAACTTTCATCTTATAGCTTCCCCTCAAGAGGAGAGGCTACCAGAATTCTGGTGGAACTGTTCCCTGAATGCACACAGATAGATGAGTATGGATATGCACAGCAGAGTTCTGCAGTGGGCCTAGAGATACACTGCTCAGATCCCCTTCATTAAGTCTGCATTGCCCAGCCCTGGGGAGTATGGTCAAGTGAGAGTCTCCAGCTGCTATATTCTCCAGAGTCTGCCCCTGCTGGGGCGATCTCTGTTTCATGAAGGCCATGTCCTTCACAAGGCAGCTTGCATCTAGTGACCGAATGAAGGGAGGTGAGTATAAAGCTGGCAGATCAGGAAATTGAGGTTTTGTCATATACATATAAGTTGATAGTGGATAATGTTTCACTGTATGAATATAAGCCTATAAGGGATATGAATGAAAGACACCTATTCAGGAATGACCTTGATAGATAGTTGTGAGGGAAATTTATCCTGGTGAGCAGAGATTTGCATGGTATCTTATTCCATTATTGCATCACCATAAAGAAATACTTGAGACTGTGTAATTCATAAAGAAAAGAGGTTTAGTTGGCTCACGATTCCGCAGGCTGTATGAGAAGCATGATGCTGGCATCTGCTCCACTTCTCGGGAGGCCTCAGGAAAGTTACAATCAAGGCAGAAGGAGAAGGGAAAGCAAGCACATCGCACGGCCAGAGCAGGAGCAAGAGGGCGAGTGGAGAGGTGCTATACCCTTTTTTTCTCTTTTCTTTGAGATAGAGTCTTACTCTGTCACCCAGGCTAGAGTGCAGTGTCACGATCTTGGCTCACTGCAACCTCTGCCTCCTGGGTTCGAGGAATTCTCCTGCCTCAGCCTCCCAAATAGCTGGGATTACAGGTGTGCAGTGCCATGCCTGGCTAATGTTTTGTATTTTTTGTAGACATGCATTCCACTATGTTGGCCAGGCTGGTCTTGAACTCCTGATCTCAGGTGATCCACCCGCCTCAGCCTCCCAAAGTGCTGGGATTACAAGCGTGAGTCACTGATGACCAGATCACATAAGAACTCACTCACTGTTGTGAGGACAGTACCACGAGGAATGGCGTTAACCATTTATGAGGAATCTGTCCCCATGATCCAGTCACCTCCCACCAGGCCCCATCTCCAACAATGGGGATTACAATTGAACATGAGATTTGGGCAGGAACATAGATCCAAACCACAGGTGGTGCATTTGGTTATCTACTTTATATCAGAAAAGAAGTTCCCTGAAGTCAGATTATATATGAAATTTAGAGAGTGGCAAATGACCTGGCTGGCTGGCAGGAGTGTGGAAGAAAAAAGATTGGAAGTTCAGCAACAAGGAGGTCTAGGGTAGCAGAATAGAGACAGACAAGAAGGTAGAGGAGAACACCAAGCAGGAAGTCTTTATATGTTGATTTTCACCAATGAGGATTTGCCATGAAAGAGGCACTAACCAATTAAGGAGACAAATGCCTTGGCCACATGGGGCAAACCAGCTTCTATACTGACCACCCCAGTTCTGGAAGAATTGGAGTATAAATGAAGAGGCCATGGTGACAGAGAGGAAGGATGTACATGGGCCCAACAGCATGGGCCCCCAGCCCTGCTGTTAGCCAAAGCTGGTCTAGCTATTGCCACCACCAGAGTTCAACCTATCATCAAGAGTCCAATTCTACACTGGATTTCATTCATCCCATAGAAGTCAGTGACTCATCTCGGCAAGAGGAGACAAATGAATACACATGTATTCTGGGTTTAGTTATCAGTTTTCCTTCCCTTCTTGCAAGGCCTCAAGGGTAATTTTGTGTGAACCCCTGATTACAGGATCCACTTTCCATATCACAAATTTTGCCATTTTGACTCAGAATTGTATATATGTTGCAGTGTCCCTGGTTAGAATACGTGGGATAAGGAACCTGAAGGTAGAAACAAGAGTGGCTCTGTTAGCTATCTCTCTGGGTGACCCATGTGGAGAACCTGTGCTTCCTGTCCCCATGCCATGAGTGAGGGTATAATTAGCTTCTTTTACAACCAGGTCTCTCTCACACTCCACTCTGTCTCTGTGGCCCTCAGCTTATAGTTCTGCAAGGAGTCCCATTAAAACTCTGCTCATTTGAGTTGAAGTGAGAGGAAAACCATTTTTGTCTCTACCATGAAAGGAAGGAGAACACTCTGGAACTCAGTATCTCTAAGGAAATGCTTCTACCTGGCTTGTCAAAGACAAACCTTGAGGCCTAAAGGACAGGAAACCAACAGTGGAATGCAGGAGCTCTTGCTACCATTCTTTGTTCTGTTCTTGGCTTTTAGATGCCTTAGAGAAGACCCAAAAAACGTCTTATTTTAAATCCTATCACACAGGTTAAAAACATGTGCTAAGAATCAGACCTGTGCACTTTGGATTCCAGGGCAAGGAACTGGAAGACATTAAAAATTCTTCAAACTAATTTTTAGTGATGTTTGTTCCTGCCTTTCTATTTATTTCTTTGTCTCTGATTCCAGGTTCTGCTGAAGCTCAGAAATCCTAATTGCATAGGCACTTTGAAGCCCAGCAGAAATTTGTTTTTTTATTATATGCCTCAAATAATAAATCAGCTCCTATTGATTTGAAACTTGACTGAATTCTTCTAAAAAGACTTAAATTTCTTTCCTGGGTTTTTAGATTGGACCAATTTTACTCAATTTTGAATTTCATTATGAATTGCCTTCTGCATTCAATGGAAAGCCAATTTCCCTCTCAACCCTACCAAATGCATTTCTTCAAATTGCTGTTGAATCTTTCTTAATGGGATGTCAGCAACCTCCATGATAAATATTGATCCTGTGTTCAGCCATTCTAAGCTCAAACGTTTCCCATTTTCATGTGTTTCACCATTGTGGAGGCAAGTCCTCTAAAGAAGAGGCTAGTCTTCACTTTTATCAAATAACTAATGTAATAATCTAACTAGTAGAATATAAATAATCTGACTAGTATAATTTAAGTAATCTAATGAGCCAGGAGAATCTGAGAGGGTTTTCAAATGCCTTCTCCCAAAATCAACTGCTAGAACTTCAGTCCGAAATCAAAGGCATATTATGAATGTGTTGTATCAGTAAGAGGATTACAAAGCCGCATGTAATATATACACCCAGGAAGGAAAAGGAATTTCTTTTCATTGAAGTAAAATTGGTTATTTAGCCTAAGACTACAAGTGTAAATACCTTAATGCCATAGAGATTTAACCTGAGAGGGGATAATGAAAAAATGTCATCCATTTTTGGTTACTATGGCAAAAGACTTTTGTCTCTTTGCTGAGTCCTTCTAAATTCATCTCTCAACTCTAGGCATGTGAATCTTCCCCCTAAAATGAAAAGGTATCCTGTTAGATCTGAGCCCTTCTCCCCAATTTTAGTGAGATCCATGGTTTAAATTTTCAAAGTCTTAGTCTAGGGATCTAGACCCTTTGCATTCTGATTCCAACTTATTCATATAGACTCATTTCCCTGACTCCCCAGGAATCCACCCTTTCCTTAAGTACTATTAGCTGATTAGGATACAGAATATTATAGCTTTACCCTGTCTGCATCTCACAGCACCCAGTCCTCTCAAATCTTTTCATAACTTATACATATAAAACAGATCTTTAGACAAGGATGTGTGAGCAGACTTATTAGGGAGGTGACCTCTGGAAACAGGATTGAGGGAATAGGAAGATCGAGACATGGAAAGGGAAATGTGCATTATAAACCTTATAAACCAAGTTCCTATGGTTTGAATGCCTGGGGGCTCGGTGCTCCTGGGAACTTTCTATGGAACCTGTCAGCATGAGCTTCAGCATTATTTCTCTGAATGATGGAAGGAGAGCATCCACTCCCTAACTCCCATTCCCCGGTAGTAAAGAATTCCCTTGCAGTCATTTATTCACCCACCCTCCTGAGCTATACCATGAACACAAGCAAAGCAGCCTTCCATGGTTTCAGGGAAGTTCCAGCAGCAGCAAAAACGGGATCCTCGCTATGTGGATTTGGGACGAGATGATGCAGTCAGGTGCATGGGAATGTCTACCATAGTGGCACTGAAATCAGAAGTGGGCTGGGGGATGAGATTTGGGCCCATCGTCCATTGATACTCAAGAGAAAGCGCCAGAGAGTTTCATGTTCGCTTTCCCCCTACCCTGAGTTCACACACAATTTCTAGCTTCTAGTTTTATAGTTTTTCAGTGGCTCGCGGATTCTATTAATTGCCTTATGTTGATTTCTCGAATACGATAGTCTAAGACCTCTTGGTTTTAGCTCCATAGCTAGTAGTTCTTCTATCAACTAAATGGTCTTCCCTATGATCTCTTATTTTCACAAATGCTCAGAACTATCTTTCTACAGAGTTTATTTTCTCACCTCCTCTATTTAACCACTCATATCTATTTTGCTTATCAAAATATGGCTTATAATTCAAAGCCTCACTTGGCTGCTCCATCAAAAATGAAATGTTCTCTGATTTCCCCAATATGATATGATACCTCCTTTCTATTATTAATACATTCCTGTGATTATAAGTAAAAGAGTATTTTTTTACCCAATAAAATTCAAAGGTCTACTGAATACCCTGTGCTTTCAGATTCAAAAGCAGTAGAAAAATCACCCTCCCCAGGCATTCTAGGAATTCTAGAATGGTGGGGGGTGACTTATTGATGATCAGTTTTTGCTTCCTCTGAATTAATTTTGTGAGTCACTTTGAATTTGGTGTCACTATTTAGGCTCATATCAAAACAAATCTGATATGTAGCTCCCTTCTTTTGAGTCCAGCAGCAACAATAACAGCAACATATCTCTCTATTAGCCTTTTATTTGCCTAGAAGACAAACAAGGCTTCTAATGTATCATTGAAATACAAAAAATTTATTGGCCATTTATGCCAATAGAGATTCAGATTTCCTCCATGATAAGAAGCACCTTTAAACTATACCTGCATTCTGTCATGCCTCTCTCCACATCATTCTTAAATCTCTGTTAATTTCACATACCGAGTTTGTTTCTTCTATGTCATGTTCTCAACTCTCAACTTCACCATCAACGTGACCATTAAGGGCAACTGGTTTCCTCCAAGGAACACTGATAGGACTTGCAAAATAATATTTTGCCTTTAAAGTATAGATATCAATAGAAGACAGATATGAACCTAATACTGATGACTTCTAAGAGAGAGCCTTGCTGGGTCTGACTCTACTTTAAAGGCTCAGACTTTTACCAGCACCTAGGCACAATAAGGCACTGAGATAATGACTCACTGAATGCACAATACAAAACTAGTGTGTTCTCGGAGTATCAAAATGACTCACTGAATGCACAATACAAAACTAGTGTGTTCTCAGAGTATCAATTTATGATGATAAATATAATGATCTTGTTGGCCAGAGTTATTCAGATCTCTTGTGTATCTTTTCTTCTTCTGTGGCCAATGAATTTGGGAACCCATATTATAACGAGGAGCTGTTGTTAATTAACTATGAGAAATCATTATGACGGGGAGTAGCAACATTTAAAGTCTTTGTCATTAATGCAATATCTTCTTGACACCCCTTGGCAAATACAGAAAGAACAAGGACCCCATAAAAAGTTAGAATTCCATAATCAATGGTAATTGAGCTATATGTCTACAGTAAGTCCTTGCCAATGGCAAGTGATTGATTGGATACTGCTAATATTAATTTCTCTGATTCTTCTCTTTCTGTGTTACCTGCCATATCCAACCTCATTCTGATTGAGACATTGCTTTGTAAGTATATTAATATGTTCAGAAATGTTACTCTTACGTCTTGTTGTCACAGGAACCACCCTCCATTTCACGACATTTTACAATTTTTGGCATTGTCTTTTATCTGTTGTCTTACTGCTTAATTTCCCTCTATTCCAAGCTACATATTTTCATTTAGAAAAAACACTAATACTTTATGATTTCTAGCTTTAATCTTAAAATTCTCCTTAAATAAATAAAATGTATGTTATGTTTTATTATTTCCCATTTTATTATCTATATGTAAGTCTGTAACATGTTTTACTCCATTGACATTTGCCTTATTATAGATATTTTTGTATATGCCCAAAGTTTTTCTCTTAAATTATGAACTCTTTGATGACAGGAACAAAATTTAGGGCCAGTTGAGTAGAGACCTAGAGGGAAGGTAACTACCCTACGTAAGGCAAAATGTAAAGGAGCAGCTAGCGGTAGGCATTTTGTAGAGCACCTGCAAAAAGGCGAAAAATTGTCTTAAAATATTGTTAATAAGAACCCATATCATTATGTTGAAATTTGATGAATTGCAGATTCTATATTTTTGAAAAGGAATAATATTGTCCTTGATCCATGACTATACCAAACCAGTAAAGGGTATGAAATGAGAACAGCACTCATTGGACACTTCAAGGTGAACTGTAAGACCCAGAGTGACAGAGGAATCCCATTCAAGAAGAGGGATATGATTTGCCAGATGAAATGAAAAATACATTTGAAGTCAAATGATTGACATGTATCATCACTGCATGAGTATCTGCAATTAAAAAGCAAAAGAGGCCAGGCAAGTGGCTCAAGCCTCTAATTCCAGGAGTTTGGGAAGCTGAAGAGAGAGGATTGCTTGAGTCTTAAACTACTGGTAGTTTGAGACCAGCCTGGGAAAGATAGTGAGAACTCTTCCATCCTGGATGACAGAGAGAGACCCTGTCTCAGAAAAATTAAATAAGTAAATAAATAACAGTGTGGCAACTCAAAGATCTAGGACTAGAAATGCCATTGGACCCAGCAATCCCATTTCTGGGTATATACCCAAAGGGATATAAATCATTCTATTACAAAGATAGATACTCATGTATGTTCATTGCAGCACTATTCACAATGGCAAAGACATGGAATCAACCCAAATACTCATCAATGATAGGCTGGATGAAGAAAATGTGGTACATATACACCATGAAATACTGTGCAGCCATAAAAACAAATGAGATCATGTCCTTTGTAGGGACATGGATGAAGCTGGAAGCCATCATCCTCTGCAAACTAACACAGGAACAGAAAACCAAACACGTGTGTTCTCACTTATAAGTGGGAATTGAGCAATGAGAACATGTAGACACAGGGAGGGAAACAACACGTTCTGGGGCCTGTCAGGGACAAGGGGCAGTGGGGAGAAGGACAGCATTAGGACAAATAGCTATTGCATGCTTGGCTTAATACCTAGGTGATGGGTTGATAGGTACAACAAACCACCATGGCACAGGTTTACCTATGTAACAAACCTGCACATCCTGCACATGTACCCCAGAACTTAAAATAAAAATTAACATTAAAAAGGCAAAGCAAAAGTGGTAAGTCTCTGGTGGTTAAAGCTTTAGGGAATCTCCTCCCAAGTCTGAGGTACAGCTCTCCCACTGGCTACTGAGACACATTGGTAAATTTCTATTTCTTCATTTGTACAATGAGGATGATAACACCTACCTTTGAGAGCTATTGTGAAGATGACATTATGTCACTTCACATTTACAGAGTACTAAATGTGGTCCAGGCACTGTCTAGACACTTGTTTGTAGCATTTCATGCACTCCTTTCAAGGGTACTCAGATAGATGCCATTGCTTACCAATATTTCATGCAATCCTTTTAAGGATACTGAGATAGGTGTCATTGCTTACCATGGAGAAAAGGGAAGCACAGAAAGATCATTCGTGGTCATGCAGGTGACACACGTTGGACCTGGAATTTGAACCTGAGCATTCAGATCCCAGAGGATCCCTGGCTCTTGCCCAGATGACTGCACTGCCTTGTAAACGACTTGACATCTCATTAGTTTCTTTAAATGAGATAATGCACAAAAGCCTTCCTATCAAAGCTTAAAACAGAAAAAAACCATGTATTTTTATGTTATTATTTTCAAATTTGTGGTAATGAAACAGTAATGAAAAGTATTGGAATGAGTGTCAGACTACCTTAATTCTGGTTTTTGCTGTGCTACTAAATGGATGTGTGTGTAGTCTTGTGCAAACCAGTTCTCCTCTCTGGGATTCATTTTTCTCATCTGTAAAATGAAGCATTTTCTGTGACATTGCCTGAGCTTACTTTTTGCTCCAATAGCCTATGATTCCTATGCAAATTTAAGGGCTATTTATTAAACAGCTTACAGGCTACACTGAACACACCTTAAAGACTTTAAACTTTGTTTCCTGAGTGCTTGGTTTTACCAAGTATTTTAGAGAGGAGGCTAGATTTCAGGGGAATTTACAAGGTTAGAAATTTTATTGGCATTGTTTGCTTGATTCAAGCACTAAAAGAAAGAGAAAACAAATCAAGTAAAAACAATATCCTTTTTTTTCCAGAAGGAGGCTCATAGCCACAGAGGTGGAGAGATTCCATTGCCTGTCCAGAGTGATCTTAAATGTCCCTTGAAATAAATTGATCTGGGGTCCTAACATGTGTAATTTCATTTTTAGTAATGGTAGGTCTGCAGCATTAGTTGCAGTTGCCAAAAAAGGGTTGACGTTTATTACAGGCTCAGACATGGAGAAAAATGACTCTTCACATGAATGCATTTGCCTAAAGCAGTGATAGTCTCAGAGGGAAATCATAAACAGAAAGAAAATGCTACTTGACTGCTCCCAAATCTTGTGAATCTTAGCTAGGCTGGAGAAGAAATAATTAGTGTTAAGAAGAATTTGCTTCTCTTTTTCCTTACCTCACTGTACTGGACTTTTTGTGCTCTGCCAATATCCCATTGATATTATACTTACCACCCCATGTATGCCAATGCCTTCTGCCACAAGCACATGACATTCTCTGGCCAGATTTTCTCTGCTGACCATGGGGGCGGCCAGAGATGCAAGGTATAACTGATGACCCTGAAAGCAGTCCTTAGGTAATGCCACAATGCAAGTGATGGATAAGTATCTCAGTTTCCTGATCCGTGAGGGAGGAAAACTTCAAGGTCTGTTCTTCAAGGCCTCCATAGATTCTGAGCAAGATTAAGCCCCAGTGCCCATCTCAGTAATACATTCTTAAATGCACTTTGTATTGGCATCTGTGATGGCTTTGAGAATACACCTGCCAGATCTCTGACTGCAGATTGACTGAGAGCTCTAGCTGCTCTGCTCTTTTTTTAAAATAATTTTAATATTTTTGTTTTTCAACTTTTATTCTGGATTGGGGGTACAGGTACAGGTTTGTTGCATGGGCATATTGCATAATGTTGAGGTTTTGAGTACAAATGCTTCTGTCACCAAGTAGTGAGGATAGTATCCAATGGGTAACTTTTTAGCCCATGCCTCCCACTCTCCCCACTCTAGTAGTCCCCAGTGTCTATTGTTCCCACCTTTGTCTCCATGTGTATTCAATGTTTAGCTCCTGCTTATATGTAAGACCATGCAGTATTCTGTTTTCTGTTCCTGTGTTAATTGGTTTAGGATCATGATCTCTAGCTGCATTCATGTTGCTGCAAAAGACATGATTTCATTCATTTTTATGGCTGTATGTTATTCCATGGCACATATGTACCATGTTTTCCTTATCCAATCCATCCATGATAGGCACCCGGGTTGATGACATGTCTTTGTTATCGTAAATAGTTCTGTGATGAACATATGAGTGCGTGTGTCTTTTTGGTATAATGATCTATTTTCCTTTGGGTCTGTGCCCAGTAATGGGATTGCTGGGTCAAATGGCAGTTCTGTTTTAAGATTTTTGAGAAGTCTCCAC
>NW_012115844.1:2726090-2760341 GCF_000951035.1 Colobus angolensis palliatus | reverse complement strand
TTACTGAATAGAGAGTCTTTTCCCCATTGCTTATTTTTGTTGACTTTGTCAATGATCACATGGTTGTAGGTGTGCAGCTTTAATTCTGAATTCTCTATTCTGTTTCATTGATCTATGTCTGTTTTTGTACCAGTACCATGCTGTTTTGATTACTATAGCCTTACAGTATAGTTTGAAGCCAGGTAATGTGATGCCTCTGGCTTTGTTCAGTTGCTTAGGATTACTTTGGCTATTTGGGGTCTTTTTTTTGTTTCATATGAACATATACAATAATTTTATCTAATTCTATGAAAAATGACATTAGTAGTTTGATAAGAATGGTGTTGAGTTTGTAGATTGCTTTGGGCAGTATGAGCATTTTAACGTTAAAATGCTTTGTTCTTAAATTCAACACTGCATTTGCACTGAGACCATACTTTCCAGGGACCTCTCTGAGCCAAAGACTGAAAGAAGCAAGTATACTAAGGCAGAGGCGGCATTCCTCTGATTGCTTACCATTGCCCGAGGACAGTCTGTAGGTTTTAACAAACTTGCCTTAGCAATTTAAGATGCTTCCACCCAACTGTCCCTTCTTCCTTCTCCCTTTACTAAGGATCAGACCTCAGCTGCAATCTGACTGCTCCCCTAGCATCTCCTGCTCCCTCCCATTTTCTTTTATACTGGTATTTTATACTGGTATAAAATCCTTATACATGTAATCCTTCCTCGATGTTTTGGTTCTCAGAGGACCTGGAATAACACAGCCCCTTCCCTTTTTTGTTTCATTTCCTTGCTCCCTACCAGTATTTCCTGGGATCACCCAAGACACTGCTTGCATTTAAATCTTTACCTCCCACTCTGCTATGGAGGAAGACAACTTAAGATGATCCTTCCTCCTTTAACCCATAACATCACATAACTTCTACATTTATCCACCACACACACACACACACACACACACACACAATGTGTACACATTCATCTTGTTGTACTTCACTACAAAATTATTTGAGACAATGTTCTGCTACAGGTTCACACAGAGGTTTGGCAGAGAATGTTAAATGCTGATATATTTTGGGAAGCTTCAGCAATTTTGGGAAAACAGCTGAAATCATAGATGCTCCATATTAATTATGTTCAGTTGACCTTTTGAATTTCCTTGTCTATAAAAGAGAACCCCTCAGTGATGCCCCCAAATCATTATTTCAAGCTGCTTATCACAATTCCTTCCATAGTTCATAAAACCATAAGTGGGATCTATATAATGTTGCTTTTTATCTGGACATATAAGTAGAATCCACCAAAAAGTCCAGCTTCTATAGTGATTGCAATGATATAAAAGTTTCCATGACAGAAGGTGAAGACAATGGTAGCAAAATGATTTAACTGTTCTCTTTTGATAATGTTACCATCCACCATATAGGCGTTTACTATGTTGAACTGTAAGAAGGCCCTTTCCTCTTCCAGTTCAACATCAACTGAGATTAAATAAAAAACAGATTGCAAAACCAGTGTGGGACCATGGGCTTATTATAATCTGAATCTTGAATAAAAATATGCACATTTGAGGTCATCTTGAGACTTCGTCTTTCTTCAATAATTTTGACTTTATTTGAATAATACATTTTCTTGAGTTACTGCTTATCAGGTGAAGCCAAAACTCTCTAGTCACCCAGTAATCTAGCAACCAGTATCACTAATACAAGAGTTTTGGCACTGGTAACATACTGTGGCTCTTACCCAGGCCCATAAGCTCATGGCCTGAAGAAATTTGCACCTGCCAGGTATATGAGATAGTTGTGTTCTGCTCATATGCTCTCCACTCATACTTCTGCTCCAGCCATTGCTAGAGCAATCAGTTGCAAGTAGGTAGAATTTTATGGTATGACCCCTATGTTGCCCCAAACATCTCATGCTGCCACGAGTCACTGGTGACAATGAGTTAAGCCATTTTGACATGTAGCCAAACATGGAATTATGATGGAGTTAATACTCGTATTAGTCTATTCTCACACTGCTATAAAGACACACCTGAAACTGGGTAATTTTTTTTTTTTTTTTTTTTTGAGACGGAGTCTTGCTCTGTTGCCCGGGCTGCTGGAGTGCAGTGGCCAGATCTCAGCTCACTGCAAGCTCTGCCTCCCAGGTTTACACCATTCTCGTGCCTCAGCCTCCCGAGTAGCTGGGACTACAGGCGCCCACCACCTCGCCCGGCTAGTTTTTTTTTTTTTTTTGTATTTTTAGTAGAGACGGGGTTTCACCGGGTTAGCCAGGATGGTCTCGATCTCCTGACCTCGTGATCCGCCCGTCTCGGCCTCCCAAAGTGCTGGGATTACAGGCTTGAGCCACTGCGCCCGGCCGAAACTGGGTAATTTATAAAGAAAAGACGTTTAATTAGCTCATGGTTCTGTGGGTTATATACAGGCTTCTATTGGGGAAGCCTCAGGAAACTTATGATCATGGTGGAAGATGATGAAGAGGAACGCACTTCTTCACATGACCAGCAGGAGAGGGAGAGAGTGAAGAGAGAGGTGATACACTTTCAAACAATCGTATCTCCTGAGAACTCTATCTTGAGAACAGCAAGCAGGGAGGCCGCACAAGTGATTTGACCACTTCCTGCCAGGCCCCTCCTCCAACACTGGAGATCACAATTCAACATGAGATTTGGGTGGGGACACAGGGCCAAACCATATCAATACTCTATGGGACAATTCTTGTCCAATGGGAGATTGGAGCCAGTGGGTAAATCCAACCCTCTCCTGTCCCTCATGTGGAAAAGTTCAAGGAGCAGTCTACATGACTCATGGCTCAAAAGTTCCCCAGTAGGGTTTAGCTCAAGAAGTCTGTGCCAGTGACAATCCCAATAATATATTTAAGATATTCTTTCTTTCTTCCCTGTTTCATTTTACTTATTTTCCCACCCTATTCTTTGGAATTGCTTCCCCAGATAAACTAGGTGATGCAAGCCATTGCCAAAGATTCTACTTTTTGAGAAATCTTGACTAACATTCTGACCTAGAACTCATGGGAGAAAAAAATAAAGATAGAATCTAGAAAAAAAAAAACTAGAGAAATGAATTTGATATGGCTAGAAAGTTTGCCTCGAGTGGAGGCCATTCTAGAAGTTCAGTAGATAGAGGGGTAAACATTTTGGCTCTATTTGCACTGAATTTGAAACCTAAGGATACCCTGATAGAATTGGTGGGTACTAAAATACTAAAATAAGGAGGTCTTAGTGGGATGATATCTATAATTTGGGGTACCAATGACTTAAGTCTTGAAATCAGACAGTTTTTAGCTAAAAGTCCAGCCAAGCATGATAATCATAGCACTGCAAAGAAGAGATGAATGTTCACTAGAGGTTTTGCAGAGCCTCTTGCCTTTGTATGCAGCAGGAGCTCTCAGAGTCAAAAATATGATAGAACTGCCAAGGATGCATGAAAACAGCTTCAAAAATGAAGGTAAAATAAACCACAATCATGTATACTCTGTAAAACCATAAAATAGCAGATAAAATAATCAAGACAGAAAATAAAAGTAAAGGACAAGTATAAATAGTGAGATTTAACTTAAATTCCAATTCTACTTCATTCCCATTGTCTTGTAGAGATATATGCCATGATATATTAAAACATGACCCTTTTTCCCAAGGCTCATGTTCTGTGTCAGCCACTGAGGATATACAGATCTTCGGTCCAGGTTCCTGGGTGATTATTGCAAACTAGGAAAGATGCCCCAGCCTCAGCCAAGTGGCCTGGGGATGCAGGCAACATGCCAGTGGGAAACCAGACTACTAAGCAGGACCAAGGCAGATCTGGCCGGTTTGAGCAGGTCTGGCAGCCAGGCAGTCGGGGAGGCTGTGATGCAGTGAGGGAAGCATTCACTCAAGGCAAACCAGATAATGGACTTACGGCAAAACAGAGGGTCATAGACTCCACGAGATGTTTGGGAGGGAAAAAGATGCTAAGACACAAGCTGCTGTGTCCAGGACTTCCCAGGACCAGGGTGATAACTGTAAAGGCAGGAAAGGGTAGCAGTGCCTGCTGCTGAGTGAAGCTGGTGAAGGTAGGTTATAAGGACTCTCAACCAAACTGGCAGCTGTGCAGTCTATGGGGACAGCATGGGCATGCTGGTAAGAAGTCTTTCCCACCCAGCGATATCAAATTATTCGTGGGCATTCCTTTTTTTTTTTTTTTTTTTTTTTTGAGACGGAATCTCGCTCTGTCGCCCAGGCTGGAGTGCAGTGGCGCGATCTCGGCTCACTGCAAGCTCTGCCTCCTGGGTTCAGGCCATTCTCCTGTGTCAGCCTCTCGAGTAGCTGGGACTGCAGGAGCCCACCACCACGCCCGGCTATTTCGTGGGCATTCTTTAAGAACTAGGGCAGTGGTTCTCACACAGAGGAGATTTTTACCCCAAGGAGATGATTTGGCCCTGATTGAAAACTTTTTTGGTTGCCAAAAATAGGGGAGTTGCCCCAAATAGGGGAGTTGCCACTGACATCTATTGAATAGAGAACATAGATGCTGTCAAAAACCCTATAGTTCCCATAATTAAGATTTATCAGACCCCAAAGGTCCATAGCCCCTTGGTTAAGGAATCCTGGACTAGGGTGTTATTTACAAGCTTCTTGGGGATTCTCAACAGAAGAGAGAAAGGGAACTTCTTTGACATAAAGAGTTGGGGAAAAGTATTAACTAAGCACCTGCCATGTGCCAGGTCTAGCACATGACTTTTCTTAAACCTCACAACCAAGGGTAGATATTGTAACTCCATTTTACAAAAAAGGAAATAGGACCTCAGGAAGAGAAGTTACTACACAATAAAAGACTCAACTTAGCTGGGACTTAAATCTGTTAGATATATAAAGGCCAAAGTGGAGACTAGTTTTTTTTTTTCCAGTTTTAAAATGTAAATTGTTTTCATTGATTGCTTACAGTTCTTAACAAGGCAGGAAAATGTCATTATGCTCATGACTAGCTTTAAGCATCAGAAAGTTTAGTCTGATTTTACTAGCTTTTTATAAATATATTTTGCTATTAGAATACTTATGTAATCATTAAGATTTTGTTTAACACAGAAATATTAGGCATAGCTTTATTGGGAAGTTGAGATTACAGGTTATTTTCATTATTGTCTATATTTTTCTGAACTTTGCAATTTTAGAAATATTAGCATATATTAAAAAATTGCCAATTAGGTTTATTTTAATGTGATATAAATAGATAATAATTTCAAGATATAGAGTAAATTGCACAGAAGACATAGACTCATTTATTTGGGGATTATACAGATTTGTTGGCTGTGAAATCTAAAATTAGATTCCATTTATTATCACATGTAATTCTTTATGTGTTACAAGAAGTGGACAAAATTTTAAAAAGAAAAACAGATATGCAATTTATATTTCCAGGAGGCTTGTAAAATATAGTTTTGCCTAAACTGATCAAAATATTTGAGGTGCCTTCTCCTCAAAATTGTCTGTGACGTTTCTCTGGATAACCCCACAACCGATTCTAATTTCATTTTCTCCACAATTATTCTGCCCAGTATTGGGTGTAATATCCTCCAAAACTCCACTCACATAGTAACTTGCTAGAATTTCTGCATTGTTGTTAGCTTTCTCACCCAAATCATAAGTCCTACAAGGCCAGGTTTTATGCTTATTGAACTATATATCCCCTTATCACCCAATGCAGCGTCTTGCACATAGTAGAAAGCCAATAAATTCTTGCTTAGTTGAAATAATTCTAGCCCTGGGTCCAAGGTGCTAACATTGCCATGATCTCAGAGAAGGCAGTGATGGGGTATTGCAAATAGTATCTGTGCTTAGTAGGCACATTTATATGTAGGGTTAGTGGCCTCTATTTTTAATTTACTTGATTATTCTACAGTATCAACTTTTTTTCTTAAATAATTCTTTATTTACATCCGAAGATCAAAAGTCATTCAAGTTGAAGCCCTTCCCACAAGCATTGTTATGAGTTCTGCTCACAAAATGTTCACGAACATTAAAAATCTCTGACATGAAAAATCTGTTAAATCACTAGATTTTAAGTCGTTCTAAGTAAATAAATATGTGGCTCTGCACTTGTGGAGCAGCGGTAGGCAGACCTGTGAGACTGCTGTGGCGAAAGCTTAAAGCTGCATCATCCGTCAGGTGTGGATGAGATCCAGCGAAACGGTGAGCGACGCCTGCCATCTACAGTCCACAAAGTGTATTGCCGCACAAGGGCCTGTAGACTTTGAATTTAAGAAGCCTTGGGGGGAGGATACTCAGTGATGTCATCTCGAAGAAACTGTCCTATGTTGAATTATTCAACGTAAAAATATAATCAAATAATTATAACTATTAATAGATAACAGGTGACACTTCCCTTCACACTTCCCTGTGTATAATTCTTATTTTACGAAATTGAAAATGAGGAGATTTGGGTGTCTTCCACTTTCATTATCATGATGATGCTTTGTCCTCCTTCGCTTTGTAATTATCTCCGTATACGTCTGTCTTCCCCTAGAGCCAACTAACTCATGCAGTGCAGGGGACCCATAGAATTCATTTATGTATACGCTCTTGCCGAGAGCAGGGTTTGACACATGGCAGGTATTCTACAAAGATTTGATGCATGACTGCTTAAGGGAATGAATAAATAAATGAATAAGTAAATCAATCAAAAACTAATTATTTTTCAGTCGCTTTGTTCTAAATTACATATAAATTTATGAAGAAAAATTGTAGTCTCACATAGATACATACATACGTATACATGTGGAGTACAGTGTCTGCCAACAGTGCACAGTAAGCATTACCTACATTAGACTATAATGTATGTGAGTGTGTACATATATCTAAGCATATGTGTTTAGTCGGCTGTTTTAAAACTTCTGCAATAAATCAAGGGATGAATACTTTTTATTAAAATCCCTAAATCTGTATGTTAATGATCTTGTGAATTCAGCTTCAGGTCCCTATCTATGTCATTTTATCAGGCAAAATGTTCTGAAAGGTTCATTCCATTTAGAAAGTAAACATGACAGCAAGGCCACAGTTATTACTTCTCATTTATTTTGTTCTTTTGGAGATTGACCATCTAGCTTAAGTCAGACAAAATAAGAACCAAGAAAAAAATGTTTAGATAAAGTCATTGTATGAGAGAGAATATAAAAGGAAGTGGAAAAGTAAGATTAATATTGTTTTGCCTAAGAGACCCAGTTTCTCTCCCAACTTCTCCCTCACCAACACAAACTTGAAGAAACTTTTTGGATGTTTAAACTTAATTATCTTTAAAAATAAGGAAGCAGTGCTTATGGGGCACTGCTGTGTGGCAGGCACCGTGCTGGGCATTTCAGTGAATTTTCACATTTAATCTGCCCAACAGGCCCAGCCTTAGAAGACACTTATTGGCAGATCCCTTTTATGGACCATGAAACTGAGTCTCTGAGAGGTTATTTCTGCAAGGTCACGCTGTGGGAGGTACGGGGATGCACTGGAATGAGCTCACACCGGCTTATAGGAGGCAACTCTTCATTCAGTAATGTCATGTTGGCAGCTTGAAGTCGGCCATGGCAGAATAATTTACAGCATGTCAATGAGCAGTTGCTGCAAAGAAGCTCCTGTGTCTGCCTGCTTGTTAAACACACGCCAGCACACCACAGGTTAAGACGCAAAGATAAAAATTTAAGAATATTTGACTTTAAAAGGCATCTTCTTCTAATAAACCACACTACCCAAGAGTTAAGGGAAAGTCTAGGTAAAGTTTATATAGCAATTCATGGTTTAAAAACACAAAATGTTTGTGCATGCATAATTCCCCAAAAATGAACCAGCTTTGTCTTTCTCTTTTCCTTTTTTGTCTTTCTTCCCTCTTCCTCTCCTCCTTCATCACTGTTACTGCCATACACTAAAGGTCCTGCTGTATCCTGCTAGGTGCTTGCCATAAACTACAATATTCGTAACACTGAGAAAAATAAAGCACGAACTCATTGTTCAGTTCCCACCTATGAGTGAGAACATGCAGTGTTTGGTTTTCTCTTCTTGTGATAGTTTGCTGAGAATGATGGTTTCCAGCTGCATCCTTGTCCCTACAAAGGACGCAAACTCATCCTTTTTTATGGCTGCATAGTATTTCATGGTGTATATGTGCCACATTTTCTTAATCCAGTCTGTCACTGATGGACATTTGGGTTCACTTGGACTCGGGAAGGGGAACGTCACACACTGGGGCCTATCATGGGGAGGGGGGAGGGGGGAGGGATTGCATTGGGGAGTTATACCTGATATAAATGATGAATTGATGGGTGCTGACGAGTTGATGGGTGCAGCACACCAACATGGCACAAGTATACATATGTAACAAACCTGCACATTATGCACATGTACCCTAGAACTTAAAGTATAATAATAAATAAATAAATAAATAAAAAAGAAAAGAAAAGTAAAGCACGAGTCAGGTAAGCACAAAGCCCAGAATGACAACCAGGAATCTAGAAGAAAGGTTTTATCCCTCATATCTGTTATGTGAGTCTTTTGTAGGTGTTTGTTTGTTTGTTTCGTGTGTGTGTGTTTGCAGACCTAACCCCTCATGTTTCTTCTTCTGAAATGTTCCCTTTTTCTTTTAATTCAATTTTTCAACAAATATATGAGCACAGACTATGTGCCACACACTGTTCTATGCGCTAGAGATACAATAGTGAAATCAGGAGAGGTCTCTGCCCTTGGGAACTTCCCTTCTTGGGTAGGGAGACAGGACACAAAGCAGGAGAGATAGGACAGCAAGGTAGCCTAGCAAGAGGGCTGGGGTTTGAGTTCTGGGCCCACCACTTTCTAACCATGTGACTATGGAGAAATTACTTAACATCTTCATGCCTCAATTTTCTGCCATATGCTAAAAGGGGATGGCAATAGTCTCTCTGTCTTAAAGTTGCTGTGATAACTAAGTTTCATTACATTAAATAGTATCAGGCATTTATAAATAGTAAATGCTAATATATATTAGTTACTGCTTTGAAAGAAACAGCTTAATTATAGGCTATATAACTAGAGTTATGAAGGAAACACACCAAATACTGAGATGGGGTTGAGAGTGGAATATTTTAGATGAAGTCACCAATAAAGTTCTCTTCGAGGAGTTGATAAAGAGGATGAGAAGGTATCCTTCCTGGCATAGCTGGAAGAAGATTTCTAAATTAAGGAAGTAAAACTGCAAAGCTCTGAAATGTTAAGATGTTTACTGCGCAAGGGAATGTTAGAGTTCAGTGTGCTTGGGGCACAATAGAGGCAGTGGAATGGAACAAGATGAGGTTGAAGTGGCAGGAGGGGACCAAATCATGTGAGGCCTTAGAGCCCCCCTTATGGATTTCTGTTCTCTTTTTAACTACTTAATACCCTTCCTCCCTCCCTCCCTACCTCCCTCCCTCCTTCCTTCCTTCCTTCGTTCCTCCCTTCCTTCTTGTTGTAATTTGCTATATGCTTAAGAAAAAAATAGGCTAGTTTTTTTTTTTTTTTCTTTAATTTGGAAACTTAGGGCTAATCTTCACTTTCATTGAGACCCTATTTTCCAGGGCTATTTTCAGAAAGTGACTTTTAGAGGCAATTTTCTGGGCAGCAGAGATTTTTTTCAATAACTTCTGTGGAATCCAGGATCCTGGGTCTCAAAGGTACGATTGCTGAGGACAGGGTCCACACCAAGGTGCTGTTATCCTGACCTTGTAAATACCACGCAGGTGCCTGTCTCATTGGCCACCTCAAACTGCCAGAGAAAGCGGCAATGACAGTTTGGTTTCACACAGTCCCTTGAGTTATGAGTAATTTTGCTAGAGTCTTGTCATTTTCTGGCAGATTTCACGAATTTGTGCTGAATTTGCAAACAAAGGCAAAAGGCAAACAATGGTCTAAGCGGCTTTGAGATTGCCTCATTAAGCTGCAGCCTGCCAGAAGCTTTCTGCTTACAGCAACGAACACGTCTGAGCTCTGCAATGATGTCACCATCTAAAACTCTGTTCACATCTCTTTGAGGCGATAAAGTCTCATGTGCAACTAACTAAAAATAAATAAAGTGAAGCAAATAAGAGTGAGCAAAGGGAAGAGCAGAAAACTGCTCTAGCAAAGAAGAATGCCCAAGTTCTCAGGAAAGCTGATTCAGTGCTACTGCTGCCATATCAGCCTTGTCACCAAGAATCAGTTTCCCTAAGTTTTTCAAGACTCAGTTTACCTCTATGGAACTGGAATACACTGCTGGAATACAAGCTCTTTTTTTAAAGATTCCAGTGAATTCCTTAGGTGTATACCCACAGATAGGGTCGTGTGGCACACTATACAAAATATTTTTAATTTCAAAAACACACATTTGTGACATTTTGTAAAAGCCCTTTAAAAAATGTCTTTCAGTGGTACTCTACTCAGTTCAGTATGACTGTATTGACCTTAACTTGCATTACTCAGAAGACACTGTGCTAGGCATACAGGAATAGATCCACTGGTGATGAGCCTACTGCGTGGATGGCACATCACAGGGCTCGCCTGGTTTAATTCTCAGAGCCACCATATAGTGAAGCTTCATTAGACCTTTTCTTTTTGTAAAAATTTCATTTTAAGTTCAGGGTATGTATTAGTCTGTTTTCATGCTGCTGATAAAGACATACCCGAGACTGGGTAATTTACACAAGTAAAAGGGTTTCATGGACTTAGAGTTCCACATGGTTGGGGAAGCCTCACAGTCATGGCAGAAGGCAAAGGGGAGCAAGTCACTTCTTACATGGATAGTAGCAGGCAAAGAGAGAGCTGGTGCAGGGAAACACCCATTTTTAAACCATCAGATCTCTTGAGACTTAGTCACTATTATAGGAAAGGCCCACACCCATGATTCAATTACCTCCCTCTAGGTTTCTCCCATGACACGTGAGAACTGTGAGAGTTACAGTTCAAGACGAGATTAGGGTGGGAACATAGAACTGAACCATATCAGGGTACATGTGCAGCTTTGTTATATAGGTAAACTTGTGCCATGGGGGGTTGTTGCACAGATTACTTCATTACCCAGGTATTAAGCTTAGTACCCATTAGCTATTTTTCCTGATCCTCTCCATCCTCCCACCCTACACTCTCCAATAGGTCCCAGTGTGTGGTATTCCCCTCTATGTGTCCAGGTTTTCTCATCATTTAGCTACCACTTAAAAGTGAGAACATGTGGTATTTGTTTTTCTGTTTCTGCATTCGTTTGCAAAGGATAATGACCTCCAACTCTACCTATGTTCCTGCAAAGGATATAATCTCATTCCTTTTTATGGCCACATAATATTCCATGGTGTGTATGTACCACATTTTCTTTATCCAGTCTACCACTGATGAGCATTTAGATCGATTCCATGTCTTTGCTATTGTGAATAGTGCTGTAATGAACATGTGTGCATGTATCTTTATGACAGAACAATTTATATTCCTTTGGCCTATATCCAGTAATGCGGCAGCTGGATCAAACAGCAGTTGTTTTTAAGGCCTTTTCTTAGGAGCAGCAATTAGATGAAGCAACAAGGATCAGTATTTCACAAGATCATGTAACCTAGGAGTAGTGAAGCTCAAATCCAAACACAGGTCTGGCTGATTCATAAGCCCAAACCAAAAAAAAGGAGCAAGAGAAAGTAAAAAGAGAGCCACACTGAGATTCAGGAGAAAATTTCAAAAGACTAGCATTTCGTTAAGCAAAAGCTGAAGTACTTAGGTAAATTATTTCCTCTTGCCTCTGTCGTAAGTGATATTCATAAATTATGATGAAATAAACCCATTTATTATCCTCACGTGCTTTTTAGAAGTCTATAAGAGGTTACTTTTTTCTTTAAATAGGTGCTTTCATTTAAAATGACTTGGAGTCCATGAAATTTGTCACCCCAAGAGAAAAAGAGCTATAAGTATCTAATCCATTTGAAGAATCCGCCCCTAACAAGTGATATCTGAATTCAAACCCCTCTAAGTTCAGGAGCCGAGGTTGTGCTCAAAGTACCCTTCATAAAGTGGGGGACAAACACTTAACTCCCTGGGTAAACGTAAGGCTTAATAAAACTATATGTCATGGAGCAGTACGTTTGGCACATCATATCTGATTATTAAATATTTGTGGTCTTCATTTCCTTTCCTCTTGTCTGATGTGGAATTCCATGTGATTGAAGACACAAAGTACTTCTATTGTTTTGAAAGTCAGGGTCTCACTCTGTCACCCAGGGTGGCGTGCAATGGTGCTATCATAGCTCCCCGTAGCCTAGAGCTTGTGGACTCAAGTGATCCTCCTGCTTCAGCCTCCCAAAGCGCTAGGATTATAGGTCTGAGCCATCATGCCTGGCTAAAATAATGCATTTTTGACAAAGAACAGTATTTGCATCCAGAGAAGCAGGCTGCCAACCTCCCAGTCCTTGAATTTCAGAGGGAATCCAACCTCCTGGGCCATCTCGAACCAAGCCTCTGCAAAGGTAGGGACCTTGTCCAGAGCAGTCTTGGTCTTGGCCTGTTTGACCATAACCATTTCTGAAGGAGGCGTGGCTTCCAAGGCAGAGGGGATTGTGGAAAAAGAAATGTCTCCCATGACCCGAAGATGCTCCCTGGGCAGCAGCAGCTTTCTCTTTTCTTGCTTCCCATGGTTGTTGTGCCCTCCTTGCAGGTCACCATAGATCTTTCAGTCTTCCCCTCTCTCTAAAGCAGTGTAAAGTGAATTTCTCCTATAAAGACTCTTCCTTAGAAGACTGGAAAGTTATGGACTGGCCTTCCTGAAAACTATCTATGGAACAAAAGGAAGTAGAAACTTCTCCCTGCAAGGAAGGCTTTCTCCCCTAAGAAGAGGTGCCCACCACCCTACATCTTCCTACAGAAAGAAGTGGAGTTGCCTTTACTGGGTCAGGAGGGCACCATGTTCCTAATTGAGCAGAGGAAGACACCAGTCCTCCCTAAGTCAAGTGGATCGCTGGTTTAGAATAGACCAGCTTACTGGACGGTATTCCCCAACAGCCTCCCCAGATAATGTGAGCTAGACGTGCTTTCCAGCTCGTGACAAATGGCCTGTGAGCTTTCAGCTTGTCCCAGACCAGCTCTTCCCACCTTCCTCTCCAGAGTGTTGTCTCTTATTGTTGCTGCTACTGCTTCTACTGATGATGCATCAACTAGTTGGACCATCAAAGGTGGTACCCTGATTCAGTTCTGTGAGTCCAAGTTTATGAAAAAACAGAAGCCATTGGTGCTGCTGGCAATGACATCTCTGTCACTTTGATGAAACATCTCCTCACCTCCAGCCACATCACTGATTCTATTCTTGCCACAGCCTCTTCCTTGAGCTTACATTACCCTTCTTTCATGGTTGCCCACACTGATCAATGCTGAGACAAAAGTTTTCTATATTCCATATCTACCCAGTCACTGATCCCTGTCAGAGGAAGATGTATGTTTTTACACAGCTGGAGAAAGAGTTTCAGCATTGCTGCTGCCCAAGGTACCACCATGTCTGTTGCAGAAGGTGAGAGGATGCCCTTGATCATCCGTAACAGGCTGTAAATCCCTTCCAGTGCTCATGTTTCCCTCATCTCCCCAGCACCCAGCTCTGCCTGAGATGAGTGCTTTGCTTAATACTTCAAGTACAAGCACAACATCTTGACTCATGACCCCAGCAGAGTCATTTCCAATGATGGAAGCAAGCTTTGTGGCAATCCAAGTGTTCTCACCAAATGTAGACTAATCCCTGGCTTGATCTGAAACCTAACTGCTCACTGCAGTGACCTACCCCTTTCAGAGCAAGTCTGCTTTGCCAAGATGGAAAAGCCCTCGTGGATGATCTGCATTTCCCCCAAAGTGACTCCAAAGACTGCCTGTCCTCTGCAATGAGCACAACTATGGGGATGAACGATAAACTGCTTCAGTGACTACTCCTTGAGAAATAGGTCTCTGGTGGCCAGAGATTCGGGCATGATGGTGATCAAGAGGAGCAAGATCCAACTCAGGATCCGCCTAGAAAGAGTGAGTCACACCCAGATACTTGGGAGTCAGATGAAGTGAGAGCTCCACCTCAGCTCATTCTGTCTCCTCAAATACTCACTGCAATAAACACCTCTTGGAAATATTAGGCTTTCAAAATATGTCATACTGTATATTTTTGGAGGGTATTTGATGATAAATAGAAAAAAGAATTTACTGGTACAACGTACCAAAGTTATATTTGCCATGAAAGATGTAACTGAATATTTAGGTCTCTAAATATTGTGTTGTGATTTTTTTACACTTGGCAGCTGAGAACAGCACTTTCTACTGGGTCTTTGCCTCCGTGGTCCCATTTAGCCAGTGAGAAATCCAAACTGAGAATTTCTTCCCAGCCAAGGCTGGTAACAGACTGGAATGAAGAAGTCACAGCCCACAACCTTAGTTCATTTTCAATGAAAATGAGCTTGAAAACAAAGCCCCAAAGAACAGAATGACTTTCCTCTCAGCAAACATTTTTCCAGATCACGTTTTTTATTATTCTACACTTTACAGTCATGCCATGGAACACTGAGCCTGTGTCTATTTCATTACTGATTATTCAAAGACTGTCTTGGTTGTATATGGATGGGTTGCACAAGTGGTATTTGTTTTCTAAAAAGAACGAAATAACCATTCAGTGTGAGAGTTTTGCCTGTAGCTGTAGTAATCTTTTGTAAAATATACATATATATATATAGTTTCAGTACAATAGAGGAAAACAGGTCAGTCAGTGATATAATTTGGCTCTCTGTCCACACCTGAATCTCATCTCCAATTGTAATCCCTACCTATCAAGGGAGAGAAGATATTGGATTATGGGAGACATGTCCTCCATGCTGTTCTCATGATAGTGAGTGAGTTCTCATGAGATCTGATGGTTTCATAAATGGGGGTTTTTCCTGTGCTCGTACAAACCCTATCCTGCTGCCTTGTGGAGAAGGTGACTGCTTCCCTTCCACCGTGGTTGTAAGTTTCCTGAGGCCTCCCAAGCTATGCATAACTGTAAGTCAATTAAACCAAACCTCTTTCCTTTAGAAATTACCCAGTCTCAGGTAGTATCTTTATAGCAGTGTGAGAACATACTATTACAGACAGTAAGACCTAAGCTTTGAATCCCGAGTTGAGTCAAGAGAATAAGGATCTAGCCCTTGGAGAATAAGTAGAATCTTTTCCTGGGAGGTATTAATCTTATATAGACTGTTAGAATATGATTGAGGTTGTAATGCTGAATACAGTAAAATTTCCCTACCACACATGAAGATTCTCCTACTACTAGGAGGATAGGGGTCAAGTTTCATGACTTATACACAAACTGGGCATGCATTAAAGATTAGTGGAATAATTGAATAAAGTTAAAAGTAATGAAAATCAGTGATTGAATATAGGATGTAATTAGGGTCATGTGGGCAGACAAATTAGAAGCTGGGAAATTATAAACAGTACTCAAGACAGAGAAATGCCATGAATCAAGAGTCAAGATTCAAAGTCAGGAAAAAAACAAGGGGAACCAACAAGTAACAGGGGGAAAGAACACAGGTCTCCTTGAAAGGCAAAATTTGAGTCACAGAAATTTCAGTTAATATCCTAGTTAGTGCCACCACTTATAAACTCCATGACCCTTGTTAGGTTACATACTCTCTCTTAATTTGTATGATATTACATCAATTTTCTCATCTGAGAAATGATAATAGAAGAGGTGATTGAAGAATAACTGGAGATGGCATGTTTACTTCTTTTAATGCAATGTATGATATATAATATGTCTGAAAGATGCATTAATTTTGTTTTTATTATGAATCTCATCTATCAAATAGCAACTGTGTGTCAGCCACTATCATGGGTCCCTGAAGCATAATACATTGCTTTTTACTCCTCTGCTAGTTGTAGCTATTATACTCTCCCAAATTGTGCATAATAAGATAACTACACATACATACTGGCTTAAGACATAGGTGACCAGCTTGCCCCAATTCACCTAGAACTTTCCAATTTTAACACTGGAAACATCTCAGGCCCAAGCAAATAAGAGTGATTTGTTTGTTGAATAAATTCTCTATTCTTCAATGAACATTCTTTGAGCAGGAATTGAGTCACGCAGTCTGCTTATATATTCCACCTGATATCTGAAGTAAATCATCCATGCAGTTCCTATTCTCATTCTTCCATGAGAAATAAGCATATAGTTTCTTAAACATAAAGTAGAAAGTAGAATGACCACTATTCCTGTGGAGTCCTGAGGGTTACTGGGGAATTGTTGAATCACTTTAGTTGGTAACATCTTTGAACATGTGAAAGAAGAGAGTGTAAATGGGCTCAACCCAAAATGCCGAATGCATTTTTAGGTGTATTGTATGAAATTTATGGTAGTCTACTATTTTGACCTTTAAAATAGCCATTTCATCTGTTCCATAGTGTCTTCTTGAAGTGGCTGTTCAGTTCACAATGATTCCGCCCTTTCTAGCAGTAGCTCTCACATGGCTTTGGCCATGACTGTTTTTATAATCAACCCCCTCATGGCCATAGATGCCACAGGGGCCATAGGTAATGAATCAAAAGCAAGGACCTAACACAGTCTGATCCACCCAAATATCCAACCAAGTGCAGGGAGAGACAGAGAGACTGAAAGTTATCAAAGCTTCGTCACACTAATGGCAGTTTTCCAGGTTGATAATCCAATCACTTTAGCTGTCCCATGTTCTGGAGTCTCCCTGGTTTCTTTCCTTTTCAAGTAACTGATGTCCCTCTCCTATTCCAGCAGACATTTGAGTGTCCTTGACATATTTTCCCTCTTTTCTGAAGCTAACTAGGGTAGATTTTATAAATAAAGTAACATAAGCTAGTAACAGATATTTGGCATTACATAGACTTCCTACCTGTGTTCTCCGACCATAAGAATCCTTTATACCTACTCACCATTGTATCACCAGTGTTATTAAAGCCCTTGTCATAGAACAGGAGTTTCACAAACAGTGAAAAGACAGCTAAATATACAAATAGAAGGTACACAAACTAACTGTATGATTTTGCTTTTACTTTTTTATTTCACTTGGAAGATGAAAGATACATAGTTTTTGGTTGATTATGAAATAGATACCTGTATCCCCCAAATTGGGGAAGCACTTACTTAGAAAAAAACATGGGATCAAATATCTGAAAATTATTTGCTAATAACATCAGAGACAGGAGATATTCATGAAGTTAGCCCTAACTTTGAAAGCTCTAGCACTAAAAGCTGGGGGGAAAGTTTGAGCAAACCTGTACATGACATTGAGAACTCTGGCTTTTTGTAAAACCTCTTTTCACAATTATTTTGCCTTCCAAATGACCAACAAAACCATCTGTCCTTTGAATCACTTTAAAAGGTCAGTCTTGACAATCACCTATGAAAAGACTCAATAAAATAAGTGTTTCACTGTTTCAGTTTAAAACCAACTGAGATACAATTAGAAATAAGGTCAAGGGAAATGAAAATACTTTCTCTGCTATTGTTAAAAACTGTGTAGGTGGATGTGGTTAATTGTACAGGAACAGTGAGTTTCCTAAAAGCCTTCCCAGAATTAGGCAGACTTGCCCAAATAATCTGGGGTGAGTTCTTTACAACTAGACTTATTGCAGGCCCACCAGCACACCAAGCCACACCCTCTCTGTTAATAGGCAGGTTCCTGAAAGGAGAGAAAATTGAAGAACTGAGCCAAAACTGCTTCCATTTTTTTCCATAAGTCATCAACAACAGGATCAGGATGTGGAAACTGGGGACAGGAAAGGAAAGTCACACTAATGAGTTTCCTTTCATATGGAAGCAAAAAGCATAGGAAAGGAAGTTCCTCATCAAAAAATTGTTATTCCTGTGTTGCTAGTTTTTGAAAAGTCAAGAGGTATGGTGGAAAGAGAGAGTCTTAGTCCATTTTCTGTTCCTATAATAAAATACCAAAGATTAACTGATAGAAAAAAACTATCTTTTATGTTCTTGTGGCTGGAAAGTCCAAGAGGGGTCAGCATCCAGCGAGGGCCTTCTTGCTATGTCAAAACATGGTGGAAGGCATCGCATAATGAGAGATCAAGAGCATATGTGCCAGCTCAGGGTCTCTCTTCCTCTTCTTATAAAGCCACCAGTCCTAACACAGGGCCCCAACCCTGATGACCTTATCTAGTCCTAATTACCTCCCAAAGGCCCCACCTCCAATCAACATGCGAATTTGGAATTTAAGTTTCCCAACACATAAACCTTGGGGAAGTATTCAAACCATAGCAACGGGTATGAATGCTCTAAAATAGAACAGATTTAGAGTAAAATAATAACCTTGCCACTTAAATCTCTTATAAGTTACCTAACCTTCTGAATACAGCTTTTGTATCTGTAGGAGCAATTCTGTCTACTCTCTTATAGGGATTTTGAGACTATAAAATGAATATAATGTGCCAAACATGATTTCTTGAATGGCATTTGATATGATTTGGCTGTGTTGCCACCCAAATCTTATCTTGAATTGGTAGCTCTTATAATCCCCACATGTCTTGGGAAGCACCTGGTGGGAGGTAATTAAATCATGGGAGTAGGTTTTTCCTGTGCTGTCCTTATGATGGTGAGTGAGTCTCATGAGATCTGATAGTTTTATAAAGGGCAGTTCCCCTACACAAGCTCTCTTGCCTGCCATCATGTTTGACATGCCTTTTCTCCTCCACCTTCTGCCATGATTGTGAGGCCTTCCCAGACATGTGGAATTGTGAGTCCATTTAACCTGTTTTTCTTTATAAATGACCCAGTCTTGGGTATTTCCTCAGAGCAGCATGAAAATTGATTAATACAGCATTTAAATGAAATCATTGCAAAATGAAAATAATAAAATTATAGTATCAAAACAGCTATAACAGAGTAGGGAAAGAAAGGAAGGTCAGTGTCCTAATCCAAGTTGCTATCTATGATACTTAACATTAATAAGAACTCATTATGTGCTAATCATGATACAAAATATAAATTTTTTTTATTTAATACAGATCATAACCTTAAGATGTAAGATCTGTTATGCACCTCTTTATAAAAGAAATGAAAGCTGAGCATTAAAACAGCTACATAACTTAACCAAGACCAGTCAAGCAACTCAGCAAGAATTCATACCGAGGTGGGCTGGGTTCTCCAATTGGACCCTTAACTACTGGATCATATTGCCTCTTATACTCAATGAGCAAAGATAAGTTCTGTGAATGGATGGGGAGGAGAATCTTCAGGTAGCAATCGGTCATCAATTTTAGCTCAGACACAGTAATAGTTAATTTGGTGTATCAACTTTACTGAGTTAAGAGGTGCCCAGATACCCGGTAAACATTATCTTGGGATGTGTCTTTGGAAAAGATTCGCATTTGAATCAGGAGTCTGAGTAAAGGAGGTCATCCTCACCAGCGAGGGTGGGCATCAGCCAATCTATTGAGGGTCCAGATAGAAAGTTGAAAGAAAAGTAAATTCACTCTCTCTTCTAGAGCTGGAAATCCATTTTTTCTCACCTTCTGAAAACACAACTCCTGGTTCTCAGGCCTTGGCACTGAGGCTAAATTTTACCACTGGCTTTTCTGATTCTTCGACTAACAAATGACATACTATGGGACGTCTTAGCCTACATAATTATGTGAGTCATTTCCTATAATAAATCCCTCTTATATATCTATGTATATCCCATAGGTTCTGTTTATCTGGATACATCTGACTCATACAGGCACTAAGAAACCCTTGTCATCTTCACCTTCTGTCCCAAGGCTGACTGTGTTCCTACATGAATGTTTTGTTTCCCCTTTGACACTAACAAAGCTACAAACTTGGAATAATATGTTGAACTTTGTACATTGAATGAACCCAACAAGAAACTCCAAGAATAACAGCTCAGGTGAGTAGAAAGACTGATTCATAATGAAAAAGTGTAACAGCAATGAGTTTTGTATGTATTGCAAATCTTGCCAAGTGACAAGAACAAGAAAAGACTGTAATCTGTGCATATTTAAAAGTCTAAAAAAGAAGAATGAGTGGAATGCATAACACTAATTTCTTTTTTCGCTCTTTACTTTTTTTAATTTTTAAGCTTCATTTTGGAATCTGGGATAAATCCAGGAAAGAGACCACGGAGGGACATAAATCTGAAAATGTCTTCAGATATATAGGGTCAGACCCAGAGCTAAGATCTGGCAAGACTCCCATGGAGAAAATGAATAATGAGTAAAAGTCTGGGAAAATATCCCTCAGTTTCCTCTTAAGGATTTTGTCATGTTCAAACTGGATAAAGAAGACTGAGTCCCAAGTCAATAGCAGGCTTATGTAAATAGTACATTGTTGGCATGGTTCAGAAAAGGAGAATGGCTAAGACATCCTTAAAGTTATTCTATTTCCAGTGAGGGAGCAGCCTTAAGTGACAGAAAGTGAGATTGAGTGTAATACCTAGTTTGAGTAAACCAATATGAATTCACTACTATGGGAATCAGGGAAATTTTAAGACAAATATTTCTCATGAGTGTATCTGGGAAAAAAGGAATGAAAAACCTCTAGCAAATTGATCAACACAGACTTAAGGGTCTACCTAGTATTTGACATCATATTATTTATTCAAGGATAATAATTATCTTTTTGTTGAGATTGAATTTTTTCACAGTGAACTGGGAAATACATAAGAGATCTCAGTGCATAAAAGGCAAAGCAATACTCTCAGCTCTCCAACAGCAGTTGTTTTGTTTTCTGAGACTGCCATTATCAAATTGGTTGCTTGTCAGCTCGTGTTCAGTCAAATTAAAACTACACTTGAAATTAAAGGTTCTGAGGTTAAGAGACAGTTTTGCTGCCAATTTTCTATGCATAGGAGATTGTATTATTTGTTCAAAATATTTACTGGTCTCTACGTCATCCACTCATTCAAGACGTCCTTGGTGCCCCTCCTACAGAAAAACAAAAATTCCACCATATTAATGCCTAGTGGGCCATGTGACTCACCTGGTCAATGGAACATGACATCCAAATGAACACAATCTTTTAAAATCACTATTTGTTTCCACACTTTTTCTTTTTTCTTTGTTGCAAAAAAAACAAAAAAAAAGGGCTCATAACTAAAGGTTCTTTCTTCAGTCTGGACCGAAGAATGAAGAAGGAATGTTGACCACAGCCACAATTAACGAATAAATATTTTGAACAAGGAACAAACTTTGTTGTTTCTAATCCCTGAGATTTTGTGACCTTCAATTTCTCAATGTCTCTGAACTTTGTCTATACATAGCCTCCGAGCGGGAAATACATATATCTATATACATATATATTTCACAGAAGCTATAGATATACACATATGTATTTCAAATATATATACTTGAATACATATATTTGATGCTTTATATATAAAATATATACATATATGTATATATAATTTATACATGTGTGTATATATACACACATATGTGTGTATGTATATATACATATACACAGATAAATATATGTATGTATACACACATATACACATACACACATATACATATGGAATAAAGTTATAAAGCACATATATGTGTAGATGCATGTATATATACACACATATACTTATGTGTATGTACATATATGTGTATGTATATGTCTGTGAAAGATTGAGTTGTATAAAAAGCTAAGTACTTACAGTTTAAATAACAAACAAAAAATGCTAGATAGAAACATAGCTAAAATGTTGCATGTCTTCTAACTTCCAAAATATTACCCTGAACACTTTTTAAAGTTGTCATAATTTCTTAATATAATCATGAATATTTATTGATGAATTTTACTCTAATAAGAGCATGGGTTCTATGTCTGTATTTGAATCCAAGCTCCAGCACTTACTGGCTGTATGCATATGACCTTGAACAACTTACCTTATCTCAGTGTCTGGATTTGTGAATCTGTAAAATGCGCTAATATTTTATGCTGTTGAGTATTAAATTAATCAACATATCTAGTTCTTAGTTACTGACACATTAAAAAATGCTAGCTATTATTACCACAATAATTACCATGAGGCAGCGTTCTTTCACAGAAGACAATTACCTCTGTACTATGCCATCCTAGTGTTTTTGTTTTTATAGCCAGATTCTTGCCTGTCTAACACTTTGTCACAGTCAGTGTAACTACTTCTAGGACTTCCTCTTCAATGTCAAAACTTGAAGGGTTTTTCATGTTTGTATGCTACTTCCTTGTTTTAGAGGAATTTTTAGTGAAAATTAGAAAAGAAGCCATTTTTGGTGGCAAGGGGAAATAAGTAGATCCAAACATGTATTATTTTGTTTTTACCGGGTCCGTGAGAGAAAGCTCGGAATTCTTAAAGGCAATTCAGAAGCATATTAAACAAAATATCTATTTTCACCAAAATAGCTGATATGGTTCGGTTCTGTGTCCTCATCCAAATCTCATCTCAAATTGTAACCCCCATGTGTCAAGAGAGGGACCTGTGAATCCCTACTTGTCAAGGGAGGGAAGTGATTGGATCATGGAGGCAGGTTCTCCAGGCTGTTCTCATGATAGTGAGTGAGTTCTCACGAGATCTGATGGTTTTATAAGTGTTTGGATGTTCCTCCTTGCTTCTCTCTCTCTCCTGCAACCTTGTGAAAAAGATGCTTGCTTCCCCTCCTCCATGATTCTGTTTTCTGAGGCTTTCCCGGCCATATAGAACTGTGAGTCAATTAAACCTCTTTCCTTCATAAATTACCCAGTCTCTGAGAACTCTTTGTAGCAGTGTAAAAATCGACTAATACAATAACATTAAACAACAACTAGATCACAGATTTGACCTATTCCTTGGCCCTCAGCTCATGAGGTTTTTCTTCTTAAACAATGTTAACGATTTTAGCAGAATTTCTATTCCACATATATTGAGAATTTGGGGGTGGGGGTTCTGGGGAGTTTATTATCCACAGTGAAGCACAATGTACAACACCCAGTCACCACTTCTAATTATTGAAATGACCACTTCTCTTCTTGCTACTTGATTGCTGAGATGACCAAAGTGATGAAATTCAGTTACGGTTATTCCTTTCTCATTTAGGACACAGATATTTGGGCTTTTGATGGTCTCTAACAGAGATATTACAAACCAAAGCAAGCAAAACTTTTCAAGGTACAGTACACTACATAAACATAGCCTTCTATTATTTTTAAAAAATCTCAAGTGAATGAAATGGACCTTCCTTTTGTTATAGAATGCACACCTCAAGATAAGCTCCAATGTGCATTTGGTCACAGATGAGGGAGGATATGTATTTTTAATTTTTAGAGGCAAAGTCTTCCTCTGTTACACAGGCTAGAGTGTAGTAGCACCATTCTGCCTCACTGCAGGCTCAAACTCCTGCAGTCAAGCCATCATCCATTCTCAGCCTCCCGTGTGGCTGGGACTACAGATGTACACCATGCCCATCGTTTTTTGTTGTTGTTGTTGTTTGTTTTTTGTTTTTGAGACGGAGTTTCACTCTTTGCTGCCCAGGCTGGAGTGCAGTGGTGTGATCTCGGCTCACTGCAACCTCTGCCTCCCAGGTTCAAGCGATTCTCCTGTCTCAGCCTCCCGAGTAACTGGGATTACAGGTGTCCGCCACCGTACCCAGGACATTTTTGTATTTTTAGTAGAGACGGGGTTTCACCATGTTGGCCAGGCTGGTCTCGAATTCCTGACCTCAGGCGATCCACCCACTTCGGCCTCCCAAAGTGCTGGGATTACAGGCGTGAGCCATGGCGCCTGGCCCATCTAATTTTTTTCAGAATTTTTTGTAGATACAGGGCCTAACGATGCCACCCCGTCTGGTCTCAAACTCCCAGACTCATGTGATTCTCACACTGAGACACACAGGTGGGAAGGGCTTCCTGGCAAAACTCCAGCTGGCCTGCGCACGGGGAAGAATGCACATTGGGGTGGAGCCACAGAACTTCGACTGTTTGTAGCTGGGAGGAGTCTGGCCCCTCTTCTTCCTGTGTGGAATCTGAGATTCAAACTGCAAGGTGGGAAGGGCACCAGCAGGGACTCTGGCTTTGTGGAGGGTCTCTGCTTCCCCTTCTCTTCTTTTTTACCCAATGAAACCTTGCCTTATTCAAACTTCAAATCGTCTGCGAGCCTAAATCTTCACAGCTGTGTGATAAGGATCTGTCTATATCCTAACCGAGGAAAAGCCCTGCAACACCACCTCTGCCTCCCAGTGTCCTGGGGTGGGATTACAGGCTTGAGCTACCGCGGTGGGTGGGAAAATGTGTAACAGCCCAAGAAGCAGAATTATCCAAATATCTTCTGGCTTTCACTATGAATAAGAACAATGAAAGATTATCAATTTACACCAAGATGACTACATGAAAATGTCAATTTTATAAAGAATATTAAACATGTTATTCAGAAAAATAGTAGTTTTGGCTGCCATAACCCCCAAATCTCAGTGGCTTAAAGTAATAAAAAATGAGTTTATTGTTCACAAGCCATTGCAGGTTGGCAGGGATGGGAGTTTACTCTGTATCTGACTTAATCAGAGATCAGGCTTGGATATGGTCTCACCAATTTGGAAGATCACATGGCTCCATATCACAGGAAAAGGCAATATGGAGAATAACTTACTAGCTCTTAAATTATTTTGACCAGAGGAGACACATGCACTTCCTTGACCTAAATAAGTATCCTGGTCATGTCTAAACTGGACTGCCTGGGCGAACTAAAATCTGGCCCTATGCCCAGAGGAAGAAAACTGGAAATACTGGAGAACAGAACTAGAGTCCAACATACCAAAAGGTTGTTACCTAAGTGTTTAAGGTCAGTACAACTTTTTTCAGTGTAAAACTCATGTAGTTCATGACAATGTTCCATTTGGGTTGTAGATTGTTCTGTTGGCCCTCCATTTGTTTATAGATAATTAATTAATTTATTTTTTAAAGTAATTATCTCTGATTCAAATTCTATTGGGAGGCATTAGAGATTTAAACATAAACTTTCCACCCTCAATTTGCTCAGTGTTTTAGATAAGCTCAGCGTTCTCTGTAAAAATAAAATATAACCAACTCATTCTGGGAGAAAAGATCATCTGGGCAGACTTTCTGAGTGGGGTAACAGAGTAACCGTTTACGATGAGTAGGTGTTACAATGAGGTGGAGAAGTGGCGGAAGCATCTGTGTTCCAGACCGGAAAAGAATGCATTCCAGGTGCTTGTGGCAGGCAGATTATTGGGAATTAAATAAATTAAAATTTAATGTAAACTCAAGTGATTAAAAAATAATACTTTTGTCTCAAGAAAAAAAAATTGAAAATTTGCAAACCTGTCTTTGTTATTTTAGAGGTTGGAGATCTGAATTTGTTACAAACATGCACACAGAAGTCGAGAAATGGTCAACATTCATCACTAAACTACGTATCTGAAGGGACAGTGAATGGTGTCTTGCAAGAGATTTTGATATGCGCAGAGGTTTCACCAAAGAATGTGAAGCAAATCCATCTAGGGAACTCAGAGCTTGCCCTGAGGCCTTAAAAGAACTTTCTTCTCTTTTCAATACTCCCAGCTTTCCCTGCAACCACTGTCAGAATTTTGAAAAGCCAGACTGCACTTGTAGGAAAAAATGAAAATACAGATGGTTGAGAGCCTTAGGAAATCAATTTGATAAGGCTTTATTTATTTAAATAATTAGTATTTTATGTTATAATCATCTGAATATGGGGTCATCTCCTTTATACCTGCAGGACCATGCCTCCCTTCAAATAATGGGTGAGTACTCCAGAGTGCTAATAAATGCAAATACATCTTTTCCCCGCTGAGGACATGCACAATGTTGAAAGTGAGTGGAGAGTAGGCAAAATAATATAGCTTCTGGAGACATTCTAATTTTGAACCCAGTCTCCATCAAAAAAGATTATTTATCCTTGCTGAACTCTTGCTTTTCAACTCTACAATAGAATCAATAACAAAATGAGAAATTTGTGAGTATGAAATTAAATTAATCAAAGCAGATTATTTTGCATTGGTAACAATCTCCTCCATAATACGTTGACATTATCCCTTTCTGAACTTCTATAAATGGAATAGCTTGTTCCACCCAGTTTAACACAGCATTATATCCACTCAGTAGCAAGCTCTCTAACAAAAAATTGCGTGGTATTTTACAGTTGATCAAATCTTACACGTATTATCTCGTTTTATGACTTTAACCCTTACCAGTCTCTATGAATGAGCTATTATCACCAACACCTCTATTCACAGTTGCACAAATGTGCCAGGTTTAGAGTGCTGTTAAGTGACAGTGTTGGATTAATTGGAAAATCTGGAATTCAGCTCATATTCTGACACACGCTTGACTGTCTGGTCATAGAAAAGCCACTGGCTTCTCAGTTACAGTTTTCTCATATGTAAAATGGACATGATTATGATTTAACCATCCCATACAATTAGAAGAGGATTAAGCAATGCAGTATAAGATATAAAGCAATTTCTCAATGCATGATGCTTCTTGTCTGAAATTTTACATTGTGCTTCAGAGCCTACTGTAAAGTCTGTTATTCTTTTTATACTATTGTCTGTTCAATCCAGTTTGATCATCCTAGGAAATGAATGTAAAAAACTATAAGAAAATATATACCTATATGCTATATGTATTTAATATAGTTCTATAAAGATATATTAATATAAATAATAGTATTCAGATTAGTGTCAGCACAATATTCACATTATAAATTGCAATGTTTATAAAATATATCCATTACACAGATTATATATAACAATTTCAATGATAAATGTATCATTCATGTTGAATATAAACATTTTTATATATTATTAATCACATGATATGCACAATATATTCCTATATTTTGTATGTGTGTCAGGGAATTTTGACAGAATCAAATTTGAACTGGGCATAGACTGTATATGCAGAAAACTAAACATGACACCTGCACTAAGATTAGAGTTGAATATTGCTAAAGAGAGGGGATGAAAGCATCCCCTATCTCCACTCTCAGGAGCTTATACACACACAATAAACAATACCAGCCAGAAGTATCAATTGTAAATTAATATTTACCTGAACACAAAGAGGCTTCCAAGGATAAAGGGGACCAATGTCCAGAGCCTTTCCTGACCAAGTGATTGCTAGTTTTGGCAACCAGTCCAGTTGAGGCCTCTGCTTTTCAGGTTTCAGATAATGTTGACTGAGAGTGCTTTTGGTAGGAAGAATAAGGGGCACCCAAAGATGTCCATATCCTAATCCCTAAACCTATACATACATTAATTTACATGGAAAAGGGGACTTGCACGATGTGATAAAGTTAAGAATTCTGAGATGATCCTGAGGGGATGATCCTCAATTATTTAGATGTATCCACTGTGATTACTAGGGTCCTTATAAGTCAAAGAGGGAGACAGAAGCAGCAGAGCCAGATAAGAAGTGATGACAGTGGCAGAAGTCCAAGGGATGTGGCCTCAAGTCAAGGAATGTGGGCCACTCCTAGAAGTTAGAAAAGTCAAGGAATAGATTACCCTCTAGGGCATCCAGACCACAGCTCTGATAGCATCTTCTTTTTATCCTGCGTGACCTATTTCAGACTTCTGACCTCCAAAATTGTAAGATGCATGTTGTTCTAAGCCACTGTTTGTGGCAATGTGTTACTGCAGCAATAGGGAAGTAATGCAGCGCTGTTTCCAGCCTGCACAAATGCCTCTTGGCGAGTTTCATTCTCACAGGGGTTGTACTAACATGCTTCCCCTATATGTCGGTTTGAAGCAAAATGCATCAGAACTTTCCTGGCCTTTTGGAACCTAGGAAACTGTTGTCTTTGCTTCTGATGTTTTACACATTGTGCATGTTCACATTTCACTGTTTCTGATTTCACTCCTAGCTCACTGTCTTTGAGTCTTAGCATAAATCAAAGGGGAAAATGGACCAGAGACAATGTGCATACCCGACTCCATGCTATACGTGAAATCAGCCTCTCTTCTCCTATCCCACTTGGTACCAGAGATCTGTATATCTTGTGCACTATCGTATTACTGATACACACCACAGTGTCTGATTTATGGTGAAATTTAATGCAGATTTCTTAACTGACAGCCCAACCTTGGGCTAGCCTCATGCAGATATAGCCCTTCTTTGGGCTCCTCCTAGCTCTACCCCAGTGCTTTCTTTATGCCTCACACACTACCCCTCCATGCTACTCTTTCACAAGGCATAGAATGTGAGCCCTTTTTTTCACCAGCCCTCATTAGGTGTTCAAGGTGATCAGATTCTAGGATAAATGTTGCGAAGTCTTAGACCCAGGGGCCTGTGAAGGTAATCTTTTTGGAAATACAATTTTTACAGACGTAATTAATTCAAGATGAGGTCATATTGGATTCAGGTGGAACGTAATCCAATACCTGATGTCCTTATTAGAAGAGAAAAATGTGGACACAGACACAAACAAAAGGAATACAGCCATGTGTAAGCAGAGGCCAAGTTTTAAATTACACTGCTTTGAGCCAAAGGATGCTAGGGATGGCCAGTGGTCATCAGAAGCTAGGAGGAGAGGGACCTGGACGAAGTTTTCCCTCGGAGTCTCTTGAAAGGACCAACCCTACTTGATTCACACTTCTGGCCTCCTTTAACAGGAGAGAATGAGCATCTATTGTTTTAGGCCACCCTGTGATAATTTGTTACAGCAACCTCAGGAAACTAATACATACAGTTAGGATCTTTGCTACTTATGCATAACTTTATATCCAATCATCCATATGCATGTAATCCATTACATCAATCCACATGCACAAAGCCACTCCACTTTTGTGTTGATTTGGGCTGACAAAGATGGATCTATTTTTGCCATCCCAGCAGGAGAGGAACCCTCTGCACATTCCTCTGCCTGGCAGGGTCCCCACTGGGCTAACCTGCACTCATTGACATCCTCTGCTTATAAAGTGAATGTTAATGTGTCAGCACAGCAGTGTTCCTGTTAACTACTGATTTGTTTTCTCGTTTGCATAAACACAAACTGAACTCTCAGTAATGCTAGGGGAAGAAACCCCGATCAGGGAGTTTTATAGGTTGCATAAGTGTTTCTGACACCTGGGCTTCATTGTACACACATAATCCTATGTCTGAGCTGCCCATTTTCTTTCGTAAACTAAAAGTTCAAAAATTTTAGCACATGATGTTTGCTAAATCCTTCAGGGAGCTAGGCATAGTGCATTAAAAATAAAACCAGCTAACCCCATCTCAGGGGTCCAACTCACACTGCGGCCTTGGTCTGATTAAAAGAGCAGGATGTGCTATGGTTACACAATCTGAACAGTAAGAGTATATTCTGGAATAATCCTAACTACCCCAAAGTCTCATAACCAAGTAGTAATTGTGGCAGTGCCCTACCCCCTAGGCTGCTGTGTGAGGTGAATTTCAGAAGACTTTCACTTTGTAACAACTATCTGTCATCCCCAGGGCCATTTTTCTCCCTTGCTCTTAATTGTATTCAGAGAATAGTGAGATTGTCAAATAATAGGATTTCAATCAGATGAGCAATGATTAGAATCAAATAAGGTACAGGTCTTGGAAAAATAGGGAAGGCAACATTTCTCCAAATTGAAATAACATCTCCTAGACCATGGAGACTCTAGAAAAAGCCTAGTATCCTATAGCTGTAGATCATCAATTCAACTTCTAATCCCCTGCAAACATTCATTCAAAATTATATTTAAATGTTCTAATGCACTATGAGTAAGAGAAGCCAGATATAACTAAAATGTATGAAGTGCTGTCTTTGTCCTCAAGGTAACGATTGTCAAAGGCCAAAGCTTTAATTTTACAAAGACTGTGTTAGTTTAAGAAATAACGTCTTAGTCTGTTTGCAATTCTGTAACAAGTTACTACAAACTGGTTAATTTATAGACAATAACCTTTTTGATTTTTTGCAGTTCTAGAGGCTGAGAAGTTTAAAGATGAAGTCACCAGCAGATTCAATGTCTGTTGAGTCCTGTTTCCTAGCACCTTCTTACTGTGGTAGTAACATGGTGGAAAGTGTTAGGGAGCTCTCTGGGATCTCTTTGATAAGGGCACTGATATGGTTTGGCTGTGTCCCCACCCTAATCTCATCTTGAATTGCAACTCCCACCATTCCTGTGTATCATGGGAGGAACCCAGTGGGAGGTGACTGAATTATGGGGGAGGGTTTTTCCTGCACTGTTCTCTTGATAGTGAATGAGTCTCACAAGATCTGAGGGTTGTAAAAATATGAGTTTCCCTGCACAAACTCTCTCTGCCTGCTGCCATCCATGTAAGATGTGACTTGCTCTTCTTTGCCTTCCACCATGATTGTAAGTCCATTAAACCTCTTTATTTTGTAAATTGCTCAGTCTCAAGTATGTCTTTATCAGCAGTGTGAAAACAGACTAGTACAGGCACTAATCCCAATTGGGAAGACTCCACCCTCATAACCTAATACCTTCCCAAAACCCTACCTCCTAATACTGTCACCTTGAGGGTTAGGATTTACAGCAACTGGAATCATTTTGAAATTGAAATCACCTGATGGATCTAATATATATTTGTTGCAGCTTTTTAAGAGATAGTTCTTTAGTGTCTTCTTGACTACCTTGAAGCACTTAGATTTATTGCCACACAGTTCTAAGTGTTAGCCACTCTGTTATTATTTGATGTGATATAAACCATACTGTGGCTCTCCATGGTGGATAGATAATATTTTTTGCCACAAAACTTTCAATTTAGACTGAATAATTTTACAGGCAACACAAAAAAGAAGAAAAATAGCTATATCAATGAGCAAAAAATATTTCTCTGTACATTCCATAAGAAAGATGAGGAAACAATTTTCATCACTCATGGCAGAAAAAACAATCCATGAACAATTGCCCCTTAAGTTCCTAAATATTTCTATTATTTTTAAAGTCTCCCTTTGGATGTATGGGTACATTTTACCCTTCAGCACAAACCTGCTCTTTGTCTCTCTTATCCTCATTTAACTGCATTCCTTTTCTTGTCTCTTGGATATCATTAAGAAAGGAAAGAAAGAAGGAAGGGAGAAGGAGAGAAACAGAGGGATAAAGAAAAATAGAAAAAAAAGGAAAGAAAGAAAAGAAGAAAGGAAGGAAAGGAGAGAGGGAGGGAAGGAGAGAGGGACAAAGGAAGGAAGGAAGGAAAAAAATAAGAGACTCCGTCTCAAAAAAAAAAAGAAAAAAAGAAACCCTTATATTAATTAGTATTAACTTACTATTACCCTTCATTCCCAAACTCTTAACTTGCCCCTGGAAACCAGTATTCTATTTCCAGTCTCTCCAGAGGTGACAATCCCAGAACCTTCATAGAACTAGAATTCTATAACATATAGTGTTTTGTGACTGGCTTTTTTGTTGTCACATGATATTCCATTGTATGAATATGTCACATTGTATTTAACCATACATCACTGATGGCCATGTGAGTTATTTCTACTTGTTGGCTATTGTGAATAGTGTTGCTTTGAACATTCATATGTAATTTTTTGTAGGAAGGTATGTTTTCCTTTCTACTGGGTAGGTATATACCTAGGAATGGAATTGCTGGACCTGATGGTAACTCTATGTTTGACATTTTCAGAAACTACTAAACTGTTTTCCAAGCAGCTGCACAATTTTACATTCCCACCAGCAGTGCGTAAGTGTTCCAATTTCTACACATCTTCATCAACACTTGTCTTTCATTTGACATCTTAGTTATTGGATGTGTGTGTAGCTCAAGACGATTATCACAGTTCAGGGGTTAACAGTTTTTATCTCACATTAAGCCAGAAACTTATGAGTAACTTGCCATTTCCTTTGCCAATCACTTATGACAGAATAAAGTTATTATGCACATTGTCCTTCCAGACATCCAAGGATAAGTGTGATTTTATTTTTATGCTTGGGTCCTTAGGAGGCCTCCCTGGGCCAGAGTAGCCAATTGTTCACTTAGTGTTCGGTCGGCGATTGTGCCATTGAGGCTTCCGGCCTGCGTTGATTAGAATCTATATGTGTGGCTTGGGGAAGCACTCAAGTATGCCCCGTATTTTACAAGGATTCCTCCTGAAATCTGTGCAGCCTAACATGTGTGCACAAACTTTCTGACCTTCAGTGTAGACTCTCAACCCAGAAGAGCTTTTCTTAGCTTTCTCTTTCCTTGCTTCTCTCTGTTAGACTTCTGGATGGTCTGCTGTTTTGCCTGGATCATGGAGCTAATAGCTTCCACCACTTGATGGTGTTCTCTACCAGGCTCTCCGTTGTGTGTGTATATATTTTTTTCTTATGATGCCCTTAGGCATAGAATTCTCCAAGCTGTGTTATAATATAGTTAGTTCCTTGAAGCAGAGTTTTGATCCTGCAGGAATTGTAGCCAACCGCAAAGTTAAGCAGCCGAGTCTATACGAGACCGCTCTCACTTCTGACACCAATTGCAAGTTCTGATGGTTCCACAAACTATCCCAGGTTCTATAATTTCCTAGAAAGATTCCCAGATTTTGCTGAAAGTTATTATAGTCACAGGTATAGTTTATTACAGAGAAAGAATGCAGATCAAAATCAGCCAAGAGATGAGACTTATATGACAGAGTCCAGGAAAAGTACCAAACTCAAACCATCCATTTTTCTCTCTCTCCCCATAAACTTATAGACACATTAATTTCCTGGCATCAGGAAATTCTGTATTATCCCACAATAATATATTTGAAGTCTGAATAAAAACTGCAGAAACACAGATTTTATCAGTTCTATTGTCATTTTTCTGGCTAGTTCTTAAAGACGAATTTGAGGGTCAGCAAGTCTGAGACATTCATTTTGGGGAAATTGAAGACATAATAGTTGTTATAACTTGTTTATGGTTATTCAGAGCATGGTGGTGAGTTGAGACCGACTTCAAATTCCCTCAGGTCCCTGTGAGAACTTAGCAAAAGTGGCCTGTCTGGAGTGCTTGATACATTTTAGAGAAAATGTATTTATGTGGCAAGATAATATTACTTTCTTGGAACCTTTGGGACTCTCTTTAAGATAGCTTTTTCATCTATTCCTATACCCTCTACTCATACAATACTAGTGTTTTTATTTTTAGTTTTGATGTCCCTATCTTTTATCTCCTTAAATATTGCTTAGTCAAAACCCCATTTCATATACAGCTATTCTAACACAAATAGAGGATGGTGATTATCCCATTATTACCTGAGTTAATCTGTTCTTGTATTGATATAGAGGAATACCTGAGGCTGCATAATTTATAAAGAAAAGAGGTTTAATTGGCTCATGTTTCTGCAGGTAGTACAAGCATAGCTCTAGCATGTGCTTTTGGTGAGGCTGCAGAAAGCTTACAATCATGATGGAAAGCAAAGTGGGAGCAGGCACATCACACAGAGAGAGAGGAAGCAAGAGAGAGGGGAGGCGCCATATGCTTTTAAATTTAGCCATATCTAACATAAACTCTGAGCAAGAACTCATCACCAAGGGGCTGGTGCTGAGCCATTTAATGAGGGATCAGCCCCCATGATCCAGACACCTCCTACCAGGCCCCACCTGTAACGCTGAGGATTACAAACATCCAGGCCATATCATTACCCAGCTTGTTACACGACTGAGATTAGAAGCCATAATTTCTTACCTTCTATTCAAGCCTCTTTTCAGTATACCTCCCTTTGCTAATCCTCATTTCTTTCAAAATGAAGGAAAATGTATTGCCCTCCTCTCTTAAGCATCAGTATGTAAAATCACAGTTTCTTTAGCTATTTAGCTAAAGAAGCTAAATAGACCCTATGGTCTTCAGTTTGATACAGTGTCAGAGCCCTCTGTCACCCTTCATTTTCTTTTTATTAAATAGGACAATGCTGTTATAACTCGACCTTCATTTGTCTTGGAAAGTCATGCCTTCACTTTTCCCCTAATTGATATTTAGGAGGCATGTAATTTTGGATTTTTTCTCATCTATTCATTCTCGAAATGAGAGAAAGTTTAAGCATTATTTCTGGTGCCAAGCTGTTGAGAGGAGCCCAGAAACTCTTGTGTTCATAAGCAGGTACATAAAAGCAAAAGATGCCAAGACATTACAAGAATGATACCTCTGAGAACAAACCTTGTCTGGACTAGGGACAAAAACTGACATAATGGACTGATCCCCTTCCCAATACCCCATCATCAGTGATTATGGGGTAAAAAGTGACCCAAATTATGGAAAGATTAGACAACTTTGCAGGGGAAGATTGGATGTCTTACTTTGTTTTGTTTTTATCTTATATGAATGTTGTTTAAATGAATATTTTGGAACTAGGTTGAATATGCACACTGTCTAGCTTATATGAGATGGCAGGGAT
>NW_012115844.1:2723724-2724775 GCF_000951035.1 Colobus angolensis palliatus | reverse complement strand
TATTCAAGCCTCAGTTTCTTCATGTGAAATGGGGTTAACCTAAGAGGTTTATGGTAAGTATTAAGAGTTAATTTTTCTTAACCATTGAGAATACACTGTCTGGGACATACCAGGTGCTCGGTAATGAGAATTGCCATCATCGTCATTATTATAATTCTCTACCATTGCCATAAAGGACCTGGATAACCTCTCAACTAAGCAACATAACCCCATCTGTGAGATGAACGCTTTATAGTAAGTGATATTCAAAATCCTTTCTACCGCTAATGTATTACGAGTCTACATAAAATGTTCATTTGAGGAAAATGATGCTATTAAAATGCCAGAAGTGTAGACTTGTTTCTACATAGGACGTAGACATGTCAAAGGGCATCTGACATATTTCTCAGACAAGAGTGAAGGTGAAAGAAATTATCTGCAGTGAGCCTGTATGTCAATGAACACTAAAGAGCTTCATGATTTGTGTTCTTTTGTCTGTCCCACTTATAGTCAAAATTGAGCATTTTACATTGCTAATAGGAACATTCATTCACAAATCAAGCCAGACATGACACAGAGCACATTCAAAGTGGGACTGGCACAGCCTGTGACAACCACAGACCACTGCAGATGTCTATATAGAATTTTCTCAGCCATGAAGGGTAAAATGGGAAAGTTTCCAGACTTTCTTCTTCTAAGCCCTGTTTTTATTGTAATTTTCTTCAAATCAATGTTATGTCTTTAGAAAAATATAAAAAATGAATGTTAAATAAAATAAAATAACAGAAAACTAAAAAGTTACCTAGCCTTAGCTCTTATTCCTAGACAAAAAGGCCCAAAACATAGTTGTATAATTCTACCTGAATGCTATCAATAGTTGATGACTCAGTATCTTAAATAGAGCCCTTTATGTTTTTTTTTCTAATTACTAGAACACTTCTTGGACTTCTGGGCAATATAAGAGAATGTGATGAACCCTCACCCTGCAATACAAAGAGTAACAAGGATTCAAAACAGTTCTACATGATAAAAGACCAGAGATAGGATTGCTGTGTGAAATAGGGGCCTAAAG
>NW_012115844.1:2713107-2715486 GCF_000951035.1 Colobus angolensis palliatus | reverse complement strand
TTGCTGACACAGCTTCCAGGAACTTTGGCCTACCTCAGAATTTGCCTTCTGAGAAATCTAACAGCTATTTGGTTTCAGTAGTGATTCATGAAAGTGGCAGCTAAGATGAGTTTTGAGCTGAATCACTCACCACCTGGCGGCCAATGAGGAACGTATGTTTAGGTGGGTAGTTTAATCGTTATATAGCTAATATGCCAACAAATATGACAAAGTGAAATAATAAGAATAATCTAAAACAAGGTAAAAAAGAAAAATATAACAAAGAGAAAAATGGAGAAAATAGAAATCAAACAGCAAAATTATTGATAGACCTAATCTAACTATATAAATTATAACAATAAATATAAATGTTCTGAATACCTGAAGTAAAAGGCAGAGATTGTCAGATTGGAACTTCAGAAAAGCAAGATCCAACTATATTGGTTCTATATTGTATGTAGCCTTATACATAATCTTGAGTTTTGTACTATAATGTGGGTAAGTTACTTTGAAACTTTTGGTACTTTTGGATTTGTTTACATCACATGTTAGGAGGGCCTTAGTGCTCAAACTAAGGCTAATGTTTCCTACTACTGAGATGAAACTTCCTGAAACTTTATCCAATTCTATATGAACTATAAATTTTTCCAATGTGACTGGTGAGAATAGGCAGTATTCCTGGTCTAGTGTGAGTGTCAGGCACTCTTCTCAATTACCCTTTGAACAGCCTTTCTCCAGCCTCAGATAGTTTTGTCATACACATGCTCTGATCAATTTTCTGCAGAATGGGACCCTCTTCAGAAGGGATGCCATTATCTCTTTTCTGATATTCTGTCCTGTAAACTGTAGCCACTTTCACCTTCATAGACTCTCAGCTCTATCACAGTTTCCTCTCCCAAGGTCATGTACTGGAGATTTCTTCAAGCCCAGGAATATGGAAAAATCATAGGGTTCAACTTATGTTTTCTATTTCTCATTGATCACTATTCTTTTATCTTGCTTTATGTTCAGTGTTTTGAAAACAAACTGCCCCATATTAGTTTTGTTTATTTTTTCTGTACCTTTGGGCTAGAGGGCAAATCCTGTCCCCGTTACTTCTTGCTAGTTAGAAGCAAAAGCAAGCTAGGATACTAAGTGAACAAAAGCAGGGTTCAAACATTGTGAAACCATATTATCTCACTAAGTGAACAAAAGCAGAGTTCAAACATTGTGAAACCATATTATCTCAATCAGGGCACACAAATGTTGGTAGGTTATACAGCCAAGAGGGCATAGGGCATCTGTTAAAACTCAGTATTCTTTAGAAATTTACATCACTGAACAAGATTCATTTTTAAAATGAGACAATAAAATGGTTTTTTTGAATGTTTTTAATATTATGTGCCATCAGTAACAATAGCAAATTTCAAAATCCCATATAACCATTTTAACTGTTTTTAAAAGTTACCTGAGGCTGAGCATGGTGGTTCATGCCTGTAATCCCAGAACTGTTGGAGGCTGAGGTGAGGGGATCACATGAGCTCAGGAGTTCGAGACCAGCCTAGGCAACTTCAGTGAGACCTCCTCTCTACTAAAATAATAATTAAAAAAAAAAATAGCCAGGAGTGGTGACACACACCTGTAGTCCCAGCTATTATCACTTAAGCCCTGGAGGCTGGAGGTAGAGGTTGCAGTGAGCTCTGATCGCACTCTAGCATGGACGATAGAGTGAGGCCCTGACTAAAGGAAAAAGTTACCTGAACTACCACAGCAGACTCTCAGTACTGCAGGGTATTGTGCCTTTTTTAGAGAAATACAGTCATAGTCAAAATCTGTTAAATACTACATAAACTACTAGCTCAAGGTAGTTCACATTTTCCACAATAGTCCTTGTTACATTCCTCTTGATAATAACATATGTTTATAAATTTGGGTATTTAATAGCTGTTATGATTAAAAGCAAGCTGTTTGTAACCAACATGAAACAGGAAATTAGGGTGGTGGTATCCAATTTTATTTCCAGTATTATGAAACTATGCAGTGTTAGCAGATGGATCCTATTAGTGAATAATTGTGATTATTTATAAACCAAATTAAAATATTTTTGTTTTTACTTATATGCATTATTTTTCAAATTGCTATATACTTTGCATACATTATTGACTCTTTAGAAGTTAATATATTTAATAATTATGTAACTATTTTATAAATGAAAATTTTAGACATTTACTTGTCCTAGAAGTGCCATGAAAAACATTACTGTGAAATGAAGCATTCTTTGAACCAAGATAGATGGGGCTCTCCATCATAGAGCAAGATCACACACACACATGCTCATACACACACACACACACACACATATGCACACACACACATTTACTCCCCGCAAAGAAACACCACACAACATCAAATATTAACAGT
>NW_012115844.1:2646955-2713057 GCF_000951035.1 Colobus angolensis palliatus | reverse complement strand
TTTCAAATTGCTATATACTTTGCATACATTATTGACTCTTTAGAAGTTAATATATTTAATAATTATGTAACTATTTTATAAATGAAAATTTTAGAGATTTACTTTGTCCTAGAAGTGCCATGAAAAACATTACTGTAAAATGAAGCATTCTTTGAACCAAGATAGATGGGGCTCTCCATCACAGAGCAAGATCACACACATACATGCTCATACACACACACACATGCTCATACACACACACACACACGCTCATACACACACACACACACATATGCACACACACACATTTACTCCCCGCAAAGAAACACCACACAACATCAAATATTAACAGTGATTTACTTACACAATCAGAAACATCATCCTTTGTTGCTTTTGCTTAATCCTCCATTGCATTGTCACCAATGAGGACTACATGCAGTAAAATGGTCAAGACAAAGAAGAATGAGATAACAGATATATTCTTAGGGACAGAGTAGGGAATAGAAAAATAAAAGGCAATGCTTCAATAAGAAAACTGTTAAAAGCACTGCTTCTGGCAGATGTAGGGAGTCAGAATTAAATGAACACTGGCAATAGACTTGAGGCAGAGATCCAGATCTAAAAAAGAAGACTCTTGGCAGTAAGATGAGATCAAATCATGAGCAGTGGACTCACAGATGGCACTACAGACACAGGATTGTGCCTGGAAACTTACCACACCAGCTGCTGAGGACCTGGGGTCCCGGAAAGTCATTCAGGGCAGGTACTAAGGAATGGATGCTATGTGGAGCATTATAGAAAAAGGACAAGGAAGTTGTGACTGGAGCAAAAATACAAACTGTCTAAGTAGTTCAGGGCTAAGTTCTACTTACTATCTCTAGGTCCAGAGCATGATTGATGTTGACCCTTTAAGCCAGAGTCATGTCTGTTTAATAGTCCTCCTAATCAGAGGGAGGGTACTGAGCCAGACAGGGTTATGAGATCTCACCTTCAAAGGTGAGCTATGTAGTGAATAAATGAGGATGGAGATAGTTTGGTTGGTCACATCTGATTGTGAGTCTCTATCCTGCCATTTGTGAGCTATGAAACCATGAGTGACTCAAACTCTTGAGCCTCAGTTTCTTCTTCTATAAAAAATAGAGCAATAGTTTCTACCCTACAGGACAATAATGAGACCCAAGGGTTATTTTTCTTACCTAGGATTTGACCCTGCTGAACCTAGAGAATATTTGGATTTACTAAATTTATAAAATTGTCATTATATATTCAATAACCTCTGTGAAATATTTCTGAGTTCCAAACCACAATGTATCAAAACATCCTCATTCATTGAGATTACCATCATCTTTAAAGATCTGCTAGAATCCTTCCTTGATGTGCAAGAACAGAATTAATTGCTCCTTCCACAGTGTTTACATGCATTTTTCTTGGACATCTTCTAGCTTTTCTATTCTTTATCCATTTTTTTTTTTTGCTTTATGAAACACATATTGAGTATAAAAGTTAATGAAATATGGTCTCTTTCTCTAGAACAAGTTTTGATATATTTTGCTATTAAGAGCCAGATGTTAAATATTTTAGGCTTTGTGAACCACATATGGTCTCTTTTGCATATTCTTACTTATGTCTAACAATATTTTTAAAAGGTAAAAAAAAATCATGCTCAGACCATGGATTATAAGAGTAGTCTGTAGGACAGATTTCCATCTTGGGCCATAGTGTTCCATTCCATTTTGGAAAATCATAGTTTTGTGAGCAAAACAGAAGAGCAAATGACAACAATGATGAGAAATCAAAATACAGGATGACACACACCACATATGAAGTTTTGGTAGCACCAAGAAGTAAACAGCCAACACTTCCATAACACCTACCAGTCATCAGTCTCAGTCCTAAGTACCTTACACATATGACTACACTTAAACCTTACAGCAAACCTATGAAGTAGGTAACTCCATTTTACAGATGTAGACACTGAGGCACAGAGAGACTATATAACTTGTCAAAAGTCACACAGCCATGGAAAGGAAGATCTTGTATTTGAACTTAGGGGATTTGTATTTAACGTTGTCTTTCTTCTCGCTACTGTTGGATTCTAAACTACCTTGTTCTTCATCTCTGTGTCACAAAAAAACTGTCTTTTTCACTACTGAAGTCACTGGTCCCAGTGAAGTATTCCTTTTATTTTTTCTTTCCTCCCAGAGAATGTCTATAGGGTGCTTTCTGAGGCCTTGAATGTATAAATCTATAGCACATCTTTGTTTAGTCATTAATGATTATCTAAAATGATGTCGTCTGGAGAATAGAAGAAAGAAAGGGATTGGTTAAGTGTTTAAACATTCTACAGATCTTAAAAAATAAAAGCCAAGACCCCAGTCACACACTTAAAATATTGCAAAATAATTTTAGGTTCTCATTAATGGCCAGAAAAAGGGTGCTAATCTTTTGGGGGCAAGGGATTCAATAAGTTCATGGTTCAGTTATCATCGTAATGTTCTGGTGATTGTTCTGGTGGAGGTAGTTTTAGGTGGTGGAGCCTCTCAACCAAAGAGTCAAAGAATCCAAAAGAGAGATGACTACAATTATCATGATAAAGCAAAACATTTAGAATTTATAAAGTACTTAAACAGATTATCTTGTTTGATATTTACTTTTTATCTAGGAATAACCTCAAAGGTTACAGGAATTAAACGAATTGTGCAAGACCACCCAGCTGGTAAGCATCAGAGCCAAAACTCAATCCCAGCTCTAAGCAACCAGGCCACTGCATTCTTTGCATCTGGTATTCACCACATGTGTGGCAACATGGAATAAAGAGTGTTCTCTTGTGATTTGAATGTCCATGAGACGTGACTGCAAGTCCAACGTTATCACTTAGAAGTGTGTAATACTGGGCAAGTTGCTTCATTTCCCTAAACTTCAGCTTTCTCATGCAATGTAAGGGTTATTTAAACATATATAATATCATGATATAATACATACATGGTGTATGTAATTTACCTAATATAAAGTTTACCTTTGTTTAAGAAATGTCTCTAATCACATTTTACAGATGAAGATAATGAAATGTTAAAGAAGCTCATCTTCCTATTCCTAAATTCTTGCTCTGTCCACTAGATGGTGATGTCTCTATAATCCACAGAAAACCTAAAGCAAAGGACTCGCTCTCCTATGCACCTGGGTTTCTGGGGCTCATTTCCCGAGAGACATTGTTAGAATTGATATTACCCACAATCTGTGGCCTTGAGATACATGTATATTAATCTCCCTTTTTTTCTGCCTTCAGAGCATTTTAATATGGATAATGAAACATTTGCAGAATATGCTGAGACAATTACTTTGTAAATGTATCCAGATTTTACTGTCCATTCCTGGCACTTCCTGAACTGTCAGGAATTAACCAACACTAGAAATGTTCCTTTAAATTCGAGATTGCACCTGCCTCTCAAAAGTGATATATTGCTTCTTACTGTGCTGACATGCTTGGGAGGCAGATGGTGGATCCTATAATAAGCTATGACTTTTTTCCTGATACTAAGGGTAGTCAGGACTACATCCCCACCTCTCATTATTGTTGACTGCAATAATGAATGCTAAGTCTGTCTTTTCCCCAGCTCAGAGCTTCTTCAAAACAACTTGCAGTCAATCATGTTTACCAAGCAGCAGTCGACTCAAGCTCAAGTAATCTTTACCTACTACTTCTGTTGTTCCACTCCTAGGTATTTCTACATATAATTTTTAGCTTAAGCCTAAAGCCAATACTTTGAAAAAAAAAATAAAAGCTAAAAGAACATAATTTACTGTCCACGGCCATAAAGTCAGTAAAGAGTATAGCTGGGACCCACCCCACCCCCAACCCCGTCACACACATACAGGGAAATTTCAGCCAAATGCATACGATAGAACAAAAAGAGATACAGTTAATATGTGATAGGGAAAAACCCCAAGAAAAATACGGCCAAAATTCTGAGATTAACCATACACTATTTGTGACAGGAACAAATGTTTTGACCAGATCTTGTGTGCAATAAATAGTGATGTCTTGATATCTACAATACGTCAAGCACAGTTCTAGATTCCAAGGTGTAAGGATAAATCAGATCTTCACATTAGCCTCCAGCCAGAAGACCAAAATGGGGCCATAGGATATAACTTTTCTTTTCATAAAGATTTAGAGAGAACATTAGTCAAACGCAAGTCTAGGGATTAGATGGTTAGGTGACTAGAAGGCACCCGTGCTGGTGACCAATGTCCTCTTCAAAGTTTCCAAAGTTGCCATAGACTATTCCAAAGATGTTGCCATATTTTAGTTTTTATTCTGATTATCAAATAAATATATGATCAGTTTATCCAACATGAAAAATAAATTCATAGAGGAATTTATTTTAAAAACATCCCAGAATCCTGTACTTGAAGATAATTATTAATATTCTGTTGCACTTTCTTCCAGTTTTATACATATTATCAAAATCTTACAAATGGATGCATCATATCCCACTATACAGGGCTATCATAATTTGCTTAACTATTCCCCTAATAAAGCATTTCTAATTTTTCACTGTTAGAGATAATACTGCTATGATGACCATCTTTATTTTAGTTTTGTTTCTGCTCAATTCCATAAAAGTGTCTATTAAATATTTAAGCAAAGATAAATTTTAATTCTTTATGAATAATCTTAGGCTTTCTTTTAAAATGAAATTGTGCTTCAAGTGCTGTGGGATAAAAGTTTGATGTGAAAATTTGGAAGATGAAGATGAATGACAGTAATTTTATTCCAGAATCATATGTGCTTTTCCAGAAAAGAGACATTATTGTGCTATGAAAGGTAAACAGAATCCCTACTTCCTTCCGAATAAAGCCATAATTCCTTAATCTGCAAAGGAAGCTTTCTCCTTTGTCCCCAAATAAATTATCATTAATCAACATCTGTGGCCAGTTCTGTTACTTTCTAGTTCCTGACATATCTTTCTCTATAATTTGCCATTTTCTAACTCATGTTGTGCCACCAGTTTTTCTATTATGTACTCATCACAGAATCCTTCTTTCTCATTCTCACCTCTTGAATTCATAACCTTCCCTTAATACCCTTCAGGTTTCAGTCAAATTTCTCTTTGCCACAACTGATGACTTTAGATAAAATTGACTCCAGCTCCAGCTACAGAAGTAGAACACAATTAAAACACGTCTACAGGAAATTATTTAAATATTCACTCTAATTTGATTGCATGCCTACCTCTATTGTAGGTCTGTGCACAATGGTCTAATCTTCTCTAATAGAGTTCTCTCTTAGGTTGGGGGCTATGTCTTTATAAAAAGCCTCAATGGAAGCCAACAGGATCCTACACAAGTGAGGTGTGCCTATAAACATGGTCAAAAATACACTTTTGAAAGCCCCTTTTCCAAAACTGCTGTCATCAGTTCATCTCCCTTTATTGTTGTTCTCTTCATCTTTCCTCACTACCACCTCCCCCCCAAACCCCTTGGCCATTAACCTGGCTTGCCACTGCTAGGCTTTTATGTCCTGGCATGGTCATCTCCTTATCTGTCCTCTAACCACCTGTAAGTCTGGTATGATCACTGCATTGAGATGCTTGGAAGGGGATATAACACAAAATGAACTAGTTATGGAAAAAGAAAAAAATTAAGTAAGTAGTAACAATACTGGTGTTTTCTATCTTAGAACATTTTTGTGATGAGATCAGATAAGGCAGCCCATGTGAAAGTGTGATGCCACGCTTTTGTCCAAAGTGCCCTTTTTCATGAGTTGCTGTGGACTGTCTGTGTCCCCTTAAAGTTCATGTGTGGAAACCCTTATCCCAATGTAATGATATTTGGAGATGAGACCTCTGAGAGGTAAGTAGGTCATGAAGATGGGGCCCTCATGGTGAGATTAGTGCTTTCATGAGAAAAGACATGAAAGAGCTCACTTCTTCTCTCTCTTTTCTCCATGAGAGGATAAGACAAAAAGTCATCCATCCACAAATCAGGAAGAGAGGCTTTACCAGGAACCGAATCAGCCAACATCTTGGTCTTGGATGTTCCAGCCTCCGGAACTATGAGAAATAAATTTCTATTGCGTTGTTTAAGCCACTCAGACTATGGTAATTTTGTTATAGCATCCCTGGCTAAGAAATGAACCAACAATTCAGCATCATTTAACTAGGCAACTTGTATTGAACCCAAAACTACTTCAAACTTTGTGAAATTGAACTAAACACACTTCTAAGTTCCACTTTCATCACATACTGTCAAATTAGCAAAGACAGCTGCTGCATAATGCCTGAAGGGAACTGTCCATTGATCTGGCAAAATTTAGCATCACTTGAGCAAGATGTTATCAGGCTGTAGCAACAATTACAATGAGTCAGCTAGTGCAGGAGCATGGAGAGAGAGATGAATATTAATGTATATTCAGAGGGAGCACCTTGAAATAAGATATGACAGAGGGTGAACAAAACACTGGAATAGTTACTATGAGCTTTGAAGTTTCCCAGACAGAGCTTTAAATTCTAGTTATGTCATTTTTCAGCTCTTTGGGAAAGACATTTAACATATTTGATGCTCAGTTCTCATCCTAAAATGTAACCAATTATATGAAGTTTATAAATAATAATATAAAATAATCCACATCAACATTATAGAGAGAATTATGTTTCTTCAAAATTCACACATCGAAGTCCCAAACCCCAGAACCTCAGAATGGGACTGTATTTGGGACAAAGTCTTTAAATAGCTAAGTAAGTTAAAATGAGGTCACAGGGGTAGCCTCATTCCAATATGCCTGGTGTCTTCATAAGAAGAGATTAAGATGCAAGCATAGTCAGAGGCAGGACCACCTCTGTGAAGACAGAGGTAGAAGATGACAGTCTATAAGACAAGGAGACAGGCCTCAGAAGAAACCAACCCTGATGCTAGCTTGATCCCAAAATTATGAGAAAATAAATTTCTGTTGCTTAAGCCATCCAGTCTATGGTACTTCATTATGGTAGCCTGAGCAAACTAATACAATGTCTTAAGCAGAGTATCTTATCCATAGTAGTGACTTTCCGGTACATGTTACTTACCTTTATTTACATAATAATATTTGTAATATAGCATAAATAAAAATGCATTTTAAGATATTATTGTACAATAAATAACTAAATATGACTTCTCAAATTCTACTTAAATGAGTAAGCCAGTTATTTTCAGTGAATGTTTGGTTCAAAATATTACCAGGGTGATGAAATATATTTTATTGAACTTTTCTTTCTTATTTTTTTTTCTCTTTTAAGCCTGGAAAGGTCCAAAAGCCCAAGCCAGGTAGAAAGGAGAAAGCAATACCATGCTCTTCTTGTTAGAAGAAGCTGGTGCTGTTCTGTCAACAAAAGTGATGGATAGAGTGGCCAAGGTCCATGCCCAGAGTGAAGAAGCTATAATGAGTAGCTCCAAAAGTGTGTCAAAAGAAAAATATTGCCTTAGAAAAAACAATTCAGAAGAGACAGTCCTTGCTAGGACACAGCTTCTACCACACCCTTGGCTAAACCCACGTTCTTCATTCCTGGTTTCCTATCCAGTCTTAGGATGCAGCCAACACAACAGCCCTGTTTCTCATCACTCTGGCTCCCAACCAGTTTGAGCCTGACCAAAGTCCCTGTCATGTTGCTTAAAATATGTACTTTGCAGGCACCCAAATTATGCCAGAAACTATGAAATGCACCTCTGAATCTCATAGAGAAACAACCACACTTAATAAACAGTAGGAGACAGAACTGAGATTCACTTCCAGATCTTTTCCTTCCAAAGTCTGCTCTCTTTTGAGGCGGGCTGCTACAGTGCTATGCGGATGATGAGATATATAAAATGTGTATCTGGACTGTATAAACTTGAGAGAAATAAAAATGTACTAAGTATAAATGTATTTCTCTAGGGAGGTAACGTAGAATAGGGGAAGACGTTTATTCCATTTTCTTTAATGACTTATGGCCCTTCCCATTTTTGCAGGGCCATTATCTACCATTTTGCAAAGCCAAACGAGGATGTGTATGCAGAATTCCCCTGCACATTCCAGCAGGTATTGCAGTTGAGCGGATAAGTAGTAGACTTTGGAATCTTATGATCCTGCTCTGAATCTGAGCCCTATAACCTTCTAAATCTGGAATTATGGGCAAGTCTCCGTAGGTCTCTCAACCTCAGTTTCCTCATCTATATTATGAGTTGTAACACGTTCCTTGCAAGATTTTGTGAGGATTAAATGAAATACTTGATGAAAAATGTATATATATAGTCAAAGCTCAGTCATTCCAATTCCCTTTTCCCTGTGTATGATTGTTTGAGACTGTATGTTTGGAATTCATTTTCCATGAGAAAATATATGTCGCCTCACCATTTTTTACTTTTGTCCTTCTCTATCCATGCTAGAGGGGACTCGGGAATGCCATCATAACCACTAACATTCTTTGGAATAAATACTGGAAATTTTAACAGCACTTTATGGATTCAAAATTGACCCCAAGAGGTGTTCCAGTATTTTGTTTTATTATTTGGCTTCATAATTTTCCCACTGTGTTTCACTGCCTACCATGCTGGCAAACGATATGGAACAAGGAAAACATAAATTAGGGGCCGAATCATCTACTGGAATTGGTCACTCATTTTAGGTAGCCTGAGGCTGCATCTGTAGTGTGCCAAAACAACCCATCCACACTGAAAGAGAATCTCTCACACTGCTCATTTGCCATCAAGATTCTGACAATTATTGTCATCTTTCCTTTATCTGTTCATGGATTTTGAATGGTGATGACAAGCTCTGTTGAGTTGTACAAAGGGGAAATTTGACTGGAGATTTGACTTCCATTATCTGTGTTTTTAACTGGGTGGACTACGAGAACCAATAATTCACTTGTATGTATGTATTAAGGATTTAATATGGAGCCACAGCCCAATCATTTCCAAAATGAATTTAGCTATGTTCTAGTAAATCAGGCAAATGAAGCATGCTTCATAAATTTCATCACTATTAAAATAAAGGTCACATTCAAAGGAGGGGGGCACAAATTGGAAATTAATGCCTGGTTTTAAATGTTTGGGGATTAGAAATTTCAATTGCATGGCTCAATTCTGTTAATATTGAAGCGCATACTTTGAAACACTGGCAGCTCCAATAAAGAGGATTCAGTTGAAGGAGTAAAAGTTTTAAAGTTTCCTTCAACTGATTGTAAATGTAAATCACTTGGGAAGCACCTTTAAAATATGAATTCCTGGTCCCCAGCCTGAGGATTCTGATGTGGTTAAGTCTGAGATAGGGGTGTTGATTAATGCTCCACAACATTTCTCAAAATCACAGCTATAAATTCAACTTCTGTTACTTACCTGCCTTGCTCCCTCCCCTCCCCTCAGGTTGCCACCTTCTTTGGGCCTTAGATATTCCCTGCTCAGTATCTTGTAACAGATCCTGCCCTTCATCACAGGCATTAAGAGAGTATTGTATTTGTGACTCCTATTATTAAATATGAAAATCACCTGTGATAAGAGTCAAATTAAAAACAAATCCAGACTTCTCTAAGGAGAGACTTTATTTGTAAAAGATTGATGCAAGAGGGGAGAAAAGGAACACAAAAGGAAGAGGGATTGATTTACCCATTTAAGCCCTCCGGGATTGTAGGGCTCAGGTAAAGTTCCGCTTTTTCATGAGCCCATCATGGTTTGACCTCATCATCTATTCAACAATTACTGAGCACGTACTGTGTTCCTGAAACTGCTTTTGATTCCTGAGATGCAAATGGATCTGTCATCAAGACAACTCCAGTAGGAGAGACAGGTAGGCAAACCAAGTTGCAAGAAGTGCAATAAATTGTATACTTATAGAATGTGCAGGCTGGTTTGGAGAAAAAGAAGGGAAACTTCCTTTTCCTTTCTTTCTCTTGAGAGCCTCTGTGAAGATGAAGAGGAAATATCCATTTGTTAAGATTCCTGGTGTCTCGTCTCCCAATCCTCAGTCCTCTCCAAGAGATCTGACTGGTTGCAGAGCTTAAGAGACACTGAGTAAGCTTTTTCCTCACAGAATGATATCATATTTTTTATTCTGCTTGTGATAATATGTTGGTAAAGTCCTGGGCCCCTACAGAAAAGTCTGTGGTTCCTCAACATTGCTCACAAATGGGTGGGTTAATCTAATTTTGAGGATGACATTAGGGCACAAGATCCATTATTGAAAAGTTATTGGCCAGGTGTGGTAGCTTATACTGTAATCTCAGCATTTTTGGATGGTTGAGGTGGGAGGATTGCTTGGAGTTCAGGAGTTTGAGGCCAGCCTGGGAAAGATAACAAGACCCCTATCTCCAGAAACAAATAAAAATTTAGTAGCTTATACTGTAATCCCAGCATTTTTGGATGGTCAAGGTGGGAGGATTGCTTTGAGTTCAGCAGTTTGAGATCAGCCTGGGAAAGATAACAAGACCCCCATCTCTAGAAACAAACAAAAAATTAGCTGGGCGTGGTAGTGCACACCTGTAATCCCAGCTCCTTGGAGGACTAAGGCTGGAGGATCACTGAGCCCAGGAGTTCAAAGCAGCAGTGAGCTACGATTCTAGCCTGGGTGACAAAGCAAGAGCCCTACCTCTAAATAATAATAATAATAATAATACAATAGATGACATTTTCATCACTATTTCCCTTATATCCCTGGTGAGCCAGTAAATGTTTAGCTCTATGGGAGAGGAAAAAAAAGGATGATTTACAGAATTTGAAGATTTATTTGGTATAAATTTCTCCACCATGGTTGATTTCAACTTACTAGCAAACAGTTATTGACCACAGGGCCGGGTGCGGTGGCTCATGCCTGTAATACCAGCACTTTGGGAGGCTGAGATGGGTGGAGGTCAGGAGTTCAAGACCAGCGTGACCAATATGGTGAAATCACAACTCTACTAAAAATATAAAAAGTAGGCCGGGCGCGGTGGCTCAAGCCTGTAATCCCAGCACTTTGGGAGGCTCGAGACCATCCTGGCTAACATGGTGAAACCCCGTCTCTACTAAAAAAATACAAAAAACTAGCCGGGCATGGTGGCGGGTGCCTGTAGTCCCAGCTACTGGGGAGGCTGAGCCAGGAGAATGGCGTAAACCCGGGAGGCGGAGCTTGCAGTGAGCGGAGATCCAGCCACTGCACTGCAGCCTGGGCAACAGAGAGAGACTCGGTCTCAAAAAAAAAAAAAAAGAAAAGAAAGAAAAAATATATATATATATAGTAGCTGGGTATGGTGCCATGCACCTGTGATTCCAGCTACTTGGGAGGCTGAGAGAGGAGAATTGCTTGAACCCGGGAAGCAGAGGTTGAACTGAGCTGAGATTGCACTACTGCAGTCCAGCCTGAGCAAGTGAGATTCTCTCAAAAAAAAAAAAAAAAAGTTACTGACCATAATCACCTTTTACTACTTGGCGGAAGCCAGCTGAAGGTGACAACAATCACTTTTGCTACTTGGCGGAAGCCAGCTCTGGCACATCATTGTCTGATATTTTGAACTTTGAAATGAAGACTCTAGAATTTACATTTTGAACTCAAAAGAGAAAAATGGATATTATTTATTCATTACTCAATAAATAAATCCCCAACAGGAGCAGTTCACTGTTTCAAAGGTCAGATAGAATATCACATCGGATGTGCAGCTTGAGAAATATATGAGACTGACTGGAATACAAGAAGGGAGGAGGGCGCATTCGAGGAATGGCGAAGAGTATGTGCAAAGACCCACAAGCATGAAAGACTCCAGTAAGGCAACTTAGTGGGCCTAGAATCCAGCATGCATACAGAATAACAGTAAGATATGAGACTGCAAAGATAATGTTTAATTTTGCTCATAGAAAAGATCATATGCCATGTCAACCAAGAAGAAGAATTTTTTTTAATTGTATTAACATCTAAGACCAGAGTTACTTGTAGGATGAGACCTCTGTTGGTGAAGAAAAATTACAGCATGGAAAGTATACTAAGCCAGCATGTGGCTGATTGAAAGGCGCTAGAATACAGCAAAGCTGATCTCCTCTCCCAGCAACATGAACCATGTATTTGTGGTTCTGTGGGAGGTGGGGGCAATGAAAAGAGTGGGGAACAATGAGGGATTGAACATTGATGAGGAAAAGGCAAAGAAAGAAATGCAAGAATGAGATGGTTAAAAAGAACAAAGAGAGACCCTCTTGGTGATACTCATACCAACTGTGATTATCATAATCTTATCAGAAGCAAACACTTCTTGAACATTTACCATGTGCCAGGCACCATTATCGACTAGCACTTTATATGTATTAATGCTTTTATACAATAACCCTAAAAGACAGCATTTCTCCTTATGCCTATTTTCCAGCTGAGGAATGCACTGAAAGGTTAGGGAACTTCCTCATTTGCCCTTATCCAAAGGGCATATGTAGGAGTCTGGATTCAAAACCAGACAGAGCACACACTTAGCCACTCCACTATGCTGCTTCTTGAAGAGGACATTAGAAAACTGATATACCTATTAGATTTTTATATTACTTGTCTTGGGGTAGAGGGGTGTGTGTATGTGAACCAATTTTTCAAGCAATTCTATTCCTCCCATGAATTTTTATGATAGTAGGTATTTTTTGTTTGTGTTTGCAAAAACCAAGGTAGAGGCTGAGTTGACACTCTTCTTATATTCAGTACCAGAGACTGCATTAAAAAAGAGATAGAATAGAGAAAGAAGAGGATGACATAGAAATAACCATGTCACATAGTTATTTCTACACAGAAGTTATTTCTACAGTTATCTACACAGACCCAAATGCTCTGATTTTTCTAGTGATTCTCAAGCTTCCTTTACCTTGAGAGTACAAGTATCCTTATCTCAATCTCAAGGGGCAGAGATTCTAGTGGACACCTAAGTACACACATGGTGTGGTTTGAATGTGTCCCCCAAAATGTAATGTGTTGGAAACATGTGAACTTTTTTTTTCTCCTTTTATGGGGTATGATGATTACTATTCCCCTACCACAGGCTGGCTTTTCTACATAGCAAGGCATATGTGGTCATAGACAGCTTCCAGGCTCACACTAACATGATGTCCTTATATCAATGGAAATGTCTCTTCTCTTGTAGCGCCAGTAAGAAAAACTCTAGGAAAGAGTTCTTGCTGACCTGTCCTGCATCAGATAGGTAACAAGATTGAGAGGTGGGACATACATCAGGGAAATGAATTAATGTCGTTATTGCAGGAGTGAGTTAATTCTATAAGGAGTAATTTAGTTCTCTTGAGAGTAAATTCATTCTCTTAAGAGTGGATTGATATAAAAGCAAGCTTGGTTTGCTCTTACAGTGTCTTTCACATGTGTATCGTTGCCCTTCCACTTTTCTGCCATGTTATGACACAGTAAAAATGTCCTAGCCAGAAGCTGCCACCATGTCCACGGATGTTCCAGCCTCCAGAACCATGAGCTAACTAAAGTTACTGTCTTTATAAATTACTGAGCCTAAAGCATTCTGTTACAGTAACAGAAAATGGACTAAGATAGCACAAATACAATTTAGATTTCATCTTGCAACCATTGGAAGCCATTGGATGCTCTCAACATAGGAAATAGATCTGACCAGATTTACATTCTAAAAATTCTATGTTATTCTGAAATAGTCTCCATTATAGTGTGATTGACTATGATGAAAGATTGTCTGAACAGGAGTAAAACAATGAGGATGAACACAAGTTAGGAGATTTTTGCAAGAAATTATGGGCAAGATCTTTTGAGAAACAAAATCAGAACAGTAGACTGGGTGTGGTGGCTCATGCCTGCAATCCCAGTACTTTGGAAGGCTGAGGCAGATGGATCACTTGAGACCAGGAGTTCAAGACCAGCATGGGCTTGAACATAGTCAACCCAGCAGGGTTTCAACATAGTGAAACCGTTTCTACTAAAAAAACAAAAATTAGCCAGGTGTGGTGGTACATGCCTGTCATCCCAGCTACTTGAGATCATGCCACTGCACTCAAGCCTGGGTGACAGAGCCGACTCTATCTAAAAATAGTGATAATAATAATTAGAACTGTGATAGTAAGAATGCATAGCAAAGATAGAATTCAAGATAGTAGTTAGTAGATAGAATACATGGATTTTGATAACTACTGTCTTTCTACCATAAGGCTTCAGGTTAATCAGTCATCTTAGCCTGTGATCAACTGCTTCCTTTATTATGTTACCTTCAGTAAAAGGACTTCCAAAACTCATTAGAAATGCAGAAAGCTGGAGTGAAAATAGCATAGGTTTTGAAATAATACAGGTGATTTAACCTAATTTCCCTCATACATAAATGGAATGAATATCTATCTTGTAGAAATTTCACAAATATTGCAGAAATTAACTTAAAGTACCTGATATATTTAATGAGTACTTCTGGTTGCAATAGAAAGCAACACAATTCAAATAGATTGACAAGAGGATTTATTAGAAGGATACAGGAATATCACACAGATGGGTTGAACAACCAAATCTCCACAAAGCAGGATCCAGAGCAGGACGGCGATCACAGGACTGAAAACAGTACCTTCCCTTTCACGACCTCCACTCTTCTTTTGGAGGGTATGTTGATTCCATATTCCCCTACCACAAACTGGCTCTTCCATATGGCAAGGCATATGTGGTCATAGCTTACCAGCTCGCACTAACATGGTATCGATATGTCAATGGAAATGTCTCTTCTTCTATAGCTCCAGTATGAAAAACTCTGAGAAAGAATTCTTACTGATTTGTCTTACATCAGATATAGTCATGCTGTACAAGGAGATAGAAAAGCGCATTTTTTATAAAAAATTTTCAAAGAAGCAATTCACAGAAGTAGATGCCATTTAGGATAAGCACGTCAGCAGGTTCTTACCACATCTGGAATATATAGTTAGTGGCTAACAATTGATGTCATATTAAATGCAACTTTTTGAGAGACATTAAGTGTTCTTATTAAATAATTAAAACTTTCATTCTCCTTAGTTATCTATGCTCTAATGTTAATACATTTGCTATACTTCAATTGATTAAATATCAAAATCTATCTTTATTAAAGAGATATTAATACTTTATCTTTAAAATATTGCTGGAGATTTGGGATGGGAACAAGCTCAACCCTGTTTCCCACTGAAATTCTAACCAACAAACCAAGATAGGAATCAGTATCAAGTAGAGTTGAAGGTCTCAGGTTTATTAACGTTTCAACAAAAGCATAATCACTCCCAAATGCATAGTTTCTGATACACTTGATCACAGGACAATCCTTGAACAAGAAAACAAAAAGCTATTTTCACCTCCAGCTTCAATGCCCCTAGGTGCACAATGCATGTTTTACAAAATGTCTACACCAGTAAAATGTTGCAAAGTTGCAGAGATCCTGGAAGCCCTGGCAGGCCAGATGAGTATAACATACAGAAAAAGAAAATTTAAGAGTAAGCAAGAAGGCAAAATCATGTGAACACCCATTCATCTGGGTTCAGGCCAGTACGAGTGGACTGAGAGGACCAAGAGCACGACCAAGAGCACGACCAAGAGCACGACCTTTCCACAGTGTTTCTATTCTCTATTGAAATGCATCCCAACGCAGGTCAGATTATTTACTCATTCTGCTTTGGGGAACAGAGAGAAATAATGTGTCTTCTATGCCCTTCCCTGTAAGGTAGAGAAATTACAGGAACTTATTTTCTCTATACTGTAATATATAGGAAAAGAAAAAAAGAAAAAAAACACAACAGGAGAAGCAATTTCCTTCTAAAGAGGTCTACCTTTTTTCACTCACATTTAGCACAAAAGATTGAAGAACTCCCAACTTCACTTCCCCATCAATTATTTCCAACCAGATGAGGATGTTACCGGGAATATCTCTCTTGCTCCCTTCATGCAGTCCACCAGTACGGCTCCGAGGAACCCTTGCATAATCAACCAAATTTAGAAACACGGCTTTCCTGATCCCTTCCTCCAAAATCATCTGATTCACCTCTCGCTGCAGGGCAATGTCAAGTCTTCCTACAGCATAGTCCAGTGAGCCCCAAAGATGATCACATAAAGAACATATTCTTGCTCCTCATTTTTCCTTATTTCACTTACTACATTGTCAGAGAAGCAGCATCGTCTTTGGCTCCTTAAGGCTTAGAAGGTTGGTTGACCACATATGTGTCTTTACCTTACCCTTTTCTAGTCCTTTGTGGGAAAACTAGTATGATGACCAGTACAGCCTTTGCAACATGCAAAATGATGTCCTCTCTGACATTGAGGCATTGTTTGCAGACTCACCTGCACCTGGGATAGCTCATCTCCTAAAAGGCTGCCTTCTTAGGAGGCCTCTCAAGAAAATCTCACTGGCCCTCCAAACCTGGTCTACCCGACGCTGCAGCAGTCATCCTTCACAGAATGAGGACATAGCACTAGGACATTCGTTAAAACATCCAAAAATTCTAAATGCATCTTAGAACAACGGTCAAGGCCCGTGTAACCATTGCTGACGTTGCCCTTTTAACAACGATACATGTTGCTTCCCTGGTAGTGGGTTCTGCTTTCAAAAGTTGCCATCTTAACTTAGTTTAAAGCTGAGCACAGGATTCTAAAGAGATGATTCTCTATACATTCCTTTGAATTTGAATTTATATGTAAACACGTATCTTCCCCTTGTTGTAGCATGTGAATATATTGAAGAAATTTTTAAATGCTTTAAAGTTTTACATTTTTCTAACAAATCTAGAATATGTATTATTTGGTGTTCATTAGGTATGATGCTCATTCTGTAAAACAGTACTGTAAGTAAATATAAGAAATGCTATGGGGCTTACAATGAATTTTCCATGGGCAATGGTGAAGTACAGAGAACGATTTTCCACAGCATTAAGTAATACTTTCTATGAGGATAATCTTGTAAGTGAATTAAATTATGACATAGAGTTTGTTCAAAACATGAATTACTTTTTCCCCATTTTTTCCAAGTTTTTAAACAGAATGTTTCAGTTTTATTACAATTATTAATGCAATATATGCTCAGTGCTATGTGCTAAGGATTAAATAAAAAGATACAAGGGACACAAAATTCCCTTATAACATCTCCCCTCTACTACCACAAGGAAATAACCACAGCAACATTTTATAATGATTATAACATTTTTCTCGATATTATAGACTCTGCATTTCATCTTGCCTTTTGTTTATCTGTCCTTCTTACAGTAGTGATTTTAAAACTACACAACCAGTTTTTACTTCTGCTAGTGGATGCTCTTTGCTTTGAAAATGCTTTTCAGTCTTTATTTGCCTGTTATCAAAGTCCAGGAAAAAATTATCTCTATGAATCCAACTTAATCATTGATATAATGTGCAGTTAGGAAGTTAAAAACAAATTATTTCAATTTTACTAACTCCATTTTAAATTAAAAAATATTTAGACAGTATCAAATACATTTAATATTTTAATATATGTACATTTACTTCATCTTCATATTATATTATGGTTATTTGCATTTAAATTTACAACCTATGAACAAACATTTCAATATATACCACCAAGCCTCTAAAATTATTTCTTGATTTTGTAATTTTGATTATTTTTAAAGAATTATTTTACTCAAAATTGCATCTACCTATTCAACGTATTCCAGTTTCATACTGCAGACAAGAAATATAAAATAAGATTAATTTTACTTTACATGAAACTTTTTATAACAGTGTCTTGTTCTTTTCCTTCCAGAATTCAGGTGGGTTTGTATTTATTTAATTCTTACATGAAATACAATTCAGTTGTGTTTTGTGCCCTTCTGATACGGAAAAATACATCCCTGATAAATTGACCCTTCCATAGATAAAACTGCAAACAACAGACACAGCACAAATTACTACACCTGAAAATACTGGAGAGTAAAAACTAAAAATAAAAAAGTAGAAAATCCTGGACAAGGGTCAACAATTCGAAAAATGCAATAGCATGAGATTAGCTGCCCATGTTTATGACTTTTGGTGTGAGGGTAGACTGCAGTGGTCATCTGGGGACAGCTAAATCTCAGAGAGAAGATTGCAGTATTTTTGTCTTGAAGAATTAATAAATAGAAAGAATTTAGAGTTAAAGCAGCTGTTAAAAAGTAAGAAAGAAGCATGAGAAATGAGAAAGCAAGAGAGGAATGACTCAAACTGTGTATCTAAACTCTATGGAAATTTCTGATTTAACACTGGAAATATGCATGTGTAAGACACACTCAAAGCTTTCAAATTAAAAATGAAAGAATTGAACTGAGATATGAGATGCTACTACAAAGACAAAGTTTTAAATTTAACTCTAAGTTAATTGACTGCTAAACAACAACAACAAAAAATCAAAACTCTTTGGAGATATATAAAAGAATGCAGTCTTTAGACCATAATATTTGAAATGCTATATATACAATCCAAAATATTTCAATACATGCAAAAATAAGAACACATGATCAAAAGAAACAAAGAAAAACAATTTAAAAATTGCTTCAGATGTTAGAATTCACACACAATACATGTAAAGTACCTAGTATAATTATGTACAGTGAAATCACGAGTTCCCTTTGCTAAAAGCAATGTAACATTTCTTAGAGAAAGTAAATACTTCTTATATAAATGGAGAGAAACATATTATGATCACGGATTGGAAGACTGAATTTGTCAGTTATCTCCAGATTTATTTATAAATTCAATGCAAGTCCTATCATACTCCCATTAAGGTTCATTTTCTTAATGAAGTAAACAAGGCAATTCTAAACGTTCTATGAAATGCAAAGGATCTACTATATTCAAAACAATCTTGTAAAGTAAAAAAAAGTTAGAGCTTAAATTACCCGATTTTAGACTTATGATAAAGCTGTAGTAATCAAGACTGTGTAATATTGGCATATAAATTGGCAAATGCATCAATGAAACATTGCAAAGAACCCAGAAATAGACTCACACACCCAAAATAATTTCAATATTTCACAAGGTGCTAAAGCAATCAAAAGAGGAAAAGAAAACTATTTAGCAAATAGTACCTGGACAACTGGATATTTATACAGAAAAAAAAGATAAATAAACCTAGACCCTTACCTCCCACAATACTCAAAATTTAATTTGCAATGGATAAAATACCAGAACACAAAAGCGAAAATTATGAAGACATCAGAGAAAAAAATATAAGGAAAACTTGTCCTTCCATTACCTGATGGGGCCCAAGGTTAAAACAGGTGGTTTGATGTGGTTCATGGATGGGTCTGCAAAAATCAAAGCTGATGGAGTCCCCAAGACCACTGTGGCCATTAACCCTAAGAGTTCCTACCTTTTGAATGACACTTACGTGCAGTTATGATGAATTTTCAGTCCACTCCAACAGCATTTCTCAGCTGCATATTATACTCATGAGCCGTTGGCTAACCGCATGACCCAGTGACTTGCAGATTAATTACTGGACAATTAAGACCCTCCCTGTGTAAGAACAGGAACTATGGTAGTGGTTTGAAAACTGGTAAGGAGACCTATTTGTCACTCATATTGACACCTGTGGTAAATGACCATTCAAAAGGGAATATGGATTGAACTTGTATGTTGACCTAGTATGTGTTCAGTAAATCACCATGATTGCCTGCTGGGTCCATGACAGAATGGGACATAGAAATGTACCTCAGGTACAAAAATGGACTAAATCACAAGGACTAACTCTACAAGACAAAGAACCAAGAATGGGGCACAGTCTTCTGACTTCTGCCACTAAACCTGGGGCATGCAGCATGGTGATTTAGGCCTCATCAACCTATCCATAAGCTCCGTGCAAAAGTGGCAGATTGACCACATTTGACAGCCAGAGCCTAGCTACAGATTCTATTGGCACCTCTCTGCCCACGAACACATAGTTTTAAGATCCTAATGTGATCAAGTCACCACATTTACAACCCAGACAATTCAGCAAAGGGCACATTCCCATGGCATAATATGGATCCTTCTTGCTCCCCATCATCCCCAAGAAAATGGGGTGATAGAATGAAGGAATGGACAACTCAGACAAAAACTTTGCAATGGCCAAGAGAATAACAACTTACCTGGTGTTAGGCATACCTACCAAAAGTCATTTGGACATCAATCATTATGCCCCAGTGGAAGAGAAAGAGCATGCCCACATAAGTTGGGCACTACTATGCTTGGAAAAGGTGGAGGGCCAGACATTCACCTGATTAGGCTGTTCCTGCAGAACCCCCAGTCTCAGTATAGCCAACAATTCTTTCCTTTATTTTTATTTTTTGCTGAGATATACTCCCTGGGGTGTGGTTTGTGGCCCAGGCCTCAATGGTACCAGCAGTAGAACCTCCCAATTCAAACTAAGAGACAATGCTACCTTTGGGAGTGTCCCAACAGTTGGACCCCAATTTAATGGGGAAGGGATGACAGACATTGGGACACTAGGGTTCCCCTGGTCCCACTAAAGATTCCCAATCCTGTAGAAAGGGATGATGTTACAAGTGGGTAATGCTATAGGTATGTGGAGTTTGTTTAGGATGGAAATTCTTTACCCTGGTTGGATGATGAAGACTGAGAAGTTTGGATCAAGTAACAGGAACAATGTGAAAAGTGATAGCTGAAAGCATATCTGGCCTTGGGAGGTTCCTGGAGTGGGAGGAGAGTGGAAACATTGATCTTTCCTCTTTGTGTTCCTACAGAAGCTTTTGCCTTGCCAAGCAGGACCATACCCTGATAAGAATTAGCACAGTCATGCACAGGAGATAACTCAAACAAAACTAGATTTGTCATCCCAGCATGAAGTCCCTCTAGTCCCACACTCCCATTATAATGACTTGGCCTACACACAATGACTTTAACTTTCCTCAAGGCTCCAAGGCCAACAGAACTCACTAAACTCACTAGCCAAGGTGGTGATGGGCAACCAGATAGCCCTCACTTGTCTGTGGTGAAAGAAAAGGGCGTTTATATTATTGGTGACATAGATGTGTGTGCATTAACAATTGGAGGAAGGCAGAAATTCAACTGGAGAAGATCTAAGCTCAGGCAGAATGGTTGTCAGCTATAGGTCTGCAGTTTCCCTTAGACTCTTGTTTTAGACTCTTTTGTTGAGTTTGAGGCTTCCAGTTAAAGACTATCCTCCAGCAAGAACTGAATATCTGGGACTGCTTCTTCTGGTGACCCTAGTAAGTTGCTATCTCAAAATGACAGAGGTACTCTGCAAAAAAAGAAAATCTCATCCACAGCATCCATAAGGTTTGTTCACGGTCCCCATCTGACCCAGCTCTACCTCCAGATTTAGTGTAAACAGTTGTTCTACCAGACTGGATGTGCTTTGTCTGCTATTTCAGGGGCCAGGCATGAGTTAGAGGATTGACTGTTGGGAAAGGCAGTTTTGTGCAGTGCTTGCCACCTGCACTGTCCCATGAAAGTGGTCTTGGGTATGTAACATTCCTTTATTGGCAGATAAAGAGTCCTTATCATCAGTGCTAGGCTGGTCTCTCATGAGGGAACATCTTCCCCTGGTCCATGCTTGATATATAATCCTTTATCCTGCTTTAGTGCATGTTTCGATGGCCCTTAAGCATGCCCTGAGTTGTCAGCTAGTGAAAAAAAGAAATAACACTTTCTTGTTGGCAATAACACAAATGCCAGTTTCCGTATTTCAGATCCTGGTGGCAGAGGGGGAGAAGCCCTTCTGCTGCAGCATGAAACAAGGGGCATGCAGCCATACCACCACATCTGCTTCAGAGTGAATCCCCTGGCCATGGGAGACCAATGCATTGCCAGGGGCTGGATCTTGTGCACACACTGTCTACCCTCTTGTTGTAAATGAATGCCATATCACTTGATCCTGGTGTGTGCTTTGTCTGTTCTCCACGTCATCATATCATGCATCTTCCCTGACAGACATTTATCTGCCTTTTGTCCTTGGATACACAGCCTGGCCACTCAGAGAACAGGGAAACAATTTTCACAACTTAGTATAAGAAAGTTTATGTATGAGGACATAGAAAATAATATTCATTAAAGAAAAAATTGTAAATCATATTTCATCAAAATTTAAAATATCTGCAATATACAATATACTAAGAAAAATAAATAGAAAGATGTATACTTGGAAAAAATATTTGCAAAACACACATCATACTAAAGACTGGTTTACAAGATTAATAACAAACTCCAAAACTCAATTTTAAGAAGTCTAATTACCCAGTTTAAAAAATGGCAAAATATTTTAATGAGCCCTCCACAAAGGAAGATATATACACAGCCAATGAACACAAGAAAATCTGCCCATCATTATTAGTCATAAGTGAACTTCAAATAAAAATCACTATGTGATGCCATTACACATGTATCAAAATGTTTAAATTTAAAAAGACATAACACTACAATTTTGCAATTTGGCAGTTTTGCAATTAGCAACTCCAACTATCATCCATCATTAGAGGGAATGTGAAATTGTATAACCACTTTGGGAAAAGTTCTATAGTTTTCATAAAATCAAACACACAACTATATACAACTACGCTACAACTTACTAATTCCTTTCCTAGGCATTTGCCCAAAAGGAATATAAACATACTTTCACAACCACACAAACAAGAGTTTTACACAAATGCTCATAGAAGTTTTATTCCTCATAGACAAAAACTGGAATTAAGGGATTGGATAAAAACTGCTACATTAGAACAACAGAATGCCACCCAGCAACAAGAAGAAACATACGCTGATCCAAGCACTCACAGGGATCTCAAAACATTTGGGGAATGAAAGAAGACTCCCACAACAGAGTCCATATGTTATGATTCCATTTATAAAATTATAGAACAGGTGAAACTAATGTAATCTGCAAAAATCAGAATGGTAATTACCTTGGATAAGGGATGAAGGTAGTGATTAAGGAAAGTATGACATACGGTCAAAACCCAGTGAATGTATAGTAAGGTTTGCTCATTATATCGAACCTAAACTGTATATCTAAAGAGAAAAACATACCACTAAATTTTGAACCCACTTAATAGAACACATTCTGAAGTATTTAGTGGGGAGTACACAAATGTCTGCAATTTACTTTGAAATGCAACAAAAATAAGACAGATTGACATATGGACAGGGAGAATAGATGGATAGATAATGCAGTAAACAAATAAAATACCAATTCATAGTACTAGAAGCAAACTCAGGCATCTTAAATTTTTAAAAAGTTTATTTGAGCATTCAATGACTCATGAATTTTGAGGGACCAGAGAGCAAGCAGTTTAGTGCAGTACTGGAAGAGGAAACTTTCAGAAGATGTTTGAGGAAGCAAGAACAAGAAAACATATCTGACTGGTTGAAGTTGAAAGTCCCTATTGAGAGGTTGGTTGGTGATTTCTAACTGGCAAAGACTCTAATTTTGTTTTACTGCTTACATTGGGTTTCAGTTTGCTTACTAGCAACCTAAAGCTTGGAGCCTTCCAATTAATTTTCTTGCTAATAATTTAATCAAGGTGATGTGTATTTGGTGTTCACTGTAACTTTCCTTAAATTGTCTTATATGTTGGAAATGTTTAATAAAAAAAAATTGGAAATAACCATGTTTAGGTGTTTGCTTTTTAAATTTTTTCCTGATATTCAACAAATATTCTTGACCAATAAATGTAGGTATTCTGAGATCAGGAAAGTTCTCTTTATTTATATCTTAATTGTTATTTTTACCCTCTTTCTTTTTTATTTTTATTTTTATTTTTTTGAGACAGGTCTCACTTTGTCACCACCCAGGCTATAGTGCAGTGGCTCAATCTTGGCTCACTGCGGCCTCTACCTCCCCAGGCTCATGAGATCCTTCGACATCATTCTTCCAAGTAGCGGGGACTACAGTTGTGCACCATCATGCCCAGCTAATTTTTCAATTTATTGTAGAGATAGGGTTTCACCATGTTGGTGTTGAACTTTTAGGCTCAAACTATCTGTCCACGTTGGCTTCTCAAAGTGCTAGGATTAGAGGTGTGAGCCCTGATACCTGGCCTGTAGATCTTGATTGCTAGTCTTCTACATCTGTCATCTTCTCAGTTATGATTTTCATATCTTTAACCATTTTTCTCTAGTCAACTTTGTTATCCAAAAATGATGATTGATTTCTGCATTATCAGTTCTTACACTTGCTGTTTCCAATACCAATTCAAATTTTACTATTCAGTGTTTAATTTCAAGCTCTCTTTTACTTCTTCAGCTCCTTTTCCAAGTCAGTCTGATTATCAGGCACCATTTTCTTCAATTCAGTGTGTTTTTGTTTTTTTCTCCTTTTTTAAAATTTTGTTTCAGAGTTAACATTTTCTTGCTCTTCTTTGAGAAAACAAAGGGAATGTCTTTGAAGTATTTTTTGTTTCTGGTACACAGTTTTTACATTGTGTAATATTTCTCCTGTAACAAGAGTATAGTATCATTTCCTTTTCCTCATTCAACTTTATGGATCAAATGCTTTTGTCTTCCTGAAATTCATATGTCAAACCCTTATAATCCCCAATATGAGAGTATTTAGAGGTTAGGCCTTTGGAAGGTAATTAGGTTTAGATTAAGTCATGAGAATGAGGCTGTCATGATGAGGTCAGTACTCATATACAATGACAAAAAGAGAGAAATCTCAGTGTTTTCTCATACAAACACATCCAGGAAAGGCCAAGTAAGGTCATATTGAAAAGGCAGTCATCTGCAAGCCAGGAAGAAAGCCCTTAACAGAGACCAAACCTGTTAACACGTTGATCTCAGGGTCCCCAGCCTACTACTCCATGAGAAATGTCTGTTGCTTAGGCCACCCAGTCTATGATATTTTGTTATGGCAACCAGAGCAGACTAAGGCATTCAATATGTGTTTTATCACCATGGCTAGAAAATTTTAAAAGATTTATACACATTTTGATTAGAGTTACAACCAGAAACAGCATGTGCCAGTTATCAGATGGCCATGGCCTTTGTAATATGCAAAATAATGCCCTCTGTGACATTGAGGCATTATTTCAAGACTCAGCTTTTGCACCTGGGATAGTTCGTCTCCTAAAAGGCTACCTTCCCAGGAGGCTGCTCAGGGAAGCTCCACTGCCCACACCCCCAGCCTAGTCTATCTGAATTTGGAGCAGTCCTCCATTGGGGAATGAAGACATAGCACTAGGGCATCCTTTAGAACATTCAAAGATTTGAATTGCATCTTGGGAACAGAAGTGAGGGCTCTTGTAACCATCACTGACTTTGGTTTTTAACAAAACGGTGCAACTTTTCTGCTAGTTGTAGCCTGAATCTGTGTGTGAAATGAGAGGTGCCAAAAGAGGGTAGTATGCGAGATAAAATAATATTGGTTGTCTCAACACAGCCTCAAGAACACATAAATATACAATGATGGAAGTGGAGGAGGCTGAATCAAACACCACTGACCACTGGAAGACTCCATATTCCTATATGTTAATATTAAAAATTTCACATTTGTATGTTTAACACTTAGTTTGTTTTAGTGTATCACTCTGTACAACAGAGATGACAACTTCCAGAAAACAAATGAATCACAAATAAGAAGAGTAGGAAGAACAGATGAGAGAGTAGTCGCTCAAGAAGTGACAACTATTATTAGTAGTGAGAAAATAACTAAGAGTGGTTCATACAAAGTAATGAAGAGATGCATTTTAATTAATCAGAAAGAAAAGAACAATTGAATGGCTATATATTTATGTAGTTAAATCTAAAGTATAAGCTAAATAATATTGCAAAATTCCAAATAGAAACACTGTCCCAGAAAAGGATGTGTGAACATATCACATTCCACCCTATGAAACACGAGAAGGAGGTTGCCCAAATTGAGCCATTGGGTGGACTTCTCTGTCTAGAGGCCCAAGGCAAGATGTCAGGGCTGATATCAGGGTACTGGCTTCTGAGTTGGACCTGATCTCCTAATGGTGTCTCTATTCTAGTAGACTCCAATGCCTGCTCCCAACATTATCCTCACACTGGTACTTAGAAAGGAGCACGGGTCTTAAACGGCTTTCAAGATATTCAATGATCTGTGGAATCTGTGCTTTTATCTAAATAAAATTAAAGTTTATAGGATTGGGGATCCCTTATTACAAAAAAGATAGCTTTATAATTGTGTTGTCAGTAGCAGCCTTAGACATTTACAGAGAAGGAAGGTGCATTTGAAATTGTGATTTAAAGGGAAGAACTTCCACATGACTCCCTTTGATCTCTTCAAGTTCCATGGTGTCTGAATTTCCCTGATTATGGCATGGATCAAGGGGTTTCCATTTATATTGCTCTTTTTTTCAAAAGCAATCACAAGGGACAAAGGGATGAATTTCCTTTGTGTCTAGTACTTTTATGTGATTAATTTATCACATATTAGCTGAAGATAAGAACAATGTGGAAAAATGGAATCTCTGAAGGGTGAATACAGAGAATAAAGACAAAAAGAGGAGAGATAAAGACCTGTGGGGAAAAGACTGAATTTATTTATGGTCCTGTACTGATATCGGTGAAAAGCAGTATAGTGAAGTGGAAAAAATTCTAATGAAATATGGAGTATTTGACTTCTAGCCCTTTGTTTTTTGTTCGTTTGTTTTTTAATTTTAACCAACAAAGTATATGTACAAGGTCACCTTTCGTTTTCTGATCTGTATTTTCATACATGAAACCAGACTAATAAGAGCCACTCTACTTATCTCAGAAAACACTGCTTAAGACACTCCAAATGAAACATTTCACAGTGACCAGAGAAGCTTTGGTCAAGGTGCAATTCTCATTTCCCTGAGATGTTTCCAGTCCAAAAATAGACATGAGAAGAAAGAACCAAAAAAGAAAAGACAGCATAAACTCTGAAATAGAAAAGCAGCTTTGATCAATAAGAACGTATTGAACAGATACCATGTTCCCTTCTACCTTGATGTGGAAATTGGAAGTATAAGATGCAATTCCTGCCCAAGAAATGAGCAAAACATTTAATTGTGTTCCTAGCATTTATCAAGAACTTATCCATGGCAGAAACTGTGCCAAATACTATTTCTTGCAATCCTCACGATTGCCTTACAATGTTGATAACACTTCTAAACATGATAAACTGTAGAAAAAAATCCTATTAGTGGTTCCCAAATTTTGGTGTAGATAAATTCACTTTAAGAACCTTTTATAGGGCTGGGCGCGGTGGCTCAAGCCTGTAATCCCAGCACTTTGGGAGGCCGAGACAGGCGGATCACGAGGTCAGGAGATCGAGACCATCCTGGCTAACACGGTGAAACCCCGTCTCTACTAAAAAATACAAAAAACTAGCCAGGCAAGGTGGCGGGCGCCTGTAGTCCCAGCTACTCGGGAGGCTGAGGCAAGAGAATGGCGTAAACCCGGGAGGCGGAGCTTGCAGTGAGCTGAGATCCGGCCACTGCACTCCAGCCTGGGCGACAGAGCGAGACTCCGTCTCAAAAAAAAAAAAAAAAAATGAGTTATATTCCCAAGGATTCTGATTCAGCATGTCTTCAAGATAGCTTGGGAATTTGCATTTTTAGCAAACTCTCCAAGTAACCTGAAACAGGTGGAATACAGACCACTTATGTAGACGTGCTTCCATATATTGTTAAGTGTGAGATGCTGGGGGACATAGAGATCCAGGAGGCCAGCATTTTCCAAATATATCTGATTGCAAGCATCACCTGAATCACTTGTTAAACATACAGGGTCCTAGGCTTATCCCTTGGAGATTCTAATTTAATAATCTGAAGATAAGCCAAAGAATCCGTATTACTGTTTAAAAGCTATCATCGTCCCAAATGAGTCTTACGGCCACACGAATTTGTAGTGTAAGTGAATTGTCTATGTTTACCTGGTAATATCCTATGAGAAGAACTAAAACCCAGTTCCCCAGGTTCCCAGGCCAGAGTTCTTTAAGTACATTGAATCTTTTAAAGAAATATGCATGACTACTCAACCATTAAAAGGAAAGAAATAACAGCATTTGCAGCAACCTGGATGGAACTGGAGACCATTATTCTAAGTGAAGTAACTCAGGAATGAAAAACCAAACATCGTTTGTTCTCCCTCATAAGTGGGAGCTAAGCTATGAGGATGCAAAGGCATAGGAATGATACAATGGACTTTGGAGACTTGGGGGAAAGCATGAGGGGGGATGAGGGATAAAAGACTACACATTAGGTACAGCTTGGGTGATGGGGGCACCAAAATCTCGGAAATCACCCCTAAGGAATTTATTCATGTAACCAAACACTACCTATTCCCCCAAAACCTATTGAAATAAAAAAGAATACAAAAAGAAAAAAAGAAATATTTATGGAGTCTGCACAGGTTATTACACAGCCCCAATTCAGAAAAGCGTGAAGGGTGTGTTGAGTCTCCTTTTTTCATGCAGGAGATCCAGGGGTCCTGTGCTTATTCTCAGAGCTGTGGTCCAAAGCTCACTGTTTAAAGCTCATCACAAAGCACTTCCAGCATGGATATTGTAGAAATGAAAGGCTGCATGAAAAATCTGATGAGGGGTAAAAACAAATCCATGAAAAGTGTTGTCACAGTTACCAAAACTGCTTAGCCAGCTGCAGGAAGCAAACAAATCCACTGAAACATTAACTCAGGCAGAAGGTTCCAGCTCATTGAAAGCAGGCTCATTTGTTTTCCCATTACAGCTGACCAGCATCTACCTGGGCTGTGCTCACAGGGTTCCCGCAGCATCATGACAGACATGGAGAAGGCTGATGGATTTATGACACACTGCCTCGATGACATATTTACCAAGGCTTGCTTGCAGAATTCCAGGAGTGGGAGGGCTTGAAGCTCAAAAAAGAAGAGGCCTGCTGGAAATTGAGCCCCCTGGGAAAGTAATAGGGAGAAGGCTTCTGATGAGAGAAGTCTCAGCTGAAATGCATGTGTAGGTAGCAGCACTTCTTATAGACAGAGCTTTCAGAGATTGGAAGGTGTTCTGATGGGTATCAGGAGAAGGGGGTGTGCCTTCTGGCATTGGGGCTTCCTACCTACATAGCCATGAGGAAGTCGCCTGTCTTCTCTAAGCCTCAGTTTCCACATTGTGAAAAATAATATTAAGCCCCTTCCTACTCACAAGATTGAGACATGGTATGCCACAGAAATGTAAGGTCACTGTATATTGTTACATATTCTCGTATTAGAAATAATCATTATATATTCCTTACATATACTCTGTATATCATCACTTATTCTAGCATTAGAAATAACCATTATATATTCCTTACATATATTCTTTATATCCTTACATATTCTAGTATTAGATATAATCATTGTATATTCCTTACATATAGTCTGTATAACATTACAGATTCTAGTATTAGAAATAATCCTTTATATTCCTTACATGTACTCTGTATATCATTACAGATTCTAGTATTAGAAATAATCATTGTATATTCTTTACACATACTCTGTATATGACTACATATTCTAGTTTTAGAAATAATCATTATGTTCCTTATACATAGTCTGTATAACATTACAGATTCTAGTATTAGAAATAATCCTTTATATTCCTTATAGAAACCCTATATATCATTACAGATTCTAGTAAAATAATTGTGATTTATTCCTTACACTCTGTATATCATTACATATTCTAATATTAGAAACAATCATTATATATTCCTTATGTATACTCTGTATTACAATCATTACATATTCTAGTATCAAAAATAACCCTATATATTCTTATATAAACACTGTATATCATTACAGATTCTAGTATTAGAAATAATCATGATGTATTTCTTATACCTACCCTGTATATCATTACATATTCTAGTATTGGAAATAATCCTTATATATCATAGAAGACAAGATGAAACTAGAGACTATTTTTGAGAAATAATTTTCTTTTTTTTTATTTGAAAATGAAATGTCAAATAGAAGAACAAGAAAGAAGGACTATGTCAAACTTTAAGCAAATACTGTATTGAGGGAGCTTTATGTAATTTTTCTCATTGAGTACTAATGAAACCCCTGTGACTTAGAGACTACAATCTCCACTTTGTGAATGAGGATACTGACACTCAGAGGAGTTAAGTAATTTGTCCAGAGCTACACAGCATATTGGAAAAGCCAGGATTTGAGCCATGCTTGAGACTAAGTAAATGTTCAACTATTTTTTTTAATTAAAAAAGGAACAACTGTCCCTAAAGTCAGAAATTTTTTTTCCTATTGTGATACACATTTACACCATAGCTTTTATGAGACTGAGTATCCGTTTGTGTTCATCTATTCATTCCACATGCTCTCCTTTACTGACTATGATGTGTAGGTCTCTATTGGAAATATAAAGGTAAATGAGACAAAATTTATTTCCTTGAGAGTTTGATAGTGCATAAGAAAGAAGTTGTACAGGAATTACTACAACGTAAGCCCAAATATATTGGGCAAAAGAAAATTCCCAGAGATGCATTGCAGCAGAATCTGGAGGTATATTTAGGGCATGGCCGTACAGAGATGGGAGGAAGACAACACAGGCACCAGGAACAATCTGAACATGGGCTCTGGGGCAGCATTTAATACAAGTCCAAGAGACAGGGTTAATTTAAAGGAAAAGTGGGTGGTAAGTTTGGTGAGTAGGGTAGGATGCACCCGCCAGCTCCTGTATCTATTTGGTAGCTGGAGTGTCTGTCCAGCACCCCTAGATGCTCTCATCCTCACTATGCTTTCTTCAGTTTCTTTGCTGCTAACTGGTAAAGGGAAGAGCAAATTGAGGCTGCAAAGTCTTCATTCTTTGAACACATCTATAGATGACCAGAATGTCATTTTATGACCTCAGGACATTCCAGTTTCCTCTACCAGTTGGAGTTCAGAAGAAATCTGTGTGGCATTCCTCCATGGCAGTAATTAGCTATAGCTGAAACATTAAGAAAGTTCCAATAGAAAGATGAAAGGATAAAAGTTAAGTGTGCTGTTGTACATTTTATTTGGCCTGTCACCTACATTTTAGTCTAAGAGGTATGTAGGAAAGGTGAAAATGCCATACTGGCAGTGATACATTTGGAGAAGCCAAAATTAAAATTCAACTCTGGAAAAATGTTCATTTTCTGCCTCAGATTCGTGCAAACATTAATGACAGACAATCATATTACAAATGAATTTGATTAGCATAACTCCGCCTAATGAATTAATTCCTTCTGTGGAACCAAGGCAAAAGTGGTTTTCTTCTCTCTTAATCCTCTGTAATAGAGGCAGATTTGCTAATAGAAGTTATTTTTTTCACATTATGATGTATTTATTCAGTGGATTCTTACCTTGTGCATAGATGAGTGAATAGAGAATATACTTAATCTCAGTATGTGAAAATGTGGTCCTTCCATCTTCAGAACCAGAAGAGGCAAAAATTATTTTTCTGAGTTTGTCCTTAGGAAATTTATGGTCACATTAAGATGATATGTTACTCAGAGATATTTGATTAAAAAAATCATTTTTTCTATGCCCTCATGAGCCTAAGAAAATGAATAAATTTTTACTTTGTTTTTAAAAATGAAAAACAGCACTGACATTTGCAAAGCAATCTGTCAATATGCATCAAGAAATTTAAAAATGCTTAATCTTTTAGACCCAAAAGTTTCATCTCTGGTATGTGTCTTAAGGAAATAATCCTAAATATAGAAATTGCAATGTGTATTTCAAGTACCACGTCATTTATGATGAAGGAAATAATTAGATAAGACTGAGAGTTTCAAAAATAAGAGTGGAGTTATCTTTTAATGACATAGTAAGCAGATATTTGTAAATGAGATTTGTAAAGACTATACAAATTTGTTATAATATGGAAATCCTCACGGCATAGTAATAATGACCATGAGAACAGGTAGTAGTTATTGATCACTAATGATTTGTCCAGTGTTTTACATGCAATATTGAAGCTTCACATAATCTCAGTAAGGTGTTATTATCAGCACACATCTGATAACAAAGCTAAAGCCTATAAAATGTGAGAGATCTGTCCATGGTCAGATTAGTTTTGAAACCAGATTCTGCATTGTGCTGAGTCCCCAAGACCACCCTGAAGTCATCAACTGACTATAAGGAGTCACAGAACTCAAAAGGCTATTATACTCACAGTTACAGCTTATTATAGCAAAAGTATAGTGATAAAAATCAGCAACGGCAAATGTGATAAAGTTCAAGAAAGACCAGGCACAAGCTTCCAATTGTCTTCTCTCCCTGGAGTAGTACAGACAGTGCCTAATCCTTCCAGCTGAATTTTGTTCCAACACGTGAGTACTGCCAACCAGGGGAGCTCACCTATGCCTTGGTGTTCGGGGTTTCCATCAGAGACCAGTCATATAGGCATGGATACTCATTTGGCTGACCTTAGTCACTCAGTCTCCTGCCCCGTCAGATGTCAAAGTGACAGAACGTAGCTCAAGACCACCACGTGAAATAGCACCATTAGCATAAACCGGAGTGGCCAAGGTCCCCAGGTAAACAAAGACCTTTTTATCAGGCAGGGTTTTCCAAGAGTTTAGAAGTTATCTCCCAGGAAATGGTCATGAGACAGTCTTTTCTTTGGAATGTGCAGAATTTGAACACCCCTCACATGCTGGGTCAATCCTTTACTGTACAAAAACCAACCAGACAAAATCCAGAGCCTGAATGTGTAGTCATTATGGATTCTGCCAAGCAGGAATCCACAGTCCTTTGCTGAGTACCTTCTGTGGGCCAAGAAGGGTGCCTTATATTATGGGTTATGACGTTGAAAAAGAAATATTCCTTGCTATGGCAAGATGGGCTGACTAGCAAGTCACTGTTGACTAGCATGTCATTGTTGAACAGCAAACCAACACTGCAAGTTGTACATGAAGGTAAAGACACATGAACAGTGAAGAAGTATGGCAAGGGCAGCACCCAGCAACACTGAAGGGAGAGAGGAGAAGGCTTCCCCTTGAAGGTAATAATTGAAATAAGGATTAAATTGAGAGTAACAGTCAGGTAGAAAGATGCCTCTGGAGGGTTGCTGGGAGGCAGCGGCACAGTAAATCTCATGAGTTAAAAGTAGTTAGGGTATTATTGCTTATAACTATATGTGAATCTGTAATATCTCAAAAATTTAAAACAAAGTTTAATTAAAAATAGTGGTTGGCATTAGCTGGAAGGGGGAGTAGAGAGAGAAGAGGGGCAAAAATTAATCCTAGATGGGCCAATACAAGCGGATCATTAAGGGGCTTTGTGTTCCTAAGAATGATGTATCTATTACAGGGAGTGATAGGCAGAAAGATTTTAAGCCCAGGAGTAAGATGGTACTACTTTCACTTCATTAAAATAAATCTAGCAGCAGAGTGTACCTTAGACTGGCAAAGTCTTGATGGAAGGTAGGCAGACTAGGTAGGTGGTGACTGCAAAAGTTTCCACTGAGTGAAAATGAGTTTCTAAACTAAGACAGTAGTTGTCACAGTAGACTACAAAGACATCATGGAAAAAGGTATCAAGAGGATTAGGACTTCCTGAATGATTGAATATGGAAGTCTTTTTATTTTATTTTATTTTATTTTATTTTTTGAGACAGAGTCTCTCACTCTGTCACCCAGGCTGGAGTGTGGTGGCATGATCTCAGCTCACTGCAAACTCTGCCACCCAGGTTCAAGCAATTCTCTTGCCTCAGCTTCCTGAGTAGCTGGGATTACAGGTGTGTGCCACCACCCCTGGCTAATTTTCATATTTTCAGTAGAGATGCATTTTCACCATGTTGGCCAGGCTGGTCTTGAACTCCTGACCTCAGGTGATCCACTCGCCTCGTCCTCCCAAAGTGCTGGGATTATAGGCGTGAGCCACCGAGGCCAGCCAGAAATCTTATTTTTTTTACCTTTGTATCCAGGGCCAAGTACATAATGATATTCAATTACATATGAACGAAAAAAGGGAGCTGTTTCGGAACTGTAATTGAGACAATGCTGTATAGCCACCAAACTTGTTTACTGTCCCTCCAAGGCCTCCAGGAAGACTGAATTGCAGATCTCTGTGCCCAAGTTCCAGCTAATGAAATGTGGGCATACATGGGGAGCGCCATGTCCAGGACCAGCCTGTGAGATCTCTCACAGGTACTTCCATGCTTTTTTTCCCCCTGGCTTCCAAGTAGGAGAACTCCAGGTGACACCGGAGCCGCAAAATGGAAGAAGCTTGAGATCACTACTGTAAAGGGAATCACCCGGCATGCACTAGATCATAAGGTGAGTGAGAAAATTTCTCTGCTGTATTAAGCCTGTATGGTGTGGTAATGTTTTCAATAGAAGATAGCCTGCCCCAACTAAATTAGAAATAGGGGGTTATTGTGAAAACAAAACAAAACAATCAACAGTAGAAACTCATCATAACAAAATCAATGTAATTAATGTTCTTTCGTTTGCAGCTGATCACAGGTGACAAGAAAGGTATGGCTGGCTGAATGCGTAGAGAGCCGTGCTTTACAGTAGCAAATAATCTGGCAAAATTGTCATGATATTTGGAGGGCATGGTAGTCCATGACCTTAAAAAGTGGTTATAAACAGATTTTACTACTGTGTACAAACTGTTATTGGTTATATTTGGCAAGGATTAAATACAAGAAAAAAAAGTCTAAAGAATTAGCTTGTTGGCAAGCAGAAAAGAAAGAAAATGCCACAGTGCAAACATTCAGAGTGGTACGGGATTGAAAAAGCCAACTATGAATAGGTCTCAAGTGTAAAAGATGAAATTTTAAAAGGCTTTATATGAAAGACCCAAAACAACTTCTTAATTTAACAAAAATACTCATTCCAATGGCAAAGATCAGAATAAGGATGTGACCTTCTTATGTATTGTTTCAGAATGCATCAAGATACTAGTTACCCTTTTCTAGAGAAAGAAAGAAACCTTACAGCAAGAAGCCAAAACATAAATCAGACTAGAGAATCATGACTTTGGAGAGAACTTTGGGTATGGTAACTGCCACATTACACTGACTGAAAAAATACTCAGACATCTGCAAAATTGTGAGGAAATTGTTTTGCCAAAAATAGAATGACGGTAGCATAAAAATAATAATAAAAGGAAAAAAGTATCTTCAACACTCAAAATAATTCTGCAATCGCCTATTTTTCATGAGCAGAATTAGGCTAAAAAAACTGTGAAGGTCTCAGGAATAAAATATTCCTCATTCCTCTTCAGATGTAGTCAAGGGAGATTACAATACAAAGGAAACCTCTAGAAGGTGGAACTGGTGTCCTTAGACTTTAATGAGCAGAAGACTTTCTATATGATACCAGAGTAAAAACACGAGGAGGAACTTCTCATTCCTTGTAAGGCAGAAAATTTTCAAAGTTTTAATTCAGCAAGAACTAGAATTACTATGGCCCAGGAGCTGATGTATGTTCCTTCCATCTCCTTTGACCAAATGCAAGTTTTACTGCAGTTTCCCTGCATCATTCTATAATGGCTGGCAGTCGGGACTTGTAGAGAAAAATAACCCACATTGAACTGCAAGGAACAGTATCTACTCTGATGGAAAAGACCGTGCATTACTCATAGACCTGGGCTTTGGAATGGATGCATTGTTCAAGTGGAACTTTCAGTCACTGTCTCTGGGGAGAAGGTAAAGCTGGCTATACATGTGGGGTTAAAGGGCCTTGTCTCTAAAAAAAAATCCCAAGTGATACCCCTTTTCCTCTTTCTGCCATCCCACAAAAAGGAACTTGAAGCTTAAAGCCTCCTGTGAAATATAGAAGAGGTATAGCACTGAAATAACCTGGGTCCCTGAATGCGTCCATGGAGGCTGGCCCTCCCATATCACCTTGAACTAAGCACGAGTATTTAACTTTTCAGGGTTTGCATGTTATAGAAACTAGCAGGAATTATTCTAATACAGGGGGAAAGACTATGAATTCAGTTTTGAACATGATGAATTAGAGATGCCCATGAAACACTGAGGCTGAGATATAGACAAAACAATTATATTCGGGGTGTATGTGTGTGTGTGTGTAAGAGACTTAAGATAGTCACTGCTTCTTCACCACTCCCTCCATTGAAAAACAGAGTCTAATTCCTTTGAATCTAGACTGTGTACAGGGACTTGCTTGACAACTTCCTGTAGCCAGTGAAGCTAAGTCATAAAAAGCCTTGTAGCTTCTGTCTGGGTTCTTCCATCACTTGCTCCAAAAGCTTTGAGAGACAATATAAAAAGTCTGACGACCAGGCGCAGTGGCTCATGCCTGTAATCCCAGCACTTTGGGAGGCCAAGATGGGTGGATCACCTGAGGTCAGGAGTTCGAGACCAGCCTGGCCAACATGGTGAAACCCCTGTCTCTACTAAAATACAAAATGAGCTGGAGGTGGTGGCATGTGCCTGTAATCCCAGCTACTCAGGAGTCTGAGGCAGAAGAATTGCTTGAACCGGGGAGGCGGAGGTTGCAGTGAGACGAGATTACGCCATTGCACTCCAGCCTGGGTAAAAAGGAGCGAAGCTCTGCCTCAGAAGAAAAAAAAAAAAAGTTTGACTACCCTGAAACCACCTTGCTGGAGAGGCCATGTATAGGTGTTCTGATAGACAGTCCGAGCTGAGTTTTCTAGCCGTCTCCTCCAAGGTGCCAGACATGTGAGCAAAGCCTTTCTGGAACCTCCAGACCTGTCCTCCTGCCAACTGAATATTCCTGAGTTACTACTGTCAATAAAATGTTGAACAAAAGAAGTGGTATGCCGGTAAACATGCCCTTGGAGGAAAAAAAAAAATGACTTTAGTGTTTGCTGCCTTCTGTGATATAAATATCCCCACCATGGCTGGCTTTATGCTATTGAAGGTTTAGCTATAAAGCTCACAAATTACTTGAATATTTAGCAGTTGGCTCTTCTGAGCTTATGCAAGCCAGCTGCAGCATCTCTTGCTCGAATTTCTGAATCACACAATCATAAGGTATAATATTAAATGTCTCTTGCTCTGAGACCCTAAGTTTTGAGTAATTTTTTGATACAGCAATAGACAATCAGAAGAAGAGAAATAGGCATATATTTAGTAAGACTGTTCTATTGTCTCCAAATCAGGAATTAAAAATGAAATCTGAGGACAACGATATATACAGGACTTACACATTCTAAGAATAGCTGCAAACATTTGCAGTAAGAACCTCTTCAAGGCAATAAAAATCTAGCATCTCAATTATCATCCCCAAATTTCTATCAATATATGAAGATGGCCAAGGCAAGGAAAAGGGTGAGTGGTGGTTTTGGTACTGTGATGCCAGCTGCTCTCCTTTGCAACCACAGGTCCAACCCTACTGTAATCCAACTGGTCCCTAGACTAAAGAAAGCCTACTATCCATGTGCTTTCTTGCGCATCTGCTTCTAGGCAGCAGATGGGTTGATCTGCTCTGCTCTTATCTGTGCAGGTGGACAGAGAATTGGAATGAGACAAAAACATAATTTCATCCATTTACTTTGTGTATGGAGATTACATGTAACTTTAGACAGAACCTTCGTGGGAGAGCAGAATAGGCAGAAAACATGATGTAGCATGTCAGAGAGAGAGTGGTGGTTTTGATATGGAGAGACTAACCAATTCCCTTTCGAGGAAAGGGATCTAAGCTGCGATCTGAGCTTGCTGATTTGGGGACACTAGGGGTCGAAGAAGAAAGGGATAGCACTCAAGGTGGTAACTAAAGAAAGCCTAATGAAGAGACTATCAGCCGGGCACAGTGGCTCATGCCTGTAATCCCAGCACTTTGGGAGGCCAAGGCAGGCAGATCACTTGAGGACAGGAGTTCTACACCATCCTGGTCAACACTGTGAAACCCCATCTCTACTAAAAATACAAAAATTTATCAGGTGTGGTGGCACAAGCCTGTAGTCCCAGCTACTTGGGAGGCTGAGGCAGGAGAATCTCTTGAACCCTGGAGGTGGAGGTTGCAATGAATAGAGATCATGCCACTGCACTCCAGCCTGGGTGACAGAGCAAGACTCCATCTCAAAAAAAAAAAAAAAAAAAGACTATCTACAAGGTGGTTGGCATGGTTAGGGAAACCAGCTCCAGATGAGAAAGCAGCCAAGGACTGGCAGCAGCAGGAAGAAGAGGAGCCTTTACCAGGACCTGGCAGAAAGCGTGATCCCATGAGCTGTGGCCTCAAGTGGAAGGCATGCAGTTACTGGTGAGGATGAGGAAGAGGGTGCTCTGAGTCTGTTTTGGGGAAGTCACTGTGAAGGTCCTCAAGGATCTTCAGAAGCATTTCTGGCTCTTCATCTTCCAGGCAAGTAATGGAGTCCATCTTCCTGGCCCCTTCATTGTTACGTGGGGCCATGCCATTATTTCCAGCTACACGGTGTGAGTGGACATGATGTGGGTGACTTAAAGTCACAGAGCTGAATGATGGAATTGGAGACCTTCAGTACTCTCCTTCCCTCTGCATAGGGACAAGGCACCTTCTGGATCACAGGTATTTTATAAACCCAGGCATTGGAGCAAGGGCACTTAGAACACAGCCCTGAGATACCTTCCAATGGGGACAGAATAGAAGCAAAAAGCAAGCCTTTGCTTCTTTAAGCCACTTAAATTATTTTTAACTATAGTGCAATAGCTGTCATGACTGATAGACATTTAAACTGAGACTTGTAGAATAAAAATGAGCTGTGGGATAGATTTTACTAAGTTAGAAAATGGTAAATGAGAAAGCGTCTTGACTGAGAATTGCACTGAAAATGTGTTAGATAAATGGCTGAAATCCAAACAACGATAACAATAGAAACATACAATCAAAACACATGTTTTCTGGCCATTGATTTGGTTAGAATGGTTAGGAGATATCTATATATTTATATAATAAATATATATTTATATATTATATAAATATTTATATTTTATATTATATATATATATATCCTATTAGTTCTGTCCCTCTAGGGAACCCTCACTAACACAAAGAGTAATGAAACGTAAAAGCTCATCTTTCTAAAAATTGGCTGGTTAGAATTCTGCCACTTATGCCTATTCAACTTATGGACGTTCATAAGTCTAATATCTCGTAGCACAGTTCACATTTGCCAGCAACACTTCACCAACATTTGACTTTAGCCAACTCCTATAAAAAGGCCATTTTTGAATAGTAGCCATTCTGACTGGTGTGAGATGGTATCTCACTGTGGTTTTGATTTGCCTTTCTCTAATGATCAGTGATGTTGGGCTTTTTATTCACATGATTGTTGGCCGTATGTATGTCTTCTTTTGAAAAGTGTCTCTGTCCTCTACCCACTCAAAAAGTAACAGATGCTCCCAACGTTATGGAGAAAAAGGAACCCTTATACGCCATTGGTGGGAGTGGAAATTAGTTCAACCATTGTGGAAGACAGTGTGGCAATTCCTCAAAGCCCTAAAGACAGAAATACCATTCAACTCAGCAATCCCAGTACTAGGATTGCCATGTGATGACTTGCTAAATATCCCCATACAAACTGGTAATCCATTACTGGGTATACAAATACAAAGGAATATAAATCATTCTATTATAAAGACACATGCATGCATATGTTCATTACAGCACTATTTACAATAGCAAAGACATGGAATCAACCTAAATGCCCATTAATGATAGACTGGATAAGGAAAATGTGGCACATAAACACTATTTACAATAGCAAAGACATGGAATCAACCTAAATGCCCATTAATGATAGACTGGACAAGGAAAATGTGGCACATAAACACCATGGAATACTATTGCAGCCATAAAAAATAACAAGATCATATACTTTGCAGGAACATGGATGGAACTGGAGGCCATTATCTTTAGCAAACTAACGCAGGATCAGGAAAGCAAATACCACATGTTCTTACTTGTAAGTGGATGCTAAATGATGAGAACACATGGACATATAGAAGGAAACAGCACACAGTGGGACCTTTCAGAGAGTGAAGGATGGGAGGAGGGAGAGAATCAGGATGACCAACTAATGGGTACTAGGCTTAATACCCGGGTGATGAAATAATCTGTACAATAAACCCTCATGACACAAGTTTACCAATGTAACAAACCTGCATTTATACCCCTGAACTTAAAATAAAAGTTAAAACAAGAAAGAAAGAAAAGGCAATTTTTAAAATTTATGAGCTAACAGCTTTCTTTCTAAGATTTTAAACGTTAAAGTCTATACCTATAACCTAACATATTTTACTTAACATATTTTAAATAGTGGTAAACTTGTAACTTTGACTATTTGAGTTTCATTTGACTCATCTACCTAATTCATGGCTATGGGATAAGACTCAAAATAAAGTAATCCAATACCACACAAATAGGAATACTGCTTCAGTTCAGTTCTACACTTATGTATTTATTGATTTGTGAGAATGGGAAGACACTTTGATCCCACACTTGCAAGTGCCCCCACTTTGAGGTCCCGCTGCATTATATATTTCATAATAGCTCTTTTGTTATGACTTACGGTTCCTATTGAATTGTAACTACTTAAGGGCAAGGGCGAAGTTTTATCCTTAAGTGCCTTATAAAGTACTTGGTCTATGGTAGGTGTCTCTGAGCCACTAGTGTTTCTGAATGAACAAATTGATTTGACAACCTGAGACACAGAATGACATTTCTGGGTAAATCATAGTCTGACATTTATTAGCCAGGTAACCTTGATCAACATATATATATGATCTATTTTTTATTTGTGTGCGTGTGTGTGTATGTATCATATGCAACACATAGCTGAGTTTTAAAAATGTCCATTTTTTCAAGAACGATAATTAAGAGTCAGATATTGTTAAGCATTCTTGCACTGAAACACAACTTGTTTATTCACTTTCTCATGCAAACGCCATTTATCAGTAGTAGCCATCTCTCCCAAGGAATTACTTGGGAGTAATATCCCTACCCAAAACATGTGGCTTTGGATATATTTAAGAAGCTTCATTTTCCTTGCTATCTTTGTCTACACGCTTTTTATTGTTATCTGAGTGTTAACAGGTTTCTGGGAATCAATAGCCATTTGCAAAGACATTTTCTAGATCTCAAGGACTGGTGCATCTTATAATTTGCTTCTTTGTTTATGCTATTCCTTGTCTTCCCACTTCCACCTCTCTGGGTAGCTAGTGGCATTTCAACTAATGCTTGTGATTGGGAATAACTTTCCACTTTCAAAGGATATAATAATGCTGCAAAACATTACATATTTCTTTCTTCCTTATTTATACAACAAATATATCTTCGGTGTCTACTGCTGGTAAAGCCCCAAGAGTCAGGAAAACTAGGAAGACTCAGTTAAAACCATCACCTTCACAGAGCCCATAATTATTTAGGAGAGCAACAGAGATCAATAAAGAGAGAACTGCAACATGGTGTGATAAAGAAATATCTTTATCTGTCTGTGAAGACATTATGGGATTACAAAAGAGTGGGACCATCTCCAAGAGGTATGGAAACAGTCTTGGAAGCCTTCCACAAAAAACTGTATTAGAACTAAACCGCAGAGCATAAATCTGGGTTTGGGAGCAGATGGGAGGATATAGATCCCTTAATGTACCCTCATTCATTTAATCAATATTGGCTTGGAACCTACTCTGTGCCATATGCTATACAAGGTATCAAAAAGATGACTTTGAATAAGAGGATCTATCTTCTTCTCAGCCATCAAACATCCTATTGCCTACTAGTCAAGTGTTAGGGTATGAGTAACACAAGTCACGTTCAGAACACATAGCAGGATTGGATGTGGGCAGGGTGGGCTTGGGGATGCAGCTCGAGCAGCCCTGTGTGGGCTCCCAGTGGCTCAGATGCCAGATGAGGAGTGAGAAGAGAGGAAGACAGCAGTACTCACCTCAGATCCCAGAAGCTCTCCTTTGTCAGGCCAGGAAAACCAGGAGACAAAGAAACCAACTACTTTGTTTTCATTCATCTCAACAAATACTTAAATAGCACCTTGATGTGGTTTGGATCTGTGTCCCCACCAAAATCCCATGTTCAATTGCAGTCCCTAATTTTGGAAGTGGGGCCTGGTGGGAGGTTATTGAATCATGGGGGCAGGCTTCTCAAGAATGGTTTAGCACCATCCTCTTAGTACTGTTCTCACAAGAGTGAGTGAGTTTTCCTAAGATCTGGTGATCTAAAAGCATGTGGCACCTCCCCCGTCTCTCTCTCTCTCTTGCTCCTGCTCTATGTGATGTGCCTGCCCCTTCTTCACCTTTCAGCATGATTTTAAATTTCCTGAAGCTTCCCCAGAAGCTGAGCGGAAACCAGCAGCATGCTTCCTGTATAGCCTGTGGAATCATGAAACAATTAAACTTCTTTTCTTTATAACTCACCCAGTCTCAGGTTTCTTGGTAGCAATGCATAATGGATGAATACACACACAGGCACTGATAAGACAATTATGACACAATCATACTCTGTGTCCTTAAGGATCTTGCTTCCCAGCAGAGGAGGAATGCATAGATCGAGCTCAGTTCCAGGAAGTTTTCATAGAAATAGAAAAAAATGAGGCCTTCATTCCCCCATTCAGAAGGAAATGGTTCCGACCAAGGTAGAGTGAATGGGATTAGAGAAGACCAGAGCAGAACAGATATTTGCTAAGTCTTCAGGTCTGGTAATGTTTCATCCAGTAGATAAAAAACAAATTTACTGAAAGGAAGGGAGGGAATTAAATGATGATCAAAATGATTGCAAAAATACCCTAATTCAAAATCGACTGTGATGTAGAAACATGCCACTTGCATAGGCTTCTAATGAACTGTATTCACTGTGCAGAGATCTGCAAAGATGGTTCAGCACACACGTTTAGATAAAAAGCACCCTCTAGAAATATGTTACTACTTTTATCTGACTCAGCAGTGGAAATCTAGGATTATCTCTCAGAGAAAAGAGATTGTCCTTGTCTCCCTACAGCAAAATGGTATTTTTGGAGTGAAGGAAAACTATCAAGGGGCTAATTAAAAAGAGTTACTGAAGACAGGGTGCAAATCCAAGAGCTGAACAGTCAGAATTTGAGAAGGTGCTTTGCCTTTGCAATGTCTTCCTCAACAGAAACAGGCAGTGTGCCTCTCGGAAAGCTGAAGAGTTAGACTCTTTTAAGGAACAAATAGCAGAGGCTTACAGAATTCCACTTTCGACATAAAAAAGCACCTAAATGTAAAAAATAAAGTGATTTAATATTGTCCTTGAAACCCAACTAGATTCCTTCTAAAAATAATCTAGTTTTAAATTAGGTTAGAATAGTAAGACAATGTTCCAAATGCAGAAAATTTTTAAATAGTTTGTTTCAACAAATACTTATGTCTTTTGTGAGAAACTAATACGAAGTTGGCCATGAATTGCTATTCTCACAAAGTTTCTCATTAAATAGAATCGATTCATGTATTTAATGATGATTCTTTGAACCTGGTGCTCACTAGGTTTGCTGGATACACAGACAAGGGACACCCAGGTCTTCTCTGCAAAGGATATCACTATAAGCGGGAGATGGGAGCACAGCAGTTGTAATATGATGTGGTGAGGTCTGCAATAGAAATATACACACGATGTTAGGATTGCAGAGGGGAATAAAGCAAGCCACCCTGCAGATGGGGGATAGGAGATACCAAGAAGGGCCTTGAAAGTAGGGGAGGTTGCAAAAAATTATAAAGTAGAAAATGTAAGACAAATAGCACAAGGTAGAGCAGCAGAGGGAGAAGCCTTTCTACCTTAGGAGACAGCATCAGCTGACACTGAGAAGCCAGAGGCATGTACTCCAGCCAACCGGTCAGAGATCGTGGAGCACAGAGCACTAGTCAGTGTGTGCTGAAAGACAAGACAGAATAACTAGAAAGGCATCACTCCAATGGGGTCTGATGTACCCTGCTAAGACGTGTGGACTTTTCCTATCAGCAATGGGGTGACATTGAAGGGTGTGAAGCAAGGAATTCAAGTGATCAAGATTGAGGGGAACAAGACTGACCACAGAGCCTGGTTGGGGGTGTCAGAGCCCTGGGTAAAGGTGGGCTCTGTTGCCCAGAGCTGACTTATCACTTAACCTCTCTAACCTCCAGTTTTCTCTTCTGCAAAATAGACATAATAATACTTATTACGGTATTTGCTACAATGACTCAATTAGAAAAGACATAGTATGTTCAATTAAATAAGGTAAAGGAAGCCTTTCCAGCACGAACAGTACAAGGTAAGGAACAAGTCAGTGGGGGAAGGTTGTATGACATGGGATGTGTGACATGATGAAATTTGAGGTGGCATTTATATTAATATATTTAATAACTATATACTCATTGTATACTGGAAAAACTTATAATATCATATGAAACTGATGTCTTCATTCATATTGTTTAGCAAAATTTTAGCTAAGTTTGAAAAGATTCATCCATTTTTAACTACACGAATAATAGTGGAGTGATCAATTTGCAAAATACTTAGTAGGGCAGTCAGCATGAGTGGTGATTATTTTAATGGAGGAGAAGGAAAGAGAGAAAGCATCTGATGAATGAGAAACCAAGTCTGATGATTGTCCATTTGGACAGTGGGGACCCAAAGCCATTTAGTCACTTAGAGAATACAGGGGAAATTGTGTTTAGATGCAAGCATTCCTCCTATGTCTGCCCTGACTATTGAATATTAATGTAACGAGTCTGATTTATAGGCTAAGAGTTCACAAAGGTGATATGCTACAAACGAAAGATGAATATCTGAGAATTTGTTTCTGTGGGTTTTGTTTGTTTGCTTTTGTTTGTTTGTTTGTTTGTTTGAGACAGAGTTTCGCTCTTGTCATCCAGGCTGGAGTGCATGCAATTGCACAATCTTAGCTCACTGCAACCTCCACCTTTCGGGTTCATATGATTCTCCTGCCTTAGCCTCCCAAGTAGCTGGCATTACAGGCACCCGCCACCATGCCCAGATAATAATTTTTGTATTTTCAGTAGAGACAGGGTTTCACCATGTTGGCCAGACTGTTCTTGAACTCCTGACCTCAGGAGATACATTTGCCTCGACCTCCCAAAGTGCTGCGATTACAGGTGTCAGCTACCATGCCCAGTCTCTTGTGTGTGTGCATGTGTTTTTAATGTTTATTTAGCATTTACTATGTACTTTGTCATGCTAGACAATGGATACACGATTTTAAGTTACACAGATATATTCTGTCACCCTAGATGTTTTGAAGAGGAAAAAAATCCTAAACATATAACCACATGAAATTGCGTAATTTAACATCATAACTAGTGTTATGAAGGAAAGTGGTGGGAGGATATAAGATTGAGACTCTGTAAGGTCTAGGGAAGGCTTCTTTGATGAAGAAACTATCAAGTAAAATCCAATGGTGAAAACCAGAGAGTTGGGTAAGGAGTGTTTGGCATGTAGGTTGGGTTTGAAACTGTGAGAATAGCCATGAGGACCTGTGCTAAAAATAAGTAAAATAAAAGTAGCAATAAATTAAAAGTCAATTCTGAAAACTACTGATCTTTGAGGAAGCTGAGAGGCTCCTACGAGGCATGATTCTCAAAGAGGCACAGGAGAGGGAATGCTCCTAGAGTAACTGAGAGCTCTAAGGAGGAGGGAAAAAGATACCTTGTCAAATGCTGGCAAAATTGGCCAATAAAACAGGGCCGAGCACGGTACTCCCAGCACTTTGGGAGGTCAAGGACAGTTCACTTGAGGCCAGGAGTCCAAGACCAGCCTGGCCAACACGGTGGAACCCTGTCTTTACTAAAAATGCAAGAATTAGCTGGGCATGGTGGCACACAACTGTAGTCCTGGATATTTGGGAGGCTGAGGCACAAGAATCACTTGAGCTGGGGAGGCAGAGATTGCAGTGAGCTGAGATGGCACCACTGCACTCTAACCTGGGTGATGGAGTGAGACCCTGTCTCAAAAAAAAAAAAAAAAAAAAGGCCAATTTTGACTTGGAAGAGATTTCCCCAAATCATGTTGATTCAAAGGAGAATGAATGGAGGTTGTTCCCACACCTCCAGCCCCACTCCATGGGGGTCGGGAGAGGATGTGGGGACCTGCTGGTAGTTGTTAATTGTCATGTGACCTTGGATGCCTTGTGATTCTTCTCTGCGTCTCAGATTTTTAATCTGAAAAACAAGGTCAAAATATCATTTTTAAAAAATGCCAGTTACTTATAAATGCTAGATAAATTAGAAAATGTACACGGACAGATGCAAAAGAAAGTAAAATCAGATATGGTTGGTACTTGTAACTTCAAAAATGCCAAACAAATGTGAATTTCCTTTTTCTTCCCCATCATATGTACATAGCACAACTCAAATTATCACCTTGGGGAAAAAAGAAATAAAAAGTGGAAAAACGAATGAACAAATAACAAGAACAAACTCCCTTTGATGTCTAAGTGAAGAACTGATATTTTCCTTTCCTGGACTCCCATAACAGTTTGCAAACACCTGTCTTGTCATACTAACCACGTTGGATAATAATTGTTGTTAATGCACCTGTTTTCCTCTCAAAAATAAGATTTGTTTTCCCGGATATGCTGTTTGATTTGTGTTTGCACTTCTAGTGCCAAGCACTAGAAATGTGCAATTTTCAATTTTGATGAAAAGCTACAAGATGTAATTAGAGTAAATTAATGATCCCCATGGAAATGGTATTATTTCATACATTTTACACTGATAACCTGATATAGCTCAGACAAATGATGTGATTTGCCTACAGTCTTCTAGTTCATCTGTAGCAGAGCTGGGATTCCAACCCCATGCCCCTTGAGTTTAAATAGCATGCTATTTCAATACCAGCATTCTGAGAAGTGAGAACAGGAAAGAAAGACGGGGCCAGACAGAAAGTGGTGTGGGTCTCTAGAAGCCAGGAGAGAAGGGTAAGTGAGCGCAGAATGATTCTGCCCCTGCCCATCTCATTCTCTGCATTTCCAAAGCAGGGAAAGTATGCACACAGTTCAGAATTACTTCCATAGCCATAAAATAAGTAGCCAAATAATTAAAACATGAACTGCAAAATGCCAGGGTAATCCATAGCCATAAAATAAGTAGCCAAGTAATTAAAACACGAACTGCAAAATACCAGGGTAATCATTATCTTTGGTGATGGAAGGGGAAAATAAGATTGTAGGTGGAGACTTCAGCTGTCTGTAATGATTTGTTGTTTTGCTAAGAGCTGAAATATGATGAAATGATAGCGTTTGTTCAATTCAGATGGTGAGTACACAGGTGTTGTATTCCATACTTTCCTAAATATTTGAACTATTTCAGTTTTTTTTTTTTTTTTTTTTTTAGACATGCAGTGTCTCTCCATTGTCTCCTCAGCACACAGGAATCTGGCGCCCTCACAAGCTCACACAACAGAAAAACAGCAGGAACGAAATGACTTTCAACCAAGACCAAAGGACAAAGTGAGGGGCGGCAGGATCCCAGCAGGAAGAGCAACAGGGTTTAGAAAAGAGTGAAATTCTTACGAGGAGAGTTGAATTTTAGGGTAGAGAGTTTCTGAGGGACAGACGGAGGGTCTACTCTTGGGAAGCCCCAGAAGTTTAAAAGGAAGGACGGCCAGGCTTTGGGAGCTGTATCTGCACTTTTGAGATTGCTCCGCCTCCCAGAGGCAGCGGGGTAACTGTCCTACTGTTCAGGAATCAATCTTTGTGGGAAGAGTCTTTCTTCTGCACTAGAAAAATTGAAATGTCCCCCAGAAAAAGAATTGGAAACTTTTCTTTCCTCTCTGTAAAAGCCTGATAATCCTCTGATAAATTTCTCTAAGCAAAGAGAACAAAAACCTCCCCATTTCCGTTGCATAATAATGATAGTAATATTAACAACAACGTGTCAACCTGAATGATTTCCTAAGCCTTAGAAAGCAATAAAAATGTGGAGACACAGAGCAACGCCTCTGAGATTATAACGCTCATATCTTATAGTTTTTAGCAACTATCTGTTGTGTGTTCACACCGGATAACATACATTTTTTTACACTTTCAGAATTGACGATCTTTCCTCCTTTATAACCAGAAAAATAGACGGTATTGACTCAATGCTGTCACCTCGTGGTCATATGTCATAAGTCATCTGAACTGGAGGATATTTTTTCTCATTATCTCTTAGGTGAAGTTGTGATTTCCCAGAGCACAAGTGGTAATTCACATTTATTGAGAAAGTCCTTTATTTTTTCTGATGAGATATCAAGTATTTTCATTAATTTTCACGATGCAATGAAACATCACCTTATTTTCTAGTCTTGTGGGGAATGGGGAACAGGCTGAAAGAGGATAGAAGTCTTGCAGAATGTCTTGGAGCTGGCACTGTGGAGGTGAGATGTTAGACTCCCAACTTCTAATTCCACATCCTCCTCTCTTCTCAGTGTACAGCATACCCCTAGGAAAACTTGTCTATCTGTCTCATGAGATAACAAGCTAGTAAACTGCCATTTATATTTCTGGAAGTCAGGTATTTAAAATATCAGATAGATGTTTAGAACTCCATTCATTCTTTCATTCATTCATTCATTCATAAAACATGTATTTGGCAACCATATGCTGCTAGAGCATTTTATTAGGTCATGCTGGAAATGGAAACTAATCACATAGTACCAGCTATTTGGGAACTATCAACCTTGAAAAGATGCAAAACACACACATCCTAGCAGCAGCAAAGAGATCATCATGGCCGCTGTGCAAATTTCGCATTATAAAAAATGGTCTCTTGAAAATAATTGAGCATTGAATTTAAATTCTCTGTGCCGCAGCCTCAGTTCTCTAATTTGATGTGTGAAATGCTGGCAAGATATGCAGATATGTCCCTTGCCCAAACCATTTGGGCATTTCAACTTACTTTGTTGTGGAGCTGTATTAGTCAGGTTAATTAATGCTAACTGCTGCCACAGAGAAGCCCTGAAATCTCAGTGGCTTCATGCAATAAAAGTTTGTTTTTCACTTGTACCACAGTTCGATGTGGGGTCAACAGCTGTTTTTTTTTTTTTTTTTAATCTTGTACCTTGTTCCATCTTGAACCTCCATCTGGAAGGCATGACCCCTAAGGTTGCTGCAAAAGGGAGAGAAAGGAATGAGGGAGGCATGCCAGGCTTAACAGTCACTTTGGTTTTCAGGCCATTGACTGGAATTGGTCACGTGGCCCCATCTAATGTCAAGGGAGGCAGAGAAACAAGGGGAGTGGCATCAGATGCAGGGAGCCCAATTATGCACCAGGGACAAAATCAACATAAGTGACAGGTTGCCTATGAGTTTGCATTCTCTGAAAACTTGGGCAAAATAATTAAGAAAATCAACAAACGAAAAGGAATGGAATAATGTCTTACTAGGAAAACACTGGTTGTGAGTGGTAAATATCCATTTTCATAAGGAATACTAATTCTTCATTTAACATTGCACATTGCACTATGTCCGCTAGCAAAATAAGAATGCACGCCTGGCTGGGCGTGGTGGCTCATGCCTGTAATTCCAACACTGTGGGAGGCCAAGGCAGGTGGATCACCTGAGATCAGGAGTTTCAGACCAGCCTGGCCAACATGGTGAAACCCCATTTCTACAAAAATACCAAAAAAATTAGCCAGTCATGATGGTGGGTGCCTGTAATCCCAGCTACTCTGGAGGCTGAGGCGGGAGAATCGCCGCTTGAACCCGGAAGGCGGAGGTTGCAGTGAGCTGAGATCGCACCATTCCACTCCGGCCTGGGTGACAGAGTGAGACTCCATCTCAAAAAAAAAAAAAAAAAAAGGAACATACAAACAAACAAAAACAACAACAAAAAGGACACCTTTATTTTTCTAGAGTTGTACTTGAACACAATGGGTTATTAACCAGGAACCGCCTTGCTGTTACTTTTCAGATCATAGTATTGCATATTGTCTTCATCAAAGGTTCCTTAACTAGGCTTTGTTGTTTTGTGGCTCTCCTTATAATTGTATTCACTGGTATGTCACACTTAATTGTGCTTGCTGGTTTGTGGTTATATGAAGATGGCAAAATGGTTTTTATTTCCCACCCTGTCACACTTGCTGAGGGAAGAGAGAGACAGTGCACCAGAGAGAAAGATAGATCTGTGTATGAAATCACACCCCCAAATTTATCAGTGGTGTAAAATTACCATTGATATGATTATTTAATTATATAAGTGATTGCATCTAAAGCCAAGTAGCTTGGCCTGCCTTCGCTTTCTCCAATACCCACATGAGTCTGAAGTCTTCTCTAGCTCAAAACAGACGAAAGCCAGTTGGAATTAAATAACTATCAAGCCTAGGATGAAAATGGCAAGACCCCAGTTGGAAGAGGATCAGGTCTAAACAACAATGTGAGAGTCAGGGAAAGATGAACCCTGAGGCAGAGCGTTTCTGAGGGTCCAAGAAAAGGTACTTTTTGGGCAGCCCCAGAAGTTGCAAGCAAAGCCCACCATGCCTTATGCTATACATTTTTCAGGACCCCAGTAACTACAAGCATGATTTGCTGGCTTTCAATTTTTAGGGTTGATAGTGACGCTTTCTAGCAGCTGCTGAGCCCATCCTGCCATTCCAAGATTAAAAGCATAACAAAGGGCTTACATAACATAACATTTAGAAAATCAACCAAATGACGTAGTAAGTTGCATCCGTGCTTTCAAGATCTAAAGGTGCTTTCCTTCATGGAGTACTCACCACAGGGTTTTTAGGTAAGCTAAAATAGGTATACTAAGTCTGACTTTATAGACATGGAAAATCAGCATTTGGAAAGATGTTGAAAGTAGTACAAATGGGTGAGACAGTTACAGAACCCGGGTCAACTAACAACCTCTTTCACGCTGTGGTTTTAAAATATGTAAAAAAGAACAGTGATTGTTAAAACTTGCTATAGGATTCTAGGCATTAGTTTTCAGAGCATATAAATCTCTACAGTTGAAATTTATTAATGGGAAACACTACAGTGGATCTGCAAGTAAGCTACACTCACTTGATGGAACATTTACAGAGCTATTAAAATCATCATAAATATTGAATTATAGTATCTAAAAATGCTTAAAATGGTAATAGTATGTGCAAACAGTAAGTGAAAAAACTCAAGATACAAAATTACAAGATTGCTGTATATAGACCTATAAAATATGGTTATGTATAATGAAAAGACAGGAAGAAAATAAAACTCAGCCCTCATTGTGGTTGTGTTATGGTGGGATTAGGAATGCTTTTTTCTTTTCTTCTCTGAATCTCTAAAATACAATGTCTTTATAACTTTTAGAATAATAATATTATTATTACTATTAGTAATTATATATTAAAATGTAATACAACTTTATATATTGTATATTAATATACTTTTTTTTATTATTGTGGAAAACACCCAATGCACCTTTACTGTGACTGATTGGAAGAATCAGCTACATTGAACCAAATTGAGGGACTACAATTTTGCTGTCATTGTGGTTGATTCAAAAGTAGGCAATCGTGATTCAAAGTATTCGATCAGAACACAGGTTTTCTTAAGTCATGATAGGTAGGTAGGTGGGTAGACAGATAGATATAGAGATATATATGCCTATATTCCACTTTAAAATATGAATTTAGGGGAAAAATGCCTTCAACATGCCACTGAGATATTTTCCTATCTTCTAAGATGTCTTTTACTTAGAATCCAAAAGATATGAAACAATTTTGAAAATTCAGAAAAGCAGATGTCATCACTCCTGACAGTGCCCTCATTCCTCTTTCTCCAGCATTTTTCATTTTTCCCCAGAGGAACTGCAGAGCCAAGCCCCTGGTAACGATCACCTGAGGTTTGGGATGAACTCATTAGTTCCAAGCAAGTGTTCAGCAAATGCTAAACAGGCAGGCTGAGGAGCGCTGTTGGGAAAGTAAGAAAATACTCGTTAAGTCTGTGTGCCCATGGATAGCCTCCCAGTTTTGCTGATCTACATGATGAATTTGCACATCCAGTTCTGAAATAGTAAATTATTAATAGTTGACACCGCAGGGGGAAATGACTGGAATCATTTCCATAATAATTCCTCTACTTTTGGGTGGGATGAGGTGGGGGAAGGAAATCTAACATATCTCCCATTGTTGCTGCCTTCAAAGAGTGACCATGTCCTTGAAAGTTCCACCAATAGAGACAGAAAACAAGAGAAAATAGAAATTTTTTAAAAAACAAGGTTTTCAAATTTATTTTTTGTTAAACAGAAGGAAAGTGAAGAGGAAGGAAGGAAAAGAAGGAGATGAGTGAGCAAATTCCTAAATCTCAAACGATCAGAATTTTTCAACCACATTTCAAGGTTTTCATACTTAAAAGTATTTTCTCCAAATTATCACTACCTGGGGAAGCAGTGCTTTCTGTCACCATTGTGCCTTTTATCAACAAGAAAAAGAAGGCTACAAGATTTCAGTGTGACTATTTAGAAGGAGAAATAAGGAAAAGAAGTCGTTTGTTGACTAAATTAATTTTAGGCTCAAAAGAGGACACAGGTTGTCAACCATGATTCTATTGTAATCACAGAAATGTCAATGTTGGTTGAAAGATTAGTCAATTGATGGATTCATTCATTCACTCAAGAAACACTAAGCACCAAATCTGTCAGAATATATATTTTATATATTTATATTCAGTCCTACACTTTACTTTTTTGTGTTCTTTCTGTGTGTGAGTTCCCAGCCATTCATTTATGCAGCATTTGTTTATAATCCATTGTGTGACAGGCACTGTATTAGCCTATATAGCTTTGTGGGCGAGACACACACACATACTTGAAAATAGTCAAATAGTCATATATTTATAAGCTAATTACATATAATATGAAGTATTCTTACTTTCACTGATTTGACTACTACCAAGAGGACCTGAATACTTGGCATTTTACGTGACCCAAATGTATAAAAGTATTAAAAGCAACCAGCAGAGGGCAGAACACCCTAACAAAAGGGAGACATGGGCCTCAACTCCTAATGCTCTCTCTTCAGATGGTATTATTGCCTGGTTCATGCTAACTTCTTGGGATCTTGGGAACATCCTTACAGAACCTGAGATTTGGTTCAAGGGCTACCAAGATTTCCTAACTGCTTGTCCATCACTACATAGCCAGTATAATGGTTAGGAACTCAAACTCAACACAGACTTGGGTTTGAATCTTGTAATTTCCTTTACTGAAATGTGAACTAGGGTGAATTATTGAACATCGTGATCTTCAGTCTCCCCCTATGAAAATGACAATAGTGCTAATGCAGATTTCATTTCATTAATGATCATTTTGTTGCGTTAGTTATAAAGAGACTGTTCAGAGAACTAAAAGACAATATACCTAATAAGTATATCAATTAGATTATTTTGTCACATATTGGACTTTTGAGGTCACTGTTGGGATCAGCCCTTGTTCCTTCAGCCTCATTGTGAAGAATAGGGAAATAAAGTTACTTTCTTCAGTAGGAAATTGGGGATTCAGTTCTAGGAAGGTGGTAAATGAGGCAGCATTTACAGTAATTCTCCTGTATGCTAGGCTCTGTATCAGCCATTCACGGGCATTGTCCATTTTCATGCTGCTGATAAAGACATACCCAAGACTGAGTAATTTATAAAGAAGAAGAGGTATAATGGAATCACAGTTGCACATGGCTGGGGAGGCCTCATAATCATGGTAGAAGGCAAAAGACATGTCTTACATGGCAGCAGGCAAACAGGAAATGAGAAGCAAGTGAAAGGAGTGTCCCCTTATAAAACCATCAGCTCTCATGAGACTTATTCACTACCATGAGAACAGTATGGGGAAACCACCCCCATGATTCAATTATCTCCCACTGGGTCCCTCCTATAACGTGTGGGAATTATGGGAACTATAATTAAAGATGAGATTTGGGTGGGGACACAGCCAAACCAGATTAGACATCATCTCTTTTAGTTCTCAGAAAAAGCGATTAAGTAGGTATTATTCCAGGTTTATACATGAGGCAACCGAAGCTCAGAAAAACCAGGTTATTTGACCAAAAATATAAACCTAACAAGCAGTTTAAAATATGATTTAGCCCTAGGACCTTTGGACTGGAGAGTCCACGTTTTTTTCTATTGCACTACTAAGCTTACAGCAATGCCAGAATAACCTCTCAAAAGATTGATTTCAATTATTTAACTTCTCCACTGAAAACTCTTTATCGATTGGTTAATTGCTTGGATCATTCATTCATTTGTTCAATAACTATTTACTGAATACTGCGTGCTTTACTAGATGCTGAGATTTCAGAAAGCAAAAATAATACGTATTCTTTCTTCTCCAGGAGCTAAGTTTAGTGGGGCCATATATATCAACAATTATCATTCAGGAGTGAAAAATATGTATGTTTATAATTTGAATAATATGACATACAATATAAAAAGTGTTATTTTTTGAAGGTATGAGCCAGGGTGGGGGTTGCTCTAATCTCTTTTTAACACAGTATCTGCTATGATGAGCGGTTGGCCAACAGCCTTCAGATGTTACTTCCAGATCCACCAGGATGTTCACTCAAGGTCACACTCTCCTGGAGCTGTGCCAGTCCAGGGCACTCCTGCCCAGTGGAGGACTCTTCTAATAGACAGCCTCTACTCCAGATTCTCGTTTTGCCCTAGTAACACCTTCTAGGAGCTGCACTGTGTTCAGAAGCTCTTTCTTCCCAACCCATTCTCCCTCTCCCCGTTTGTAGGTATCAGACCTGCATCATGACCTAAAGGCTCTCCTTAGCTAATTCTCCCGCTCCCTCTACCCTTTATTCCTCATCAACACTTTCTCCAATAAATCTCTTGCACATTGAATTCCACCATAGTATCTGCTTTGCAGAGGACCTGAACCATCACAGAGGCAAGTTGGCCAAATCTTCTGGGAAAAGTCAAAGATTAGTTATGACAGAGGGTGCTTGAGTGTAGATAGCAGGACTTCACAACTAACATAAAGCCCACTATGGCCCATAGAGTAAGAAATTTGGAAGTCTGCAAATGGTAACTTCTTTGATATACACACATACAGACACACATCTTTGAGAATACAGTAGTTGTTCAATATGTCTCCTGAGAAAAGAAGTGACTGATCACAATGTCTAAAACAAACATGCAATATCTGAACAGGTAAGTCTTTTAACCCCCATGTCCTATTCCTGCAGTTCCCTTCACCTGATTGATCATTCTTACTCATCTCCAAGACTCACCCTATGGCCACATCTCAAAAGACCATGCAAAATGAGGCTGCTCCTTTTCTTTTAATTTTCACAGAACTGTGCTTGGGCCAGCCTTACCACATTTTGCTCGCCTCATGGTATACTTCCCACTACACACATGTAGTGTGTAGTATTTCACAAGTAAATCCTAAAGTCTACTTCTAAGAGAACTAGCCATGCTCCAAGCTGGCTGGGTGTGGAGGAATAGTAGGCAAGGAAAGAGGGAAGGAGAGACTGCCTGAACATTACATCATCAGGACCAGCCTTCACTTGATAAAGGTTGTTAGACCAGGAGACAGCCCCTGACCCATCATAATTGTCTCGTGGCCAGTGAAGAAGCCTGGCATATAAAGTTGTGTTCAAACAAGGTCAAACTAGGCTGATCATATTCTCTCAATCAAGAATCTGAATAGGGCCAGGCATGGTGGCTCATTTCTGTAATTTCTGTAATTAGCATTTCTGTAATCAGCACTTTTGGGAGGTTGAAGCAAGCAGATCACTTGAGGTCAGGAGTTTGAGATCAGCCTGGCCAATGTGGTGAAACCTGGTCTCTACGAAAAATACAAAAAAGTAGCTGGGTGTGTTGGCATGTCCCTGTAATCCCAGCTACTCAGGAGGTTAAGGCAGGAGAATTGCTTGAACCCAGGAGGCGGAGGTTGCAGTGAGCCAAGATCTCACCACTGCACTCCAGCCTGGATGATAGAGTAAGATTCCATCTCAAAAAAAAAAAAAAAAAGAATCTGAGTAGACCAAAAACACAGAAAATTACAGAGTTGGCAGCATGTCCCAATATATCAGATGGAAGTGTGTAAGTCGTGAGGGCCACTGGTGTTCCTAAGTTATGGGAAAGCTGAATTTAAGAGTAAGAAGAAATCAATAAAAATGAAAAATCTCTTTAGTCAGAAATTTTAAAACAATTAAGTGGCTAATAAAGTGGGTCCTCAAGTCAGGTGCCTACGTTCAAATTCCAGGCTTTGCTTTCACTGGCTTTATGACCTTGGTAAGCTATAGCCCTCTCTACTCCAATTTCTTCATCTGTGAAAGGAAGACAAACATAGCTTTCCCTCAAAGAACTCAGATGGGGGCCTATGCTAATCAGCATGTCTTATCTTCAAGGAGAGGGAATAATTTGGGTCCCTGCCAACCAGGGGAAGACAGTTTGACTCTTGGGGAAATGATCTGTCCACCTTACCACCAGCCTAGACTGGCTGCAACAGCATTTTAATGCCATAGGGAGAACCTGTCTCAGGAAGAAGCCAATAAAATAAGGAGACTAGAGTCAAGTAAAGAATGGAGAACCAGGTCCTGTCAAACACATCTGAAGTCAGCCCTACATACAGGCTTTTCTGTCATGTGAGTCAATGCCATTTTCTCACAAGAAAGTGGATTAACTTTTATATCTCCTGCAAGTAGAAGAGGTGTAACTGGTGTGGCTGGTTTGCAGAGCTCCTTAGATCTCCAGTGGACACCAATGGCTGGTCCCAGTGAGTACTAGATTTCCTGCACTAGAAGTTTTTTTTTTTAAGTGTCTCCTCTTCCCAGTTTCCTCTGTAAATCTCCATTATATTTAAGAAATCCTAAGTGAGTCTATATTCTTCAGATTCAGAGGTGACTGACCAGCCCATTGACTTGTGTTGACCTGTTCTCCCACTATATTATGATAAATGCAACTAATTGTTTATCTTTTAATTTCCTACAACAGTGGTTACCAAACTGAGTGACCTATCAAAATGACTTGTGGAATTTGTGTAACAAATGTTGGTGCGGGGCCGGCTTCACGCGTGTACAACGTGTGCAGTCACATGGGGCTCCATGTTTAGAAGGGCCTTGCATTTGGGTTCTTGCACTGCTGCCGCCATCTTGGAATTCTTAATTTTTTTTTTTAACAAGGGATCCCCATGTTCATTTTTCCCTGGAGCCCACGAACTACGTAGTCAGTCCCACTCCTGTGCCTCATATTTCAAATTCTGCCTCAGAAACCCTGGCCAGGTCTGGGAATCAGCATTTTCCTGCAATGACTCTCACAGGGTCTAACCTACAACACATTCTCAGTCTGTATCTGGTTAAATGAATTAAAAAGTTGAAAATAAATTGATTTGTTTAAATGTGCTTGAGGGAAATATGATCATTTCTCTGAGTGGTTTTAGTCCTTGAACACTACATAGATTCAGAGATCCTGGGGGCTAGAAGGGTCTTTAAGATCCTCTTTCCAACTGCTTCTCGGTGCAGTCTGTATATTTGAATCCCCAGGGCAGGTAAAAAACAAACAAAAACACCAATGCCCATACTTCAGCCCAGATCTGAGAGTTCTGAATTTAGTCAATCTGGGATGGACCCTGGAGACCATCATTTTTCAAAAGAGGCTTCTAGCGTATAACCAGGTTTGAAGACTATTGAACTAGGCTAATATTTTTATTTGAGTAAATGAGAGACAGAGATTAAGTGACTTATCCAAGGTAATACTAAACAACAGGGACAGATTAATAGTAATTATTGAAGTCTGTAGTTATGAGAGAATGGTGATCAGAAAATAGTTTGCATAATCTATCCCTTCTTTTCCTTCTAGACACCTGTGATCAGAACTGGCATCCTGTCCACTTTGATTGAGACTGCTGTCCGCATCAAGTGAGGCTGATAAATATTGTTAATTGATTCTATTCTGTTTCCTACTTTCACTTGCTCTAAGGAAATTGTTAGAGCAGAATCACTTCCTACCACTAGTCATTAAGACATATAATATTTTAAACGGTGGATTAGAGTAAAAGCAATAAACGTATTAATGACTCCAAGTGTCATTAAAAATGGAGTACACAGAGGTTGCCCTGCAGAAAGACACCCCTGAGATCCTCTCTTGATAAACACAGCTGAACTAGAGCTCTGCCCACACCAGTGACTGTTTCTCTAGGCTTGGATTTAGTCTCAAGGCAGGTCATGAAAGGTCAGGACAAGTCAGTTTAACTTCCCCAGTGGCCAAAGTTAGTCATCTAAAGCTTTGAGGTCACAGGTGCAGCACAGACGAAAAATCAAAACAAGAGAAAGGCCAGCTTTTTTTGTCTTCTAGACTTGACTATGTGAATTTATAGGAAGCCAGGAATAGAAAAGTTTAAAGAGGAGAGAAAGCTTACTTTTTCTCAGCATAGTTATCAGGTTGTGTTATAACTATTAATTTACTTGTCTGCTATTCTCACTGAAATTTTAACCATTTATTAGACTGAGTAGCCCTAGTATCTGCAACTGCAGATGAAACATAGAAGAGGATAAGCAAATGCTTGATGAATTAACAATATTTACCCATGTGTTTGTATATGGATATTATCTCTGTGTAATCATGTTAAGTTCAATATTTCTTTTAGATACTATCTAATTTTCTTGGGTTTTGAGATAGGATCTCCCTCTGTTGCCCAGGCTGGAGTGCAGTGGTGCAGTCATAGCTCACTGCAGCCTCTACCTCCCTTGCTCAAGTGATCCTCCCACCTCAGTCTATAGAGTAGGTGAGAGTACAGACACACACATCACCCAGCTATTTTTAAATTTTTGTAAAGATAGGCTCTCTCTCTATTGCCCAGGCTTGGCTCAAGTGATCCTCCTGCGTCAGCTTCTCAAAGCACTGGGATTACAGCCAGGAGCCACCACGCCCATCCTACAATTTAAATAGATTTTATTTTTTGAGGCTGTTTCAGTTTCACAACAAAATTGAGCAGAAAGTACTGAGAGTTTCCACATGCACCTGCCCCCACACAGGCATGACTTCCCCTGCTATCAACATCCCACACCAGGGTGGTACATTTTTTACAATCGATGAACCTACATTAACAAGTTGTTATCACTGAAAGTCCACAGTTTACATTAGTGTCCATTCCTGGCGTTGTACATTCTATGGGTTTGACAAATGGCATGTATCTACCATTATACTATCACACAGAGCCATTTCACCGCCTTAAAAATACTCTCTGTTTCACCTACTCATCTATTGTTTCCTGACCTTTGACAACCGCTGACCTTTTTGCTGTCTCCATAGATTTACCTTTTCCAGAATGTCATATAGTTGGAAGCACATGGTATGATATGGTATGTACCCTTTTCAGATTGAATTCTTTCACTTAGTAAGATGCATTTAAGGTTTCTCCTTATCTTTACATGGCTTGATAGCTCATTTTTTAAAGGAATGAATAATGTTCTACTGTCTGAATGCACCACAGTCTATCCATTCTGACTGTGATACATTCAGACAGTATCCAATGACCTACTGAAGGACATTTTGGTTGCTTACAAGTTTTAGCAATTATTAATAAAGCTGCTATACATGTCAGTGTGCAGGAGTTTGTGTGGACATACGTTTTCAACTCATTTTGGTAAATATTCGCGAGTGCAATTGTCGGATGGTATGGTAAAAGCCTGTTATATTTGTAAGAAACTTCCAAACTCTCTTCCAAAGTGACTGTAGCATTTTAAAGTCCTGCCAGCAATGAATGAGAGTGCTGGTTGCCCTTGTCAACATTTGGTGTTGTTGGTGTTTTGAATTTTGCTCATTTTAACAGGTGTCTGGTGGTATCTAATTGTTATTTCTATCTAATTTTTGAGTTAAATGTTTACATTTCTTTAAAAAAATAAAAAGCAATATTTTAAGGGATTTATTAAAATAAATACCATGTCAAATTCACTTTTTACAGTAACTATTATGGGTGACTGCATATAAAATTAATATATACAATTGCTTCTCTAGAAAGAATCTGATGCAAGACAAAATAACAGCAACAGCAAAAGAATAATTACCCTACAGATAAATTTTTATAGAAATTTAGCAGGATTGAGATGAGAAAATACTTAAAAAACTACTAAGAGAGACCTATAACAAGACTAAAATAAACGAAAACACATACTTGTGTTTGGATAGAAAGATCCAATATCATAGAGTTTCAATTCTTTCTAAATTAATCTATAAATTTAATGCAACAATAAAAAAGTATATTTTTTAGAACTAGGCAATAATAAATCTAAGTTTCATGTGGAAAAACAAATAAACAAGAATGATAATAAATGTACTGTTGCATTTCCCTGAAGTGCTTTTCTAAGCATTACACTTGTATTAAATGATACACTTTCATCAATAGTTCTAAAAGCATTATTTTTTTCCCATATTTATTTTTGATGACTTCAAGAAACAGAGAGGTTAAATAACTTGGACAGGTTTATACAGTTAGTACATGGCAAAGGCTGTATTTGAACCCAAACATTCTGTCTTCAGAGTCCAGAAGTTTAACTAACATACCTCATCTAAAAGAACCAGAAATATTTGGCTGCGTGTGGTGGCATGCCCCTGTAGTTCTAGCTACTTGGGAGGCTGAGGTAAAAGGATCACCTGAGCCCGAGAAGGTTGAGTCTGCACTGAGCTGTGATTATGTCCCTGTACTCCAGCTTGGGTGACAGAATGAGATTCTTTCTCAAACAACAACCACCAGAAATATTCTGGGTGGAGGGGAGAGTGATACAGTGGACAGGTCCTGTGTTATATTAAATATCACAGAACTTATTAAGAGTAATAATGACACAGGTATATGTAGACACAAATCAACGGGAGAGCATCCAGAGAGAAACTCAAACATATATGAGAGCTTAGAATATGAAAATGTGTCCCTTTTTCAGAAAAAATAAAGAAAAAAAGAATATGAAAATGTGACATTGTACATCAGTAAAATAAAGAGATCCTCTTCCACAGATGATGGTGGAATAAACTGGAATGAATATCAAATTATGTCCCCATCCTATTCCTTTCATCACAATAAGCTCTATATGGTTTGATGATTTCAGCTGTGTGTGTGTGTGCGTGTGTGTGCGCGCGCGTGCATATTCACATTCACACACATATATGGGCAGATGGTAAATAGAAAAAGAAATTTAAAAATGGCTCTTATGTACCTGAAAATATGCTCAATACTACTTGTTATATGCAAAAAGCAAATTCAAACAACAATGCATGAGATGGTTTGGCTCCCTGTTCCCACCCAAACCTCATCTCGAATTGTAGTGCCCATGTGTTGAGGGAGGGACTTGGTGGCAAAGTGATTAGATTATGGGGGCAGTTTCTTCCATACTGTTCTCGTGATAGTGAATGAATTTTTATGAGATCTGATGGTTTAAAAGTGTGTGGCAGTTCCCCCTTCACTCCCTTTCTCTCCTGCCACCATGTAAGACATGCCTTGTTTCCCCTTCACCTTCTGCCGTGATTGTAAGTTTCCTGAGGCCTCCCCAGCCATGCAGAAGTGTGAGTCAATTAAACCTCTTTCCTTTATAGATTATCCAGTCTCAGGTAACTCTTCATGGCAGTGTGAAAAGGAACGAATACAGTGCAATACCATTTTTCACGTAGCTTGGCAAAGATCAAAAAGTTTGAGAACACACACTGTTGGTAAGGGGAAAAATACACTTGTACATTGTTAGTGGAAATTTAAATTGGTTCAAACTGTATGGAATTTTGCAGTAGCTACCAAATTTAGATGCACATACCATTTGATCCAGCTATTTGGCTTGCAGAAATATGTCCTCTACATACCCTGACTTTTGTGGACAAAGACATATATATACATGGATATTAAGGGCATTATTGTCTATAATAACACACTATTGAGCCTGATGTAAATGTGCATTAATAGAATCCGGGTTAAATAAATTATGGCACATTTGTGCAATAATTGGTTAAGCAGCCATTCAAAAGGGTGAGGCCCTTCCATATGAATAAATATGGAAGGAGATCACGACGCAGTGTTAAGTGGAAAAGGCAAATAAAAGACAAAGAATAAAATATATCAGAATTTCTCTAAAAGAATACATAACAGGAGAATAAAAAGTAAGAGGTAAAATTGTTTTTAATAGAATTCTCTGCTGTTGTTTTATTATTTTATGTTATACTTAAAGATAGAATTGAATTACTCATAAATCTAAGTTCGAGCCATATTATTATTATTGCTTCACACACTGCCATCTTTTCCATTTTGTAATTTCTATTGTTTGCTTTTATTAATGCATTTAAAATATAATGAGCACTGCTAGGCCAATCACGTAACCCAGAAACATTACTAATAATACAAATAACCTCTAAAACATTAATTAAAATTTGCATCTATTTGCAATTTGCATCATTTGCACTTTGAACTACGCATAAATATTACATACCTAAAAAATAAAAGAAAAGAAAATGATGAAAATATCAACTTCCTACTAAGGAAAAATGGGTTGTATTCACATCTCAACTAATAACAGGAGTTTTGAAATGTATGTTTGTTAAAAGCAATCAAAGGAATATATGTGAGTTTTTAAAAATTTGTTATCTGAGCCTCTTCTGTTTACCATATTCTTAACAAAAATTTCCTGAGAAGCCAGGCATGGTGGGTCACATGTGAAATCCCAGCACTTTGGGAGACCGAGGTGGGTGGATCGCTTGAGCTCAGAAGGTTCAGACAAGCCTGTGCAACAGGGCAAAACCCCATCTCTACAAAATACACAAAAATTAGCTGGGCATGGTGGCACATGCCTGTAATCCCAGCTACTCTGTAGGCTGAGGCAGGAGGATCACTTGGGCCCAGGAAGCAAACGTTACAGTGAGCTTAGATCACTCCACTGCACACTAGTCTAGGTGACACAGTGAGACCTTGTCTCAAAAAATAAAAATAAAAATAAATGAAACAAAAATTCCTGTGATATAGTTCAATATTAACTTTTTGCTAATTTTGTTTACATGTAAAGTGCATAAATCATGAATCATGATTGTGCAGCTCAATGCCCTCTCACCCATGTATCCACAAAGCAAATCAGGATCACTCCATCACCGTAGAGGCCCCAAGCATGTCTGCATTCCAAAAGAAGGCACTATGCTGACTTCTATACATATTGGTGTTGCCAGTTCTAGAACCATGTGTAAATGAAATCACAGGGTACTTTCCCTTTTGGATCTGCTTCCTGTGCTCAATTTAATACCCATGGTGTTCATCCACATTGCTAGGTGTGGCAGTAGCCCATTCTGCCATCATGTCTAAGCCTACTATGTGTTCCTTACAATTTGTATCTTTTACTACTGATGAGCATTTATACCTTCCAGTTTGGAGATATCATGCCTAGTGTTCATGGTTATAAGAGGACTGCCAGCAGCAACTGAGGAGACATGCATCTTTCCCCATGTTTAGTGGGAATGAGTGGTATAAGAGTGAGGAAAAAAAAAATCCAGGGAAACTCTAGCAACCCTTTCTTCATGTCTCATTGATAAGAATTTTGTCATATCTCCATGTCTGAAACTCTCTGGTAAAGGGACTTGAATCACCCTTTAGACTCCGGCCCTCCTCTTAAGCTGGTAAAATTCTTCAAACCACATGTGTGGTTTATCAGTAGGGGAAGGGGAAAAAATAGATGTTGAAAGTCAAATACTCTGTCTAGCATCCAGAGGAGCTGAGTGAGGCCATGTTAGTGCTCATATCATACTCCCTCTTAATCATTCATTACATCAGTTTTTATTAAACTGTGATACATGTACCATTAGTAATATTCAGAGCGAGTGCACAGATAAACATTTTTAATAAATGGCAATTTTTATTTTACAAGTATTTTAATTTATGATGAGTGATACAATTTATTGTAGTGATATATCTGCCTTTAAAACAGGGATGTCCTTAAATGTCCATCAGTGATAGACTGGATTAAGAAAATGTGGCACGTATACACCATGGAATACTCTGCAGCCATAAAAAGGATGAGTTCATGTCCTTTGCAGGGACATGGATGAAGTTGGAAACCATCATTCTAAGCAAACTATCACAAGGACAGAAAATCAAACACTGCAAGTTCTCACTCATAGGTGGGAGTTGAACAATGAGAACACATGGACACAGGGCAGGGAATATCACACACTGGGGTCTGTGGAGAGTGGGGGGCTGGGGTACTGGGAGAGGGATAGAATTACGAGAAATACCTAATGTAAATGACGAGTTGATGGGTGCAGCAAACCAATACGGCACATGTATACCTATGTACCAAACCTGCACGTTGTGCACATGTACCCTAGAACTTAAAGTATAATTAACAATAAAATAAAATAAAACAGGCATGTCCAATCTTTTTGCTTCCCCAGCCCACAATGGAAGAAGAAGAATTATCTTGGGCCTCACATAAAATGCAATAACACTAATAAAAATAACTGATGAGCTAAAAACAAATCACAAAAGAATTTCATAATGTTTTAAGGGAATTGACGATTTTTTGTCAGGCTGCATTCAAAGTCATCTGAGCCACATGTGGCTCATAGGCCACAGGTTGGACAAACTTGCTTTAAACTAAATTTACTTAAATGAAAAAGGCAAGTCACTTTAAAGATGAAACCATCAAGTTAATTAGTAAAATCAGTTAATTAGTAAAAAGGTATATGTGTGTGCGTCTATGTGTAACAAATGTATACACACACATAACTTACATGATCATAGTAATGATCTTATTAAAAATAATGTCCTCAATACATATTGCATAAGAGATGGGGGGTATTACTTGGGATGTCATGATTATACAAAAATAGATTACAATTGTATTTCAGCTATTAACTACCCCAAGGATCAATCTTTGGTTATTTATTTATTTATTTATTTATTTTGGAGACAAATTCTTACTCTTGTCCCCCAGGCTGTAGTACAATGGTGCGCTCCTGGCTCACTGCAACCTCCAGTTTCCGGGTTCAAGCAGTTCTCCTGCCTCAGCCTCCCGAGTAGCTGGGATCACAGGTGCCCGCCAGCATGCCCTGCTAATTTCTGTATTTTTAGTAGAGACGGGATTTCACCATGTTGGCCAGGCTGGTCTTGAACTCCTGACCTAAGGTGATTCGCCCATCTCAGCCTCCCGAAGTCCTGGGATTACAGGCGTGAGCCACTGTGCCTGGCCTGGATTTATCTTACCAATATGCACTCCACTGATGCTCATTTAGTCTCATGACTCTGTGTATGCCCTAAACCTCCAAGTTTGTATTTTCAGCTTATCCCTCTGTCCTGAATTGCATACCAGTTTCTCCAACTCCTTTCTTGACATCTCCCTTGGGCATCTTCATAGTTATCTTTATAAGTAACCAAAACCAAACCCCAAAGCTGCTGTTTTCATGATCTTCCTCTGTTCTGCAAATGGTAACCTTCATTCTCTTACTTTCTCAGGCCAATATACATGGTGTCATCTGAGTCATCTTTAGTTATAAAAACCCTGTAGACGGTCCATCAGTAAATCTTGGCTGTACTTCAAAATGCACATGATCTGACCACCTCTCACAGACTCTCTGATCCCTTGTGCCCCCGTACTATCCAAGCAACCATCTTTTTCACTTGGATTATTACAATTGCCTCCTTAATTATTCTCCCTATTTCTGGGCTTACTCCTCTACTATTGATTTTTAATAGATGATCTTCTTAAAATGTGAGAGATATAATATCAGTCTTCTGTTCAAAACCTTCCATGACTTTCCATTTAACTCACAACAGAAGCTGATATTCATAGGCTATTCTACAATGTCCTACAGAATGTGAACCTCCCCACCCATCAACATAATATTTGATTCCTCATGTTGTACATTCTTCTCTAGCCACTCTGAACTCTATGTTTTTTCTGAAAAAGAAACAAAAATGTTGTTGGGTGTTTTTTTTCTTACTCCCTTTTCCTGGCATACTCTTCTTTCCTACATCTTTCCCAAATATCTTTCCCATATCCTTCAGGTCCTTGACCAAATGCTACTTTCTTAATGAGTTCCTCTCGAACCATACAGTTTAAATTTTTATGCTGACCATAACTCTATCTTTGCTTGCTTTATGTTTCATATTGAACTTACTATACTATTTGGCATATCCTGCTGTATTACGTGGCTATACTTTATCTCCTCCCTTTAGAATGTAAACTCCATGTGAGCAGAAATGTGTGTCTGTTCTGCTTACTGCCACATTCCTTAAAACATTGCCAGGCATCTAGTAGACACTCAACAAACAAATGTGAAATAGGTGAAAACTGCTGGGTTATAGTAGTAAATGAAACAGAATAAGGACCTGATGTCATGGAACATCCATTCTCTTAAGAGCAGACATGCAAAATAAAATAAATAAATATATAATATAT